>NC_056750.1:227342598-227636172 GCF_019279795.1 Protopterus annectens
CCTCAATGGCCATTAGGCCTTGAGCTTGTTCACTGCACCTTTGAACTTATGAGCATGACCTCAAAAAATTCTGCCTGTTTTATGGCAAAGCAGAATGTATAATGCAATACAGTATATTTAAGGGACTGATAAAGCATTCCATTTAATAATTTCCTAAAATGTTTATTGCTATGAGCTTACCTGGGAGTACAGCTTAATATTCAAATACTGAGGTACTGTATGCAACCTTTGCTGGCTGGTTACTGGTTGCCCAAAACAGTCACACTAACTGTGACAATGTAGAGTGTCAAACTTATCAGATGGGTTACTGAGATGCTGAGGTTCACAGTAACACATGCCACCTGCAGGAAAGAATGGGTCTTACTTTATGGCTCACAGGTATGTATTTTCAAGTTCAGGACCTATTTCAAGAACTCACATCTCATTTACCTATGAAATGAATAAAGCAAAAGCACAACGGTTAAATATTTTCAGAAAAAGCCTTGCAACGTAAAAGTTAAAAAATCTTCAACATCTTTTCAGTAAAGCACAGAAAGAGAGAAAAACTGCAGTAATGATTTTTATATATTATACAGAGGAAAATGATGTATTAGAAAACAAACATTTTTAAACTTAGAAAAACTGATAGAAGGGGAAAGATACAGCAGAGTTATGAAAAGGTCCTTTTCCTGAAAGAAGAGCAGAGTGACTGACATAGCATTCTATCAGAGGTAGTAGAGATAACATATTTGTTGGATTTGGGCCAGCATAGGCCCAAGGAATTCATGTCAGAGAAACATGAATGTTAAAATAAATTTAGTTACGGGATAGGCAATGGCAACAAGAGAAATAGCACAACAGATCCTATTTAGTTTTAAGCCTAACACTTCTAACCACATCACACCCTTGACATCATAACGCAAGCATTCTGGACAAAGCCAAAAATAATGGGTGGGCAAACTCTCAAAAATAGTGATAATTTTTAAAATAGTGCTCTTATAAAGTTAGAAAATTGAAAAAATAAGTTTTGCACTAGCGTGCATTTTCTGAAGGGTATGAAGTCTGAAACTCAAATATCTGTCATTATTTAGAGACTTCAGTCCTCGATTTGCCGGAAAATATTTTTTTGAAGAGATCACCAAAAATACGAGACAACAATCTGGACAATCTATGAAAGTCCAGACAGCTGAGAGGTATTACTACATGGAAAAGGAAACTGTAGCAGATATCAACCTTATAGAGAAATTAACAAATTCATTTTAACATAAATACAAAACAAGCAAGACACCACAGGGTCAATCAAAAGGAATTAATGTAATAGCCAGCATGACTGACTGATGAAATTGACTGAACGAGGCTTAGGCAATTGATAGCTAAGCTACCAAAAATCATAGTCTTTATAGATTTCTAGGCTAGAAAAGGAACACCCATCAGACAAAAAGGTAAGTCCAGATAATTGCTTTGTTAGCAAAGTGAAAAGTGAACTTAGGTGCTGTCTGTCCTCTCTTATGACCTTACAGCTTTTCCTGGTAATGAAGGATGTGTTCTCTTGTCTTTCAGATAGGCTTCATAATATCAAAAAATGTTATTAAATAAATATAATAAGATGCACATCAAATTGTGCAGACATCAGTACTACAAATTTATCCCACACAACCCATAAAGCATACTGCTTGGAAGTTTTATACAATAAATTAAAATAAAACAAAAGCTGTCATATGTTTTGCATCAGTGTTGTCACTGTTTGAATATAATATAATTTATTTATTTAACATTTGCTAACCGGGAAAGTCTGACTTGGAGCAAAGCCAATTTTTAGCGGCGGCCCGGGGAGAAATGCCCCAGATGCATGTCTTTGTAATATGATAGGAAAGCAGAGCACCTGGAGGAAACCCACATGAACGCAAAGAGGACATGCAGACTCTGCACAGAAGGCACCCTAGCCGAGAATTGAAATGGAGAACCACTTGCTGTGAGGAGACAACGCCACCTCTGCACCACTGCACCATCCAATAACACTATTAAAGCAGCATTCTTTGCTATATTAAAAGAAAACATTTTAAACAAAATAGTATTATGCATATTGGCAGTGATGTGTTTGCATCCAAATTATACATAAAACTATACACAGAATCGTAAAAGAAAATAAACCTAATATTGATACAGTGAATCAGCTTTGTATTCTACTGAGTATGTTTTTCAAGCATCACTTATGAACATTGTTACTTTTTAGGTCATAATATGTGCACAACTGTCTAAATTAAGTTCCCAAAACTACAGGTACATAGCTTGCAAAACAGTATATTTAATAGAGGAAACAGATGAAAAGCTGAAAATAACACATACATTTTAAGTACTTGAGGTCAATGTTATGAGAGATTTGTCCATCTTTCTAAACGATGAATGAGTTGGAGGCAGAAAAATAAATTTTTGAGAACAAAATACAATTTTCTGGCTACATGCTTGTAGTAGATGGCTCATATAAAATAGTTAACACCTTAACTATTTTATAAATATATATATATATATATATATATATATATATATATATATATATATATATATATATATATGTATATATATATAAAACATTAAAACCACTCCACAAGGGGGGATCTACCTTGGATCTCGGGAACTACCGCCCCATCAGTCTGACGAGCCTGATCTGCAAGGCCATGGAACGTATTATCATGGACCTTATAAACAAAGATATTGGCAACCTTCAAACACTGGACCCCACCCAGTTTGGGTTCATGAAGGGCCGATCTTGTCTCCTGAACCTGATTGACTTCTTCGAATCAGTCTCCAGAGCCGTGGATGAGGGTAAGGCAGTCCACACAGCCTATATGGACCTCATCAAGGCCTTTGACACCATCCCCCACTCTGGAATCATAGATAAACATACCAAGCTGGGCATTAGTCCCTACGTCACTTGATGGGTTGCCAACTGGCTTACTGACAAAACCCACACTGTAAAAGTAGCTGACTCCAAACCCAGCTCCAGACAAGTGGCAAGTGGAGTACCTCAGGGTTCAGTCCTGGGACCTCTCTTGTTTGGCATCTACTTCTCTGAAGTACAGGCCAACACTAAGGGACTTTGGCTAACAAAGTTTGCAGATGACTGCAAACTGGGAGCCATTATTGAATTCCCAAATGATGTGGATACTCTACAAAAGGGCCTTACAGAAACAGATGATTGGTGCCAGAGCCATGGGCTCAAGCTCAATGCCAAGAAATCTATAGTTATCCCCTCTGGGAAAAAACATGTACCCATGAATTGCCACATAGGTGGCAGTACACTAAACACCGAAAGTGTGATAAGAGACTTAGGGACACAGGTGGACAGTGGTCTCACCTTCAATAACCACATCACCACAACAGTCAGGAAATCCTTCTATGTGGCACACCTCATCACTAAGGGCTTTTCATCCAGAAAAAAGGAGGTCATTGTCCCATTGTACTCATCCCTCATTAGTCCCATTATAGAATACAACGCCCCATTTGGTATGTACCTTTCAAGACATCTGCAACAACTGGAAAGGCCGCAGAAATACCTCACTAAAAGAATCACAGGCCAAAAGCAGATGTCCTATGCTGACCACCTTAAAAAAACTCCAGCTATACTCTGTCGCATATCGTCTACTCAGAGGTGATCTCTGCTTAACATACAAGGCCATGTCAAACCCAGAGCTGCTGGACATACTACACTTAAAGAAATCCGAATCCCTCAAAGCCACACGCTCCAGGGATCTAAACCTTGTCATCACAATAAACAAAACATGCTGGAGGGATAGATTCCTGACCCAGAGACTCCCCAGACTCTAGAATAGACTGCCCATACATGTCAGCAGAGCACCTCCTTAGCCCTCTTCAAAAGGAACCTTGATAATTGGATGGGAGAAAGGAAATTCACCCCGGGGATCATGTCAGTCGCCCTGCTAGACAGGGGTCCAGGGAAGTAAATAGTGTGGGAAGAAATAGCCAGGAAATTGTTATGGCTAGGCTTGTATAGGCCCTAGGGCTGATAGCCTAGTACCAACCTATGAACCTATGAACCTATAATGTTCCCTCTTGTCAGCAAGACCCTTTGGTACTGTACAGGTCTACTGCTGCGATGATTTAATTATCCTTTTCTCCCCTTTTAATTTGAAAAAGGCAAAGACATTAACACTGATATATTCATGTAGTAAGTCTAAGATATGTTAAAGTAAAATAAAACTAAGTAGGATTCTATATTTCTGTAAATTAAAATGTGAGCTTGAGATGATCTAGTCATAGCCCAGCCAGTGACTAGTTTAAGTAAAATCTCTTCATCTCTGAGATCAGTACTCACAGTCTTACAACAAGAGAAACTGTTTTAAGTTAAACATGCATTTCAGGCATCTTTTGCTTTCAGTGCACAAGATATATCTGTTTTAAGATAGCATCAAACAAACATTTTAAGCTTCATTTGCTTGTACTACACAAGACAACTTACTGTACACATAGCAGCCACTTTTGACATTGAAACTGTCCTTCAGGCCTGGAATTTGAGCAAAATACAAAAATTAACTCACTGTCATCATTGTACATCTTAGAGAAAGAGGAAGGGTTAAGGATATATTTTAATAATAGTGAATAAATAGCAAACATATAAGAATGTGATTCCCAAGTTTGAGCAGTGTTCGGGCCACATGAGAGAAAACCATGTGAGTGTGTGTATTTGTGTGTGTGTGTCTATGTGTGTGTCTGTTTGCACATGTGCACTTATGTGCATGCATTTTTGTGTTATTAGTTCATCTCCTTATGTCATGGACGTCAAGCAAGCCTAGATAAAACTTTGCATGATTGGGTTTTACTATAGCAGATAACCTCATTTATAAGGCCCAGACCTGTTATACCATATCTAATCCTCCAGGTGGCAGTATAGTAACTTAGTTGTTCTGCTGATTTGCCATTGACAAAATTTTCAGGCAAAATCAGTTCTGCAATTCAGCTCTTTTATTACAGAACAAGTTATCAGTAATGCGAGGCATTCACCTATGTCACATGCAATAATCCCCAGTGGCATGATGTCAGTATCCATCAACAGGGAATGTCCAGTTCAGCCACTGTTGTGTAACAGAATTATTTTAAGAACTAACCCCATTTGTTGTCACATGATTTGATTTACTTCTGACAGATCATTAATTAACTAAATGATTTTTAACCATTTAGGAAAAGCATCATTCATCCATAATTACCCTGCAAATGTTTTACTTTAAGGACATCTACATTCACTGAATATCAAAAGGATCTTTGTCCTTATGCATTTCCCAGCATATGGAAAGGTAAAATACAGTGAGAAAAGCTCTGGAACTATAAGATCAATACTGTGGGAGCAATTTAAATCAAGAGGCAGTTAGTCATTCTCTAAGAAAAGAACAGCATGTTAGCAGATACTGAAATGATGGCCTAAAATGTCTTCTTTCGGCTGCTCCCATTAGGGGTCGCCAAAGCAGATCAACTGCTTCCATTTCTTCCTGTCCACTGCATCTTGCTCTGTCACACCAACCACCTGCATGTCCTCTCTCACCACATCCATAAACCTTATCTTAGGCCTTCTTCTTTTCCTGTTACCTGGCAACTTCATCCTTAACATCTTTTTCCCAATATACTCTGCATCCCTCCTCAGCACATGTCCAAACCAACATAATCTTGCCTCTCTGGCTTTGTCTCCAAATCTTCCAACCTGGGCTGACCCTCTAATATACTTATTCCTAATCCTGTCCACCCACATCACACCCAGTGCAAATCTTAACATCTTCATCTCAGCCACGTCAAGCTCTGACTCCTGCCTTTTTGTCAATGCCACTGTCTCCAACCCATATAACATAGCTGGCCTCACTACCCTCTTGTAGACCTTCCCTTTCACTCTTACTGGTACTCGTCTGTCACAAATCACTCCTGACACTCTTCTCCACCCACTCCATCCTGCCTGTACTCTCTTCTTCACCTCTCTTCCACACTCACCATTACTCTGAACTGTTGATCCCAAGTACTAGTGGTGCAGCAGTTAACGTTGTCGCCTCACAGCAAGAGGTTCTCCGGTTCGATTCTCGGCTGGGGTGCCTTCTGTGTGGAGTTTGCATGTTCTCCTGTGGGGTTTCCTCCCGCAACTCCGGTTTCCTCCCACATTCCAAAGACATGCATCTGGAGCATTTCTCCCCGGGCCTCCGCTGAAAACAGGCTCTGTGGAACCTAGTCGGACATTCCCGGTCAACAAATGTTAAATAAAATAAATAAAATAAAATAAATTCACCTTCGCCACCTCTACTCCCTGCATCCTCACCATTCCTCTATCCTCCCTCTCATTCACAGACATATATTCTGTCTTAGTCCTGCTGACCTTCATTCCTCTTCTCTCTAGAGCATATCTCCACCTCTCCAGGGTCTTCTCCACCTGTTCCCTACTCTCACTACAGATCACAATGTCATCTGCAAACATCATACTCCACGGGGACTCCTGTCTGACTTCGTCTGTCAACCTGACCATCACCCTTGCAAATAAGAAAGGGCTCAGAGCTGATCCTTGATGTAATCACACCTCCACCTTAAAAGCATCTGTCACTCCCACCGCAGAACTCACCGCTGTCACACTACCCTCGTACATATCCTGTACCACTCTTACATACTTCTCTGACACTCCCGACTTCCTCATACAATACCACAACTCCTCTCTAGGCACCCTGTCATATGCTTTCTCTAAATCCACAAAGACACAATGCAACTCCTTCTGACCTTCTCTGTACTTCTCCATCAACACTCTCAGAGAAAACATTGCATCTGTAGTGCTCTTTCCTGGCATGAAACCATACTGCTGATCACTAATCATCACCTCCCTTCTTAACCTAGCTTCACTACTCTTTCCCATAACTTCATGCTGTGACTGATCAGTTTGATCCCTCTGTAGTTACTACAGCTTTGCACATCACCCTTATTCTTAAAAATTGGTACCAAAACACTTTTTCTCCAGTCCTCGGGCATCCTCTCACTTTCCAAGATTTCATTAAAAATCTAGTTAAAAACTCCACTGCCATTTCACCTAAACACCTCCATGCTTCCACAGGTATGTCATCGGGACCAACAGCCTTTCCATTCTTCATCCTCTTCATAGCTATCCTTACTTCCTCCTTGCTAATCTACTGCACTTCATGATTCACTATCCGCACATCATCCAACCTTCTCTCCCTCTCATTCTCTTCATTCATCAACCCCTCAAAGTACTCTTTCCATCTGCTCAACACACTCTCCTTGCTTGTGAATACATTTCCCTCATTATCCTTTATCACCCTTACCTGCTGCACATCTTTACTAGCTCGGTCCCTCTGTCTAGCCAATCAGTACAGGTCCTTTTCTCCCTCCTTAGTGTCCATCCTTTTATACAACTCTTCATACGCCTTATCCTTAGCCTTCGCCACCTCTCTCTTTGCCATGCACCTCATCTCCTTATACTCTTGTCTACTTTCTGCATCTCTTTGGCAATCCCACTTCTTCTTCGCCAGCCTCTTTCTCTGTATACTCTCCTGTACTTCTTCATTCCACCACCAAGTCTCCTTGTCCTCCTTCCTCTTTCCAGATGTCACACCAAGCACCTTTCTAGCCATCTCTCTTACTAGCTCTGCTGTAGTTACCCAGCTATTCGGTAACTCTTCACTGCCACCCATTGCCTGTCTTAACTCTTCTCTGAACATCACCTCACAATTACCCTTTTTCAATTTCCACCATTTGATCCTTGGTGCTGCCCTCACACTCATCCTCCTCTTCTTGATCACCAATGTCATCCTACAAACCACCATCCTATGCTGCCTAACTACACTTTCCCCTGCCACCACTTTACAATCTCCAATCTCCTTCAGATTGGCCCTTCTACATAAGATATAATCCACCTGTGTGCATCTTCCTCCACTCTTGTATGTCACCCTATGCTCCTCCCTCTTGTTAAAATACGTATTCATCACAGCCATGTCCATCCTTTTTGCAAAATCCACTACCATCTGACCCTCTGCATTCCTTTGCTTAACACCATACCTACCCATCGCTTCCTCATCCCCTCTGTTCCCTTCACCAACATGCCTATTGAAATCTTCTCCAATCACCAGTCTCTCACCCTTGGGTACAGTCATCACCACTTCATCTAACTCACTCCAAAAATTTTCTTTCTCATCCATCGCACACCCAACTTGTGGAGCATATGCACTAACAACATTCATCATTACACCATCAATTTCCAGCTTCATAAACATCACTCTATCAGACACTCTTTTCACCTCCAAAACACTCTTAGCATACTGTTCCTTCAGGATAATGCCTACGCCATTTATCCTCCCATCCACACCATGATAAAACAATTTGAAACCACCTCCGATACACCTAGCCTTGCTCCCCTTCCATCTGGTCTCTTGCACACACAATATACCAACCATCCTTCGGTCCATCATATCAGCTAGCTCTCTCCCTATACCAGTCATACTGCCAACATTCAAAGTTCTGACCCTCATTATCACAGTCCTAGGCTTTACCTGCCTTCGGGCATGCCTTCCACCTCTTCTCCTCCTCCTTTGGCCAACAGTAGCCCAATTTCCGCCAGCACCCTGTTGGCCAACAGTACTGGTGGCAGTCATTGTAACCCGGGCCTCGACCCTAAAAAGTAATTTATTAAAATGAAGACTTTTTGTGGTAAAATCTGCTACTAATCAAAAGTAATGTCAACAAGGCTCTTATGGTGGGATTACTATATGTTTGCTTGCTGGCAGTAATTCCTCTATTTCTGACATTTTCACTTTTCTCTGCAGTTTTATACATTTGAAGTTAGTGCAAGTAGGGAAGGGGGTGAGGTCTAAGTCCCAAAATGACTTTAAAAAGCATTTTGATAAGCTGAAGGTTTCACTGTTTTTGTGCAGCTGAACTTTTATGGAATCATAACTTGATGAGACCTACATGAAGCAAAATGTGGTCCAGGAGAAAAGGTTGCATCTGTGTTATAATGATTTTCGATGCTTGCAGTGCAGAGGGTTGCACTCTGTTTAATAATGATTCTGCATGCATGCAGTGCAGAAAACCGAATGCAGATTTAATTAAAATAAAAATCTATGCACACTAACAAGGATGTACATGGATCAGCTGCCCCTCCCTTACACATGCAACAGAAAACTGCAGTGTTGAATTGACAGACTATACTGGCTATAGTCAAACTTTTCATTAGTGATTGTTAGACATGCTTTGCTTAGGCATTTTGTCTGTGTACTTCCAGGATGTCACAGTGCTGTATGTCCAGCATGACCTGGGGGTGTACAATGAAGTACAGCCAAGGACAGTCCACTGACAGTGAGCAGCAAAAGATGCCTTTGGAAGCATAACTGGACTCAGGTTCCACCATTAGCCACCCACTAATATGGGCAGTTACAGGTTACAAAGAATGGATAATGTAGCTGATGGGCTCACACTGCTGATGTGTAGTCTGAATAGGAGTGTGTGCATCTCTAGTGAGTCCACTACCACCCCTTATTTCCTCAATAAGTTGTAGAGGATACTGTCTTAGCGGGTCTACATCACATAGTCCAAGTCTTATAAGTTCAAACACGTAATATTTGAACGATTATGTTTGAAGTTACAAAACACTGACTATAGATAAAAAAAAAAAAAAAACAACGGAAAACAAAATAAACTGTTTTAAGCAGGGGGCAAGCCTCCCTGCACCTCCCACACCCCCCCGCTACTTAAATATACCAACTCCAAGATCGCACCCCATTGAACAAAATGGAAACCTCCGCTTATGGAGATTTCCATTGAAAAGCTCAAACTTTTACAAAGTCGAACTTATGGTCTCGACCATATGAGGTTCGAACTTGTAAATGTTCGGCTACGTGATAGGAACCCGTCTTATCAGGGATTGAGAGTGATAGATAATACTTGGCAAATTAAACATCACATCAACATTATTAGAAAAAGTCAGCTTTTTAGAAACTCATATTTCTTGTTAAACTATCATAATAATATACTTGATGGTCTTAAGACCACTATTTTATAAGAGATACATTTAGAAAAACTGTATGGAGAACTCTGGGACAATGATTGTTTAATAAAAAAAGTTTGCTTATTGTAAAAATGAATACTTCAATGAATAATGGAAAGCAACTGAAGAATGTTCCTGACTTCTGTGTCCTCATTGCTTTATTCTCAGAAGCTTTTATATATTAATTAATTTGCTTTCTTGATTGGTATATTGCAAATTGTATTCTTATTTATGATGTGTAATGTTCTGTGGGATGGAGTTTGTATCATAGCACTACTGTCAGGGAAATAAGGGTTTGAATGAACTGCCGGTACTTACTTATACTAATTAGATCATTGTTTAGGCTACTGCCGGCATTTCTTTATCCTACAGAGTTGCATGTAATGAACTAGGTCCAGTAGAAAGTATTACCAAAGACCAGATTCAGTCACCAAGACTGCCCTCATCATATATGGAAAAAAAGTCCAAACATATTTTCACCATCATTTGCTTTTATGTTTGCCTTTCATGTTTAAGCAAGGCAAAACTGCTTAGAACATGCCAGAGGCTGTTTCCATTACATTTGTGATAAACTAAATGCAATTGTGTATTTTGTCTGTGAAATTTTGTATTTATTTGTGTTTTTTTTAATAAAAGCTTTGTATGCTTTTCATTAAATGATAGACAAAACGTGTACCCCTTGATGATGTCAGATTAGAGGTATCTGCATTGACTTTAACAGATACATCTCTATACATGCACAGTAATGCAGCCATTAAAATCTATGGAGTCTCCTCACGTTTTCCTTCCTCTGATGTCACAAAGTTCCATTTTTTATTGAAAATGAGTGAGAAAATATTTGTGTACAGGGTGAAAATGCTGTTTAACATTTTATACACCCCATATTGTAATACAAAAGATATAAAATTAAACAGTTGCAATACACTTTAAACTGAAGTCTTATGCTTGTGTATTGTTTCCTTCTTGCTGTATCACATGTACTGTATGTATGAACTTAAAGTGTCATTCCACTGGACTATAATACTATTAATAGATGCTTTCCTCTCTTACTTGCAAAATAAATGACTGTATCAGTCCCTTTGGCAGAAAGCTACAGAATGAATAAATTCTACTACCCAAAGAACATATTATTTCCACAAGAGGGATTGGCTAAAACAGTAGGCTAGTGATGTGTCCAACTGCTTTTGAGTGTTGCCACCATTCAGCTAATTCGTCTAGTCAGGTCCAAAAAAATCCAGCATGAAATGGATTCCTTTTCAGAAATGTCTTTGCACCATCTCACAAGATCTAGACAATAAAATAAAGAAGAGGGGATCATCCCGCTGTATAAATCTTGAAATGAGCTGAGTCTGATAGACTTACTCCACGTATGTTACACCTATTCTCTTTAAATAATCTGTAAGAAGTATGCCTTCTGATCTTCTTCCTAAACAAAGCATTTTTCAGCATGAGCTTCCATGTAAGGAGTCTGGGTAGCATCTTCTCTGCCAGATATATGGATTTATTGGATCCTCCGCAGACCACTTTCTCTAAAATTGCAATTAATGTTGCCATTCTGTCTTAGGTTCAGACAGAGACACTTAAGTTCCTTACTACAAAGGAGTACTGAAGCCAAGAAGGAAAAGATCCTTGATCCCATTTTTAGTTAAAATATAATCCCAGCAGTGAATACAATTTGTCTGTGTACATTCTTTCCTTACAGGTATGTCATCACATCAAAGAACAAGAATAGCCAGCAGAAATGGTGGAGTACAGAAAATCTTTAATATAACAAATAATCAGGTAGAGGGTAATAGGCCCAACTACGGGTGCCCTTTCAATCTTCACATAGGCAACATCTGTAAACTTCAACTCCACAGTCAATAATTACTTTACAGTCTCCTTTTTGTGAAGGAAACCTTTCTCTATGCCTTCCAGAACATCAAAGAGGCAGATGTTATCACATCCTGAGCTACTGCTTTCTAAATTTTCTAGTGTTTTCTGTTAACATTCACTTTCAGGCAAACAAGTATAAAATTGCCACACCATGCTGCTTGGGTATATTTTCGAAGGCACCAACAAGTTGTTTATTCATTTGGGTGTGGAGATATATAAGCTTATTGGCACGTCTCAGATCATCACACAGTCATGTAGTTTCTAAGCCAAACAAATAAACCCATCTACACAATGCATATTAATGAAGTGCAGTGCACTTACACAAGGCATCACAGCACACAACAGTGTCTGGCTGCAAAACCTCTTTGGGAATGTTGATAGCATTTCCTTGTAAGGTTGTTTTCTGCTAAATCTTGATTGTACTCAGTGATCCCTTGTTCAAATTTGGCAGGGTCCCATACACATTTAAATTGAGAAAAATATACGAGGGACCCTGCCATAGATGTGTCATTCTGCATTTATTAATTTCATATATTTTATTGTTTTTCATTCCTCTCTATTTTTTTTACACATACTTGCTCAGTGCTTAGCTTGTTTGCACAATCTGCATTTTTATTTATTTTTTTTGTTTTTCACATGTTTGCATGATGCTTAATTCGTTTGCGCGACTGGAACACCCATGTATCAGACATGACCCAGATAGCTAAAAATAGAAACTGGATGTATTCAATTGATACCACTGGGCTTTGCTCAAGCCCAGTAAATGAGGCTGCACAGCACTAACACTGTCACGTTAACAATGAATATTAATAGAGAGCATGTTGTATAACTAATCCTATGGTAATAGGTGGGAAGTCTAGGTTTGGAGTGGAAATTGTTCTGGGTTCTAGTACAGGACAAGCAAACTTTTCTTTTACTGTGTTGATGTATATTATACAAATGCAGTGCAACATAGACAGATATTTTCTCAACCTTCTTGGGCAAGAACTATAAGTTTAGGACTTCTGCAAATGTGGTCCTGAGTTTGAAACCATATATTCTATACACTTTTAATGTTGTTCCACGTCATGTCATATTTACTCTCACTCATAATACCTGACATAGTGTAGCTGGTATTAAAATTTGCATCTATGAGGATTGAGATACAAATATTGTTGCAGTTATTTACCTAGTCATTTATATGGGTATTGTGCGTATATTATCAAAAGTATGACTGTGGGTATAATGTGTGCTATCTTCATGCAAGTATATTTTTTGCAATGCCATTTGAATAACAGAGCTACACAAGTGAATGCATATCAAAAATCCTTGGAATTACATTACTTTTTTATTTTTGTTTTTATTTTTTTTTTTTATTGTCCACTGTTGTGCATCTCTTACCATCACGCAGGTGCACACTGGCTTACCATGTTTCTGTGATGGTAGCAGTGCACAGCTTTTTCGAATGTAGCAAAAACCAGACAGTGTGCACTTTCAGTAAGCACAATATGTGCAATTGATGGAAAAACATATTGGTGAGAAATGCTTACTATACTTTGACCTTGATCTTTAGAAGACTCGGCTGTTGTTAGAAAGGATGTGCTCTTCCAAGTGCAGGATCGGAGTGTTCAGGAGTCCAAAGTCTTTGTTGGGCCCATGCCTTTTACAGAGGGACTACTCAGGTTCTCAGTATAAGACTGAAGGCTGGACTAGTTTGTCTAGGGCTTTGACCAGTGCGACAGGTAGCCACACACACACACACACACACACACACACACACACACACACACACACACACACACACACACACACACACACACACACACACACTGGTGAGCAATGTCATCATCATTATAATGATCTCTGTAGGAGGAAAAGCGATAACCTTCATCAGTGGATCAGGGAATGTAGAGCAGGGAACACTCCACAGATGTGTAACTATAAAATGCATTGATCAACTGTAAAAGTTAGTGCTGAATAAAGTCAAGACTGGTATTCATAATGGCATTCTGCTTTGTTTTTTTTTCTCCACAGCTGCAGAAGAAAGGGCCTTGAATTTGAGGTTTCATGGAGCATGCGATGATAGGCAGTACTGCCAGCCATGCCAGGGAGATGTATGGCAGTGGACGTATGACTTGTGCCAGCTCCGCTAGCTGAAATTTTGTAAATAATTGCATGTCATTAGTATATCAAACTGATTTGTACAGTTGCTTTTGATGAACATGTATCTGTGAGCTTTCCTTGTATTAATTGTGTTAAAAAGTATCAACAGTGCACCCTGTTGAAATGAAGAGAAATGTACATGTATTATGGTATCTGAATTAAATCTATAAATCAGAGGACACTAGCACAGCAATGGTTAAGCAATGGTTAAGCAGCTGGCTTATTTTAAGAAAAATAAGGGAAATGTAAATGAGTTATCAGATCATTAATTGGCACCACACCACACTGTCCTGAGTAGGCCTAGATACAGTAGGTCTGGGAGCAGCCATTATCTGTTAGCTTTTGTAAAGAAGGGTGGAAATGTTGTAAATGTCTCTGGCTTCTAGGCATTGCCATCAAAGCTCTAAATGTGTATTGTAGCAGTCTGCTAAAGTCCTATCTCAAACTTCAAAAGGAGATATTGTGGGAACCTAAAGTCAGGTGACCAAATGAGGTTATTCTGAAAGTCATCTTGGATATTATATTTTACAGGGAGTAAACTCAGAATATAGAGTATTCTGTTTGGAAGCCTGACTAGAAAGATGACCTACTACCATTTGTATTAGTAGTGATATTACACAGTATAATTAAATACCCATTTAAGAGCCTTATAGTAACTGACTGGTGACATTGATAACTACCTTATAGACTGGTCAAAGTTGGTAGAGTGGGTAATCTGTACCAGCCTTTCCCGGAGGTGTGTGTGTGAAAATGAAATCTTAAAGAGTGTGTGTGTGAGTGTGAGTGTGTGTGTGCGTGTGTGTGTGTGTGCGTGTGTGTATGTGTGTGTGTGTGTGTGTGTGTGTGTGTGTGTGTGTGTGTGTGTGTGTGTGTGTGTGTGTGTGTGTGTGTGTGTCAGCTATTTGGGGCAGGGACACGAAGCACTGATTTTACACAGAGGGTGCAGGAGGACTTGGCTTGGACACTCGGCTGAGGACCAAACCCTACAGCTGTACCACTGATGAGTCTTACTGGAGATCTGGAGGAAGACAGATATAGAGCCATCCAGACTCTAGACTGAGTGTGTTCCCTTTGTCCTCTTAAGGAAAACTGTACTTGATGCAGAGAGGTCTGCATCCAGGAATACTGAGTGTACCATTGGTATTCCAAGTGCACGTCCTTCTTCAGTGTCAGTGGTGAGGAATCAGGTTCCTTGATTACTGGCCCAGCATGGGCATGACACATATTGGTGTCCATTACTTCTTGGTAGCAGTGGTGGGTGTCACATTTTTAATTGGTTGTCAGTGGAGGGATCATCACATACTGAGTAGTGGTGTGGATATTAGGTTCCTGTAGCGTGTAAGCAGTGGTCCTAAAGAAGGTGTTTGTACTCTCAAGCAGCCACATGGTTGACTTTCAGAGTTTCATATCACAATAGTTTTATTTATTTACTTTTTGTTAACTTAGTTGGTCAGGGAGAGCAGGCAAGGATGTCAGCAGAGGATTATGGCAAGCTGACAATGAACCAGTTGGTTGAGATGTGCCAAGCCAAAGGACTGGAGCATGCCACCTTGACTAAAGGGGAAATTATTGCAGCCATAATCACAGCTCCATCACAGGCCAGCAACCAGGAAAACAATCAGACTGCCATTGGGGATGTACGGCTCTCAGAAACAGGACAGTTCAAATTTTCCTCCGAAGACTTAATAATCCAGCTGGAGTTAAAGAGACTTGAACTGGAGTCCAAATGTATTAAACTAGAATCAGCACAGAGACTGCAGCATTTGGAGGTTGAATTAGAATCAGCAGAGAGATTGTGGCATTTGGAAGCTGAAGAAAATGAAAGGCAAGGACAACATGAAAAGGAAATGCTGACTCTTCACCAGGGTCATGAAGGTAATGAGGAGGGGAGTAAGCATACCTAGAAGCAATAAAGGTCAGTAAACTTCTCCCTCAGTAGCAAAAAAGTGATAATTTTAATATATTTATTCATCTACCTGAAAGAGTATAATGTTGACCGAGGGCTCTAGGTGCATCTGTACAAATCAGTTTTCTAAATTGTCTGATACTGACTGTTTAGATTATGATCAGGTTAGGCACTGTTTATTACAATGTTTTAAGTTAACACCCGAAGCTTACAGAAAAAAAGTTTTGTGAGCATAGACACAAGGCAGATGAAAGTGTATGTGATTATAATGATGAACTAAGCACTTATTTTCATAGGTGGGTGAGTGTCTGTCAGGCCACCACTTTTGAAAAGCTGTCAGAACTTTTGTTGAGGGAACAAGCCCTTAGCACTTTGCCTGAGGACATGAGAATCTGGTTGGCAGACAGGGAATGCAACTCTGCAGGTGAGCTGGGGAAAAAGGAGACCTATACCTAGCAAGCACAGCATCACTGCACAGGAAAGGGATACCCGGTGCTGCACATGGATATAAGGGAACCAATGGTGGGCAGCCTAAACCACCCCAGTAGAGTTTGCCAGTAACAGGGGAAGCCACTAGTTCAGATAAATGGCCAGGCTCTAGGGGTAACTGTTTTAAATGTAACCAGTGGGGCCATGTAGCATATAGATGTCCACAGAGGCAAGGTGCAGAACAAAAGGTGGTGGAGCCAACAAGTGGTAATAACAGAATGCCAGTGGTAAGTTGTCTGAAGACATCAGTGCTACTAAACTACCAGCAGAGTTTATACCCAATATTGGTAGATGGAAAACAGGCCACTGCCAAGAGGCACACAGCCTCTGATATAACCATTGTGAGACCTGCAGTGGTTAAAGTGGAGCAATATCTGCTTGGGCAGTCCACTTCATCAGAGGTTTAGAAGGGATCCCATTCCAAATGCCTTTGGCCAGAGTTCACCTTGACTGGGAGGGTGGAAAAGGAAACAGGCAAGTAGGTGTGTTTGAGGATATCCCTGCAGATGTCTTGATAGTGAATGATTTTGATAATGCAGTACATTGTGGCATGCAGTAACATGCAGTCAGGCCTGGAGACAGGCATGTGAGTCTGATAGCCTGGGGGAACACAGACAGACCACACACACCTGAAGGAAGCCAGGACTGGTGATGTGGCTACATCAGCAAGGGAACTACCCTGTAGCAGTGAGACTGAAGATGAGCCACAGCTGCTGGTGGATACTGATGTTCCCTTGAGCAGAGTGACTCCAAGGGCAGAGGTGAGTAGTAGTACCCAGGCTGACAGTGAGGCACTGCTGTCAGAAGATACCAGACTTCCTGTGGAAGGGGAGCTGGGAAGGGCTACAAAGAGAGAGTTGAAACAGGTAATGCTCTGAGACCCTACACTGAGGGGCTTGAGGGAGGTAGCTAGGGAGGCACCTGATTCTCAAGGAAAAGGGAAATCTGTATACTGGAACAAAGGGTTGCTGTATAAAGACTCAATCCCTGAGTGAGGGCTAGAAGGTGAGGCAATACAGCAGTTGGTAGTGCTCAGACCCTACCATCTGGCACTTCTAGACAAAGCCCATGACATACTCTTTGCAGGTCATATGGACATAAAGCATACCAAGAGATGTATTATGCAGAACTTTTATTGGCTTGGGATTTCCAGGGATGTAACAGGGTACTGCAGGGCCTGTGAGCAGTACCAAAAAGTAGGCAAGGCAGAAGACAAGGTAAAAGCTCCCTTGATTATTTTGCCTGTGATAGAGGAGCCATTTCAGAGGGTAGCTATGGATATTGTAGGGTCTCTGAGGTATGCCAAGTTCCACAGGGAAGAAGTATATCCTAGTGGTAGTAGATTATGCTACTAGATACCTTGAGGTGGTGACTTTGTCCTCCATCGAGACAGAGAAAGTGGCAAATGCTTTGCTAGAGATTTTCAGCTGGGTAGGTTTCCCAAGAGAAATACTGACCGACAGAGGTGCCAATTTCATGTCTGACCTGATGGCTTGTCTGAGGGAATGCTGTGGTGTGAAGCACATAAAACCACCCCTACCACTCCCAGACTAATGGTCTTCAGGAGAGGTTAAACTCTATGCTAAAAAAACATGCTACAGGCATTTGCAAACTGGTTTAAGAGAGAGTCAGACATATATTTGCCTCATATATTGTTTGCTTACAGAGAGGTGCCCCAAGAATCCATAGGTTTTTCACCCTTTGAGTTGCTGTATGGGCATAGGGTGATGGGACCTGTAAATCTGAATCATGATGAATGGGATGGTGAGTGTGAATCCCACAAGGAGTCTGTTGTGGCATATGTCCTAAACCACAGGGCTAGGCTTATGGAGCTCATGGGCTTGTCCCAGGAGAATCTGTCTGGAGCCCAACAGCAGAAATCCAAATTGTAGCTTGCTACAGACCCCCCACCATGCCCCAGGATTCACACTCCTCATTTCTTGATAAACTGGAAAGTATTAGGGTACAACCCAACACCCTAATAATGGGTGATTTCAACTACCCCACCATTAACTGGGAAAACTACTCATGTACCAACTCTTTTGCTCAACGTTTTCTAGAATTCATAAATTCCAACATCTTGGATCAACTTATTCACACCCCCACCAGGGGCAGCAATATCCTAGACCTGGTCATTACCAACATGGGAAACTGGTGTTCCACACCAGAGGTCAATTCCTCGTTGGTCAGATCCGACCGCAAGCTAATCAGCCTAGATATCCACATCCCACCCCCACCCCCAATTAGGGAAACCGTCGTAAAAAAACTTCTCCAATGCCAACTTCACACTTCTTAAGACAGAAGTGGTAAACTTCATGACACCCATGCAGACGGACAATAGAGGTATGACTGCCGAATCCTACACAAATGCACTTTATAAGCACTTACACGAGTGCATGGATCATGCTATCCCTAATAGAACCAAGATGTTAACCTCCAAAAAAAGGAAGCCAATCTGGTGGTCCTCTGCCATAAACAAACTCTACAACAGAAGAAAGAAACTGTTGCAAAAAGAGTAAAATCCCATGACTGGAGGAACTCCCTGGTCAACCTCAGTAAGAAGCTGAGATCCCTCATGAAATCCTCCAATGCTAGTTACAAAAACAAAATTGCCACTGACTTTAAAGACAACCACAAAGCATTCTATAGCTATGTCAAGAATCTAAATGGGAACACTCAGATCTGCTCTGAGTTACAGCACAATGGCACTAAATATACAGAATCAACTGATATTGCCAACATCCTAGCAGATAGGTTCAGTGCTAACTTTACCCCCCCTCTCACCCCCTAGAGGGCCCATCTCTATACATGAAGAATGCAAAGTTCCTATAATCACGGCTGCACAGGTAAAAAATACACTCTCCAAAGCCAAGAACACAGCATCCATGGGACATGACAATATTCCAGGCTGTGTTCTACACAAACTACAGAATGAACTGGCACCTTACCTAAGTACCATGTTCAATCATAGCCTCACCTCAGGCTTTGTACCCACTGAATGGTGCACCACAACGGTTATCCCACTCCACAAAGGGGGACCCACGACGGACCCCGGGAACTACCGCCCCATTAGCCTGACGAGCCTGGTCTGCAAGGCCATGGAACGTATCATCGTGGAACTCATTAACAAAGACATTAGTAATCTCCAAACTCTGGACCCTACCCAGTTTGGATTTGTAAAAGGCAGATCATGTCTTCTAAACCTGATTGACTTCTTTGAAGCTGTCACCAAAGCCATATATGAGGGTAAAATGGTTCACACAGCTTATCTAGATCTCGCCAAGGCTTTCAACACCATCCCCCACTCTGGAATTATAGATAAGCTCATTAAACAAGGTATAAATCCCTATGTCACAAGATGGGTTGCCAACTGGCTCACGAACAGAACCCACACTGTGAAAGTAGCGGATTCCAAATCTGACATCAGACCAGTGACAATTGGAGTACCACAGGGTTCAGTCCTGGGTCCTCTCCTGTTTGGTATCTACTTCTCTGAAGTGCAGGCCAACACAGAAGGTCTTTATTAACAAAGTTTGCAGATGACTGCAAACTAGGAGCCATAATCAAAACTCCTAATGATGTGGACAAACTACAAAAGGGCCTCACTGAGACAGATACCTGGTGTCAAAGCCATGGCCTGAAGCTCAATGCCAAAATGTGTATTGTCATCCCCTTTGGTAAAAACTCTGTACCCATGAACTACCATATAGCTGGTAGTCTACTTAATGCTGACAATGTGATAAGAGACCTTGGGACACAGGTGGACAGTAGTCTTTCCTTTGATAATCACATCACCACAGTGGTCAGGAAAGCCTTCTACGTGGCTCATCTCATCACAAAAGGATTCTCATCCAGAAAAAAAGAGGTCACTGTTCCCCTCTACTCATCACTCATTAGACCCATTATAGGGTACAATGCCCCTTTTGGTATGTACCTCACAAGACATCTACAACAACTGGAAAGACCACAGAAATACCTCACAAAGAGCATTATTGGCCTCAAACAGATGCCTTATGCAGACTGTCTCAAAAAACTACAGCTTTACTCCATCGCATATCACCTACTCAGGGGCGATCTCTGCCTAACATACAAAGCTATGTCAAACCCAGAGCTGTTGGACATGCTCCACTCAAAGAAATCCCAATCCCTCCGAGCTACATGCTCTAGGGACCTAAACCTTGTCACCACAATAAATAGAACATGCTGGAGGGATAGATTCCTATCCCAGAGACTTCCCATACTCTGGAACAGACTACCTATCTATGTCAAACAGAGCTCCTCATTAGCACTCTTCAAGAAAAATCTTGATGATTGGATGGGAAATGGGAAAATCACCCCGGGGATCACTTCTGTGGCTCTGCTCGACAAGGGCACAGGAAAATTATTTTCTTGGGTGGCAGGGTACATTTTCTGGCTAGGCTTGTATGGGCCCTAGGGCTGATAGCCTAGTACCTACCTATGAACCTATGAAAAAGGTTTGGTATGACAGGAATGCTTGGAGCCAGAGAGTATGCTGTCAGGCAGCAGGTGACAGTTCTCATTCCTGTAAGACACAATAAACTGCAGGCAGCTTGGGAGGGACCCACCAAAGTGGTAAGGAAGGTCAGTGATGTAAACTACATGGTAGAAATGCTAGGGAGGAGGCAGGGGCACAAACTGTACCATGTTAACATGATGAATCCTTACCATGACAGGGAGGCCCTTGTGCTGAGTATTTGCAGTAGGAGGCAAGAGGATTCTGAGGGGAATCTATGGCTACAGGAAGCCAGCCAGCAAAATCCCAAGTTGCTATGGTGCGGCCTAGGGTTGCAGACATATGATATGACAGTGCAACATGGTAGTGGGATCAGCAATGCAAAGGCAGAAGGAATTTCAAGACAGGGAATGCAGTAACACATTCCCAGATAGACTTATTTCTCTCAAGGACATTTCTCAAGGATTACTTGAAAAACTAGTTTGAGTCTTCAAAGGGGGGGGGGCAGGTGTGGCAATAGGAGGTACTGCCAGCCATGCCAGGGAGAAGTATGGCAGTGGGCATATGACTTGTGCCAGCTCCGCTAGCTGGAATTTTGTAAATAATTGTATGTCATTAGTATATCAAACTGATCTGCGCAGATGCCTATGCTGAAAATGTATTTGTTAGCTTTGCTTGTTTTAATTGTGTTAAAATGTATCAATAGTGCACCCTGCTGATAGGAAGAGAAATGTACATGTATTATTGTATCTGAATTAAATGTATATGTTTTAATTGAGGACACTGGCACAGCAATGGTTAACCAGCTGGCTTATTTTAAGAAAATTATGGGAAATGTAAATGAGCTGTTAAATCTTTAAGCAGCACACCATAGTGCTGAGTAGACCCAGAGACAGTAGGTCTGGGAACAGCCATTATCTGTTAGCTTCTGGTAAGTGTTGTAAATATTTCTGGCTCCTAGGCATTGTCACAAAAGCTCTAAATGTATATTATAGCAGTCTGCTAAAGTCCTGTCTCAAACTTCAAAAGGAGATATTGTGGGAACTTAAAGTCAGGTGACTAGATGAGTTCATTCTGCAAGTCATCTTGGATATTATATTTTACAGGGAGTAGTCTCAGAATATATAGTATTCTGCTTGGGAGCATGATGAGAAAGGCTGCTCATGTATTTCATCTTGTCTTGCCCAAGTAAGTTATTAGGGAACAGTAAATTCTTTTAGATTCAGTCAGGAATATAGTAAAGCTTAGTTTAGAAATTGTTTTTCTTTATTTGCATGATTGTGTCCATCAAAGTGGTTTTCAATATTTTCTGAATTTGAACTGTTTGGTTTACTGTGGATATATATTTAGTATTTTCTTGTCCTTTTTTTAAATATATTTAAACTTTTCATTGTGGCTGGTCCTTTGTACAAAGTAGTAACCTTTGAGAGTACTTATATTTATTTGATGACACTGTGTGGGTCATTCCAGAAGCCTAGCCATCTTGGTGAACTACTGCCATTTGTATTAGTACTAATATTACACAGCATAATTGAATACCCTTTTAAGAGCCTTATAGTAACTAACTGGTGGCAGTGATAACTACATTATAGTCTGGGCAAAGTTAGTAGAGTGGGTAATCTGTGCCAGCCTTTCCCAGGTGTGTGTGTGTGTGTGTGTGTGTGTGTGTGTGTGTGTGTGTGTGTGTGTGTGCATGTGTGTGTGTGTGTGTGTGTGTGTGTGTGTGAAAATTAAATCGTAAAGTGTGTGTCAGCTACTTGGGACAGGGACACAAAGCACTAGGTTTACTGAGAGGGTGCTGGAGGACTTGGCTTGGACACTCGGCTGAGGATGTAACCCTACAGCTGTACCAGTGGGGAATCTTACTGGAGATCTGGAGGGAGAAAGATATAGAGGCATCCAGACCCTAGGCTGAGTGTTCCCTGTGTGTTCTTAAGGCAAATTGTACTTGATGCAGAGAGGTCTGCATCTGGGAATACAGAGTGTATCAATTTGTATTCCAAGTGCATATCCCTCTCTGGTGTCAGTGGTGAGGATTCAGGCTCCTTGATTACTGGCCCATCATGGAGATGACACATATTGGTGCCCATGGTTTATTTGTAGCAGTAGTGGGCATCACAGATCATGCCTGGCAAGGGTGAGAGAAGCATGTGGTATGCATGCATATAAAAAGGGACTTACAAAGCAGTGATGCAATTATTTCACTCTGTTATGTTACCTTTACTTTAAACAGTACAAACTGTAAACAAAGTTTTTTTTATAACGTTTCTTAATACCCAGTTAATAACAGATGCACACTACAGTACAGATTTCAGCCAGCAATCCTTGATATGTGCATATATTGCCCATATGTAGGCTCCAATTCTACTAATTAAATTTTCCAGCAGGCCATCTGTTCCACTGTTAAAGAAGTCTGCAGGTACAGTGCAATAATGATGAAACATAACAGTACTTGTTCATTTGGTAATTGTGGTGTTTGAACCCATAACTACAGACTACTCTCTACTATCATTGTGTTCTGTGTTCCCACAGAGTACTGCATGCATATTTTCCTTTTTAAAGTTGTGATATGCATGCTCTATTTTATAGTACTGTAATCATAGGCCTCAAGCTCTTACAGCAATAAATGTGGACAAAGTCTATGTAATAGGGGACAAAATTCCAAAAAATAGGGATGCTTCTTACATACTTGTTCTTACAAACTTATTAAAGTGTAGGGTTGCCAGATGTCCGGTTTTTGACCGGACTGTCCGGTTTTTTGAAAAGTTGTCCGGTTAGAAATTCCATTCAAAACCGGACTTTTGTTTTGTTTTTAAATTTTATGCGTTGACGCTGATGTCATCACGTGCAATGACATCAGGTCCCTCAGGGCTACCAGCCTGTCGGAATTGAGCTCAAGGAGCTCACTTCCGGTAGTGCGAGCGGGAAGCAGAAGCCAGCATTTAAAGGCAGCATTTTCAGAATGCAAGCGAGCAACAAGAGTTTAACTTTGATCGTAGTGGCAGCAGTTCCACTTTGGATAGTGTACATTCTTTCTTGTAAGTAGTCTAGGAATGTAGGTTTTTTGGCAGTTTTCTGTTTTACTTATACACCCTTTTTGAAGGGTCGATACTTGTATAAGAAGAAAACATTGTGTTAAATTGTTATGCATTTGAGTGGTTATTAATTCAAGTTCTTAGGATGTAGTGAAACGAGGGGTGCTGACAAACATCAATGAATTTGGTAACCGCTTGTATTGGCTTTGAGCAGTACATTTCAACTTTCCTTGATTTATGGCTTAGAGTTTTCTAACTCGCTTCTCAGTCATCCTACCTAAAACTGTTTTTGGAGAAAAGGTAATGGATTATGCTTAATATGTCCATAAAGTGTATTCTTGACTGACAACCACTAGGGCCTTTAAAAACTCAGACGCATAAACCGTAACTCTCAACTGGCCAGATTTTTGCAGAGCGCCTGATTTTTGTCATATTTTCGTTTATTCCTCATAAACTTTGCATTTTCGCCGTCCTATTGAGGACTGAAAGTCCCTCAATAATACTACACGCTTGAGTTTTGGACTTCATATCGTTAAGAAATGTATACTAACTCAGCACTTTTATTCTAGCATATTTCTGAGTTTAGAAAAAGCAATATTTAAACCGTGTGCCTATTTTTGGGGCTTTGTCCCCCCCATTACTTATGGCTTTGTCCAGATTTCTTTTGTTAAGAGGTTGAGAGCTATCAGCTATGCGGTGCAACCCCAAATGTGACCTACAAGTTTGATTGCCTGTATCCGTGTAGCAGATATCCATGTCGGTATATGAATAAGCAACATTAGTGTAGGCTTTGATTTGCACCATTCATCTGCATTCTCTGTGTCTCTGTCTGAACTCTGAACATAGTCATATTGCAAGTTTAGGTCACTGGAAGATTACATGGCAGTCCTGAAAACTGCTGGGGGCTGATGAGAAAATACTATATTTAACTTGAGTACTGAGGAAATGCTTTTAAAGATTCTGTGTTCATCCAAGAGTCATTAGTGATTTGTGTTTGCTAGCAAGCATGTGGTTGTAATTTTCTTCAAGACTAATCTTTCTTTTTTGATCACTGAAGTTAAAGTACAAAGGAATCTCTAAATAAAGATACTGCCGTACTCCAAACACAAGATGACAGCTGTTTGGTAGTTTAACTCCTTGTTTTCTCTTCAGGAAACTAAGGTTTCTTGCATATTTTAGTCATTTCTCATCTTTGTCCTAAGCATGTTTTTCTACTGTGTATGCTAACACTGCGCCTTAGTGATTTGATTTTGTTGAGGGTAATGTTATGACATGTGTTCTCACATGGACAGAATAGTTCATTTAAGATGTTACAGTTCGTGTGAAAGGAGCATATTGCCAAAGTTGCTGGATACAGTAAACTTGTTTAAAAACTGTTAAAACTTTGTAGCAACCTATTGTGACTGCATGTTTTTTTTAACTGTAAGCGTTCTCTTGTTATTGTTTTTATGTAAATAACGATGTGAGGTAGACTTTATAAAATAAAATTTTCACTTTCAAAAAGGCAGCATAACTGAGCAAGAAAAAGAGAACTAGTAGCTAGCTGTTATAGGTAATATATGGCTGTAGTAAATAGAAAGCCATGAAACTCTGACTGATGTTATTAGCTGTAGCCTGTAGTATCAGCATTGGGAGTTTGCAGAGACAGTGGTACTGTGAGGGCCTGGCCTGCTGAGACTAAAAGTGATGAGGGTGGGATGAATCCACACAAAATGATGTGGTTTGTTGCAGGAATGTTTACCTCGGTCATGCAGACAACCAGATAGTCATATCTCTCAGCTCTTCCTGATTTGAAAGGACTTCCCTGATTTTGTGTTATATGTGAGGTAGTTTTTAGTAAGGCTTTTGGTTTCTGGTAAATCCTTCAAGCTTGTAGTCACTAAATGGTGACTGATGCTTGAGCTTTTTTCTTTGCAACCTACAGAAAATGTACACAGGAATATTTAAACTCCCTCACTAATTTTGTGCCTTTGAACCTGATTCTTGCATCTGGGGGTTCACAGTTATATGAATGCATTACTGTGCTGACCTTATTTTTAATAAGAGTTGGACAGCTAAGATTTTCAGGTCTGTTATTGATGTAAGATATGATTGTTGTTAATACTGTCATTTCTTAGAACATTTTAAAATGTTATCATCCCAAACTTGGCAAAACAATGTGCAATGCTGTTTAGATGAATGTGAGATTTAAAGGCAGAGTAGTTTTAATGCTAAGTCTGTTTTTATTGTGAGACTGTATTGCTTTGTTAGTTTGTGCTATAAAATTTGAAATAAATGTTTTAAATTAAATCCAAATATCTGTAATAATAACTGTAGAATAAAGCACAAGACAGTATGCAGAGTGAGAGTTTCTAACTGTTTATGGCAACTGGGGAGAAATCAGCTGAAAGCAGGCATCCAGAACAGAAAAAGAGGGCGTTCCCATCAACTGGTGTCATGATGAGGTCACACAATGGGTGGGGCATGGGCGGGAGAGGGGTGGGGGTGGGCGGGGTTATGGGTGATGCAAGGGGCGTGACCTTAGTCCGGTTTTAGCCACAAAGAAAGCTGGCAACCCTATTAAAGTGATACAGTAACAGGTTTTGCACTTGCATAACTTTTCTGATGGCTCTGAGGTCTGAATCTCACTTCTGACATTATTTAGTGAAGTCAGTCCTCAACCCGTAAGAAAGTATTTGACTGAAAACCATAATTATATCTGTAACTATATGCACAGTTGACAGGTATTACTGCATTACATACCAACTAAGCCCATACCTCGCAACCTGTTATAGCCAAAAATGTGGACCAAACAATAAATACTGGGGGTACAAAAGTGCATAAATAGCAACACATTTTACATATTCTTCTACAAACCTAGAAAAGTGATACAATAACAAGTTTTGCATTAGCACAGATGTTCTGAAAGGTATGAAGTATGAGACACAAATGTGATTTTCTGACTGCAGTCCTCAATGCTTTGGCTAAGATTTGCTAGACAAACAAAATTTATGAGAAGCAAACCAAAATTATGAAGCAACAATCTAAACATTCTGCAAAATCCGTACAATCGAAAAGTATTATGAAGCAGTCTTTAACTTTTAATGCTACAATAACAGTACTGTTGTGATGCATACATGCCACACGCTGCTTGCATCTGTGCCAATCTATTTCATGGGCTGAGCTATCCAGACCTTGCTGTGGCAGAGGGAAGTCCTACTGCCTACCAGTGGGACTGGTGAGCATTGTACTGCCTATCTAATGCTAAAGGAGTGGTTTCCAGCTCTGAAATTGTAATTTTATTAGCCTTTTTGGGCTGATTTCTATCCCTTTCAACTTTCTGGCTTAAAAACGCATGTGTTTGCACATTTTTTACATCATGCAGCACTACGAGGCTACAGTTAAACTATTCCAGGTGCCAGGAAGTCTGCTCTTCAAATTTTCCTTTAAAACTAGCTGGTTTCTCAGTAGTAGCACTAAATTCTGAACCTCTGTGACTAGCACTTGCTCTAGAACCTGCTGGAAAGCACTAGGAAGCCTGAAACTGATACAAGCACTCAGCTCTCCTTGTCAACAAGAAGAAATTAATCATAGGCACTAAACAGCCTACAATTGCAAAGTACCTTGCAAAGGTAAGGGAAACAGCTGTTAAACCTTACAAAAAAGCACCTAAACAGGCATGTCCAAGGGTCAGCTTCCGGTGATTTCTCCTGTCCACCTGGTGAATCTGGGCATTCTGGGGCAACGCCAGGGTTGCCAGACGTCCCTATTTGGGTGGGACTGTCCCAAGATCAGCAGCCTGATCCCGAGTCCCGCCCTCCCAGTTTAAATCCCGGCCAGCCTCCACTTTGTTTTTTTTTTTTTTTTTTTTTTTGATCTGTATACCTGGCATACAGGCCAATCAAAAATCGCTAAACACGGAGCTTCTTGTGTTCCGTATTAAACAGAAGTAGCTTCGTTTTTAGCGATTTTTGATTGACCCGTGCAGATCTTTAATGTGGAACTGTGTTCTGCATTAAAGACCTTTTTTTTTTTTTTTTGCTCTTCACTTTTTTTTTCGACCCTACCTTGCCGATATGAAATCTGGCAACCCTGGGCAATGCGACAACTGCCTCATGTACACAGACAATCCTCTCCTCCTACCACCCAACACTACAACTTGCGAGAGATGCACTTACATAGCCAAAATGGAAGCAAAGCTCTCTCCGGTCAAGACTGTGCTAGACAGTCAAGAGGAGAAGGCTAACACCTGCATTACACCTCTAGCAACTCATAGCCCTTCAAAACCCACACCATCAACTCCCACACATAGCAACACTAAACCCACATATGCGGTGGCCCTTAACATTAACCTGCCCAAGCAACAAGGACCTCCGAAGCTGAAACGCAAACAAACACCAGTCACAACCAAAGTGACACATAGCTCACAACACCAGTGTGCCACCCAACAACAGCCCCTAAGGCAAGACAATGTACCCAACACTTTAGTCATAGGTGACTGTATAGTCAGGCACACTGATGTCCCACTCACCAGGCTGAACAAGGAGAAAATTACAGTCAGTTGCCTGTCGGGTGCCAGGATCCGCCACATAACGCATGCATTCAAGTCACTCCACAAGTACAAATACGACTCTGTCATTGTCCACGCTGGAGTAAATGACTTGAGACGTACCTCCCTGGACTACATGAAAAGAGACATGGAAGAGCTCTTGGATCATGTGACCCAGGCAGGTATGACCATAGCCCTGAGTAGCATCCTGCCTTCGCCCAGAATGATACCACAGTATAAGGACAAAATGATTGACTTCAACAATTGTCTAAGCTTCTGGTGTCATTCAAAGGGGATCCAGTATTTGTCTGCCTGGGAAGACATGATCGACAAACCACGATGCTTTGCCAGAAATGGTCTGCACCTGTTACCCCTGGGATTCAGGTTACTGGCTAAAGCTCTTGCCAACCCTACAGTGCCTTTTTAGGCAAGGTTCAAAGGATAAAACCACCACTGTAACAGATACAAGCATGCAACATCTGAAGGTAATGCTACTCAATGGTAGAAGTCTAAACCTCAAAATGCACTCTGTCGAGGCACTCCAAAAAATGGAGACCATCGATATCTGTGCAGTGACTGAGACCTGGTTCAAGGCTCCAGAGAGCACCCCTGCAATACCAGGCTACAATTCATACCACACTTTTCGGCCACTAAACCAAGACCGAAACACTAAAGGTGGAGGAGTGTCCATATTCACCAAGGATATTCACACCTCCAGGCTAGTTGCCCAACACAATGCAGCTGAAATTCTCCAGGTGCAACTAACACTAGGTAAGACTGCAATCCAAATTGTAGCTTGCCACAGATCCCCCACCATACCCCAAGATTCTCACTACACCTTCCTAAACATACTGGAAAATACTAAGATACAACCAAACACCCTAATACTGGGTGATTTCAACTACCCTGCCATTAATTGGGAAAACTACTCGGGTACCAACTCCTTTTCCCAACGGTTCTTGGAATTCATAAATTCCAACGCCCTGGATCAACTAATCCATTGTCCCACCAGGGGCTCCAATATCCTAGGCCTTGTCATTACCAACATGGGAGATAGATGCTCCACACCAGTGGTTACCCCCTCATTGGTCAGGTCTGACCATAAGCAAATCACCCTTGACATCCACATCCCACCCCCACCCCCCAGTAAGGAAACCTCCTTAAAAAAACTTCAACAAAGCCAACTTCATGCTACTGAAGTCAGAAGTGGCAAACTTCACAACACCCACGCAGACGGGATATGGAAGTTCGACTGCAGAATCCTACACTAAGGCACTGTACGAGCACATCCACTCATGCATGAATCGTGCCATCCCGAATAGAACCAAGATGCTCTTCTCCAAAAAAAGGAAGCCAATCTGGTGGTCCCCTGCTATAAACAAACTATGCAACAGAAGGAAGAAACTGTTGCAGAAAAGAGGATAATCCTAGGATGCAAAAAACTCCCTCACCAGCCTCAGTAAGAAGCTGAGATCCCTCATAAAATCCTCAAAAGCTAGTTACAAAAATAAAATTGCCAAAGATTCCAAAGGCAACTACAAGGCATTCTATAGTTATGCCAAGAATCTAAATGGCAATGCTTAGATATGCTCTGAGCTACAACAGAATGGCATTAAATATACTGATCCCAAGGATATTGCCAATATCCTGGCAGATCGATTTAGTGCCAACTTCACTCCCTTCTCACCCCCTAAAAGGCCCATCTCAATACCAAAAGATTGACAAATTCCGATAATCACAGCCACACAAGTAGAAACAGCACTCTCCAAAGCTAAGAATACAGCATCCATGGGACCAGATGACATCCCAGGCTGTGTACTACATGAACTACAAAATGAACTGGCACCCCACCTAAGTGTCATGTTTAATCATAGCCTCACCTCAGGCTTCGTGCCCACTGAGTGGCACACAGCTACAGTTATCCCGCTCCACAAGGGAGGATCCGCCTTGGATTCGGGAACTACTGTCCCATCAGTCTGACAAGCCTGATCTGCAAGAGCATGGAACGCATTATCATGGAACTAATAAACAAAGACATTGGCAACCTCCAGACACTGGACCCCACCCAGTTTGGGTTTGTGAAGGGCTGATCTTGTCTCCTGAATCTGATTGACTTCTTCAAATCAGTCTCCAGAGCTGTGGACGAGGGTAAGCTGGGCATAAATCCCTACGTCACTCGATGGGTTGCCAACTGGCTTACTGACAGAACCCAGACAGTAAAAGTAGCTGACTACAAATCCAGCTTGTGACAAGTGACAAGTGGAGTACCTCAGGGTTCAGTCCTGGGACCACTCTTGTTTGGTATCTACTTCTCTGAAGTACAGGCCAACACTAAGGGACTCTGGCTAACAAAGTTTACAGATGACTGCAAACTGAGAGCCATTACTGAATCCCCAAATGATGTGGATATTCTACAAAAGGGCCTTACAGAAACAGATGCCTGGTGCCAGAGCCATGGGCTTAAGCTTATTGCCAATAAATGTATAGTTATCCCCTTTGGAAAAAAACATGTTCGCATGAACTACCACATAGGTGGCAGGACACTAAACATCGAAAGTGTGATGAGGGACTTAGGGACACAAGTGGACAGTGGTCTCATTTTCGATAACCTCATCGCCACAACAGTCAGAAAATCCTTCTACATGACACACCTCATCACTAAGGGCTTTTCATCCAGAAAAAAGGAGGTCATTGTCCCACTGTACTCATCCCCCATTATACCCATTATAGAGTATAATGCCCCATTTGGTATGTACCTCACAAGACATCTACAACAGCTGGAAAGGCCACAGAAATACCTCACTAAAAGAATCACAGGCCTAAAGCAGATGCCATATACTGACCGTCTAAAAAAACTCCAGCTATACTCTGTGACATATCGTCTACTCAGAGGTGAGCTCTGAATAACATACAAGGCCATGTCAAACCCTGAGCTGTTGGACATGCTCCACTTAATGAAATCCCAATCCCTCAGAGCCACACACTTCAGGGATCTAAACCTTATCATCACAATGAACAAAACATGCTGGAGGGATAGGTTCCTTACCCAGAGACTCCCCATACTCTGGAATAGACTGCCCATACATGTCAAGCAGAGCGCCTCATTGGACTTCTTCAAAAGGAACCTTAATGATTGGATGGGAGATAGGAAATTCACCCCGGGGATCTTGTCAGTCACCCTACTAGACAGGGGCCCAGAGAAGTAAATATTGTGGGAAAAAATTTCCAGGGAATTGTTATGGCTCGGCTTGCATAGGCCTTAGGGCCGATAGCCTAGTACTAACCTATGAACCAACCTATGAACCTATGAACAGACAGCTCATGGTCTACCTCAGCTGTGGAAAAAACAGAACAGAATACCCTTATGAATAACTAGCCTGACTATATGTAGCTTTAAACTATTACAAGTAATGGCTGAAAGTCATACTTACACATCTGTGGGTTGCCACCAGTCTGACATTCCTCGATCCAGTGATTGAGAGTATGCCTCTTCCTCATCCTGAAGTCCTGGTAGTGATTCCTACACTGTTCATCAGTGCAGAGGAGGCCAGTAGCACTGGTCAGAGCCCAAGTAAGACTATTCCATATCTCTGTCCTTGATTGTGTGCCATGATAGTGCCTTTGCAGGAGCCAGGGCCCATGGTCATTCACTAGGAGTCCAACAAACACTTTGGACTCCTGGACACCCCAGAGACCAATGTAGAAGGATATTTTCCTACCAAGTGCATGTATTGCATTTACTCAGAGGGTTCACTTCTTGGTTTGGCAACATTTGAGAAAGATGTGCATCGCTTACCATCATCAAACAGGGTGCAAAGGTTTCAACATGTTTGCGCAATGGTAAGCAATGCAGATGTTTGGTAACTAATGCAATTTCTATGTTATTTGAAATACAGGCAATTCTGTAACTGTGTTGTTCCAATGGGAAGTACATGCCAAGCCACATAAAAGGAATATACTTGCCTAAATATAGTACACATTATACCCACAGTCTTACTTTTGATATTAACTAGACAATACATAGATTAACAAATAATTACATAACTGACACAATATTACTGCGTCAGTCCTAAATCATATAAATATTATATAAGCTACACTAGGTCACCTGCTATAAGTGAGCATGAGTATAATGTGAACTGGAACAACATTAAAATTGAATGGTATATACTGTGTTCAAACCCTGGACCATATGGATGTTAGCCATGCACTGATGGCTATTGCCACAAGAAAGTTGAGAAATTCCTTCTCTATGTGTCAGTTCATTGCTAAATCCTGCAATGTCACAACAGTAAAGCAAAGATGGTACACATTGTATTCAAACCCAGGATCATCTAGACTTCAGACCTAGCTGTAACACTTGCTGCCACAGAGTGTTACATACCATCCCCTAAGTTAGTATTCATTGTTAAATTCTTGCTGTTAACTGCAGCAAAATGGTGCTTAGTGGGTTTGTGCAATGCACAATTACATTAATAGAAAGTATTCGGTTTCTATTGTTGGCTGTCTGAGTCCTGTCTGCTACCTGGGTGGTCTATTGTCCATTTTGCATAATGCCACTCTACATGCAAAACTGATCAGCATAGCCAAACCTGTTTGTGTTAAGTGGCACATTGTGACCCCCCCCCCCCATCACCCAGTAAAATACAACAAAAGGAGTAAAAATAAAAAGGGGAAGTATAGTTTGTTACTACATAGGAGGTATGACTGCAGAGGTCTGGATTTCAAACCTCACTCCAATGCACCTTCAGAAAACAGGATGAGTGCTTTATCCTCGTTTTGGCACACACACAGCTTGGCAGCAAACAAGTTTAAGTGATCCATCACACAACAATCTCCCACAATGTATTTAAACTGATATCAAGCCATCAGCTGTTATTTATGCATGTATTATATAACATATATTTGGATGTACTGCACTTTGTGATCATACAAACTTTTAATACTATTGATTGAAATTATAACAGTCTGTGTTGCTTGGCCATTCAGCAGTTATCTGACCAGTATTCAAAGATATGAAGTGTGAAAGCCAGTCTATCTACCTCATTTACCTTACATTGTGCGTGTATATTAACTGGGAATAGTATAACATGCAGCTGTCAGCAAATGAGGGTCAAGTTGGATGGCACAAAAATTCTTGCACTGCTCTTTTGGTGGTGGGAGCAAAGGTGAATTTCTGTTATGGCACATGCAAGGGTACATTGCTCTTTTGAGTGGGTGGGCCAAGATGAGGTAATGTTATAGCACAACTTCTCTATGTAAATATATTCCATTACAAATATATGATGCTAAACTGAGGCCATGCATTGATCACTAGTACTTTGGAGTTATCGATGTGTTAATCTTGCATGGCTGAAGACTACTACTTTCTAATGGACATATACAAGTGAAATAAGTCTCTGCTGTCACAGGTTATTTGACTTTCTGTATACATCTCCCACCTTTTTCCTGATTACTGTACCACGTAATGAAATAAGTAGATGCCATAATAGTATTATACATCACAATACATGTTCAAGACTTGTCTTGTAAATGCTGTGTCTATACTCCACATTTTGTGAAATCCCTGGGAAAAAGCAGCATGTCTGCATGGATGCTTTATATCTTGTAGAATAGTTTGACAAGATTGCTTGCTTAGCATGCAATTTACCTGCTTATGCAGTAATTAGCATATCTGGAGCACAGACTAAGACAGATGTACTCCATTACTAATGTACTCTATTATAAAAATGCAAATTGGTAGCTAGCCATACTGATGTTGAGGAGAGTTAGTACATTGTTTAACTCAATAAAACAACTGTATTTCTTCACAGTATATCTCTACAGAGGAGTATTGCACTCCAGCAGGTATGTTCCCATTTTGTTACCTAGATGATGCATATGATGCTGGAATGTAGTTAAGAATAAATGTGAAATAATGGCTTTCACACTTTAATCTGTCTGCATTACTTAGAAGTATAATGTCGGCATGGCCTTGGTTGTCAAGCCATTTCACATTTAAACAGCATTGAGAATACCTGAAAAGGGAATGCTGTGTTATAAATATGTACATGGACAGGTCCTTTGATAGCACTTTTACCTTTTCAAAGATGTTTTGTTAACACAGTAGGTCCTTAGCCTGCCATTTTATTTTGGGGGGACAAAGATGAGTTAGTGCTAGGGCACTAACTAGACTGGACTGCTATTTTGGGTGGGTGAGCATATTTTACTTACTGTTATGGTACAAACAGGGATGTGATTCTGTTGTTAGTCTCTTTGTTTTGTATCCTCCATCTTGTTATTTTTTTGAAACATGCAGACTCTTTCATGTTTATCCATGGGGGAATACTGACAGCTTTCCTTTACTGCTTTATCTGTAAACAGTTAAGTTGTATTTATGTGATCCTCGTGTATTATCATTCTTTTGTCTTGTAGCACACCATATGTCTGCTCATTGTAGGCCACCATTTACAGATGCAAAGAATAATCTGATAATTAATGCCTTAAGGCAACATGCTGCTGTGCTGCTGTCCAGGGAGTGAGCCAATATGGCTGAGCATACATCCCTCTGGGATGAATTAGTGGCCAGCATTAAAACCATTGGGCGACACAGTCACACATATGAGCAGGTAGGTCACAGAGCCGCAGGCATGGTATCTGTTTCACTTAGGCATGCAGCTGCAGTGGCATGTGATCATCAACTCATAGGTGGAGGCTCTGCTGCAGAACCCCCTCTCACTACCACTGAGGAGTTCCTGACAAACATTGACATCCAGGACAGCTTCCAGCAATCCATGGCACAGTATATTCTGGATATGGGTGCAACTCCTGCATCCCAAGAGGAGCTTCCAGGTATGTTTGGTTAGATGACAATTAGAATACTGTGGCATAGTGCAATAATTTCAATAATGCATATGTCTGTTTCATCTGTTTGTTGGGTGGGTGGATTCAGGATTATTACATTATAAACTTAAGCTGAAGATGTCAGCCACATTCTTGTTGACATTTGAGGTACTACAAATATAGAGGTGTAAATGTATTACCCCATGTTTTACTGTTATATGTGATGATGTTGCCATTACCTTTTGCTTTACTTATTTCAGAACCATCAAGAATACAGAGACTTAGGTATTTTGCAGATGATAAGCCTAATACATTTATGTCAGTACTGTAGATAAATTTCAAGATATCTCATAATGTGTCCTCTCAAGCTGGTTGTATATATTGCTGTACGGTCTGTAATAGTGACAGCAGTATACTTTTTTAGCATATATTGCAGCATAGTAGTGCAGGTATTAATGTATTCCTGTGTTTCTCCTTTTTTATTGCAGGTGAGCATGACAGTGGGAGTCTGGCCACTCTGACACCTGATGTCAGTGTCTCAACAGACACTGATGATGATGGTGACTAAACTGAGGCACAGTTGGGGGGTCCAAAGATTGAATCTGGCACAGAGGTTGACATCCAGTTACCCTCGTCATTTTTACCTGACACAGCCAGTAGGCCTATGTCTACCCAGTCCACTGAAGCCAGAGATATTGGACAGGTTGAGGATGACGACATTGATCAAGAGATTATGGCTCCTGTGACTACAGTATCTGTTGAATCTGTCTGTAGCCAAAGTGTTGAGGAAGTGTCATACAGAAGGGTTGATGGGATGCTCAGATGAGGCCTGCTGTCCTTCCTCCACCTGGTGCAGGTGTCTCTTCCCATGTCACTCAGTGGATGTTTAGGGCCATCACAAAGGCACAGTCATGTTCTGAAAAATGCTTCAGACAAATACTCAGAGTTCTAGATGTGATACAGTCTGACATCCATGACTGTCTCCAGCATGTAGCCAATTCAATAGAACAGTTGAATGACATGTTGGAACATGGAGTGTCTGTGATGGAATGTGAGATTTATATCATGGACCATGCAGTGTCTGTGATGACTCATCTGCTGAAAGGGGGATGTCATCCAAGTGGGCATAGGTCAGCCATTCCATCTTTTGGTAGCCAATGTGGTCATGCCAGATCATGCTCCTGTAATGGCAGCACTTCCTTTGCTCCATCAAGACTGTGCTGTCCACACCCAGATGTGGCACGCCATGGGGTCATGGTCCTGGGTGTTACATGAAGGGAGCATGTCCAGCAGACAACAGCCACATTTAGGTAGTAACACTTCATCTAACCGTGGGCATGGAGGTGCATGGTCAGAGGTGACAATGAAGAACGGACAACTCTATCATACACAGCTCACACCTGTCCAACATATCAAAATGTAGAGCTAGCGCTGAGCTTGACTGTGTTCATGCACACTGTCACACACCACTTTCAAATGGAGGACCCCTACAGACACACATACACAACAGTTACATAGTTCAGCCTGCCTGCTTCCCCATTCTTACTCACTCACACACTCAACGACCTTTGTTGTCAGGCTAGGCCTCCTGCCCCCACCCTCCACAACACCCTGTGCAAGTGATGATAACTACACTGTGCAAGTGATGATAACTGTGCCATATTCCTGATTTATCTCATTTGGATTCAGAAAAACTAAATCTTTGTGTCTGAGGCACAGAGTGCTTAGCTACATTATTGCTTAGTATAGCTACATTTGTGTTGTTTAAATGATAATTGTACCTTTGAATTACATTTGCCTTGCCAAGTTGCACAGTGGATAGTGTCATCATTTCACTACTTTATAGTATATTCTCTTGTAAGAGTTGTGAAGTCAACAACTGCAATGTGTCTCATTACTTTCTAACTTTTCTGTTTAATGATTATCCAGTATAAATATATGGTGCACATCATAAGTCAGCCATCACATTCAGATCTCTGGACTGCATGACAGCAATGTAGTATAATCTCATCAGAATAGTACAATATCATGCTTTCTTTTGCATGTAGCTCACCAGAAACATGCATCTGCAGGACACCCCACAGAGCTTTCTCATCAAGCTTACGCAGAGCCTCCAAACCATGTCATGATGTATGTGCACAGATTAAAACATGTTACTTTAATCCAGCTTGTATCATATGATGTGATGTCTGCCTGATACCCAGGCCACTGTCTGATTATGCCCTGGTGAGATACATATACATACAATACTCTGATATAGCTGATGACATCAGCATTGTTTGTTGAGTATATGGGAATAACAGTGTCCCACCTGCTGGTGTAAAATGCTGTCTGTAATATCAAGTTGCAGCTAACTCACACACACACAGTTGACTACAGTTAGAACAGAACCCTTACTTATCTAAGTACACAGATTACAGATCACTGAATGGAACACACACTCCATGGCACAAGTCTGGCTTGTGTTGTATCAGAAACCCTTTATAGCTGATGACATCAGCGGTGTCTGTTGAGGACAAGACGTGTCCCACGTGTTGGTGTAAAATGCTTTCTGCAATATCATGTTATAGCTCACTCACACACCTACACACAGTTGACTGCAATGAGAATAGAACCTCTGCCTATCTAATTACAACTCACTGAGCATAATACATGCACCACAGTACAAGTCTGACTTGCATAGGTGTGAAAATGAACTTATAGTAGATGACATCAGCAGGCCCCCTGAGAGACAACAGCTTGGGAGGCTGGTATGGAATGAATGCATAAGAAATAGCACCTATCAAAAAATGGACAACCCTGCCATTGGAGAGTTAACTGTAAGATGCCACTTATAGTCTGTTGTCTAGAGTCATACAAACCCAGTTGACAGGAGTGAGATTAGAACCCCTACATAACAAAGTAGACAGACTACAGAACATAATACTTAACGCACACACCACAGCACAAGTCTGACTTATACATGTGTGCAGGTGAACTTATACTAGATGACATTAGCAGGCCCAGTGAGAGACAACAGTTTGGGAGGCCAGTATGGAATGAATATGTAGGGATGAGCAGCTCTCAAAAAAATGGCCAGCCATGCCATTGGAGAAGTTCCTGCAGGATAGCCCTTATTTTCTGCTAAGTAGACACACACACACACACACACACACACACACACACACACACACACACACACACACACACACACACACAGAACCTCTACTTATCTAAGTGTACAGACTACAGAAAACAGTACTTAACACAGGCACCATGGAACAAGTCTGACTTATACAGAAGTGCAGGTGAAATTATAGTAGATGACATTAGCAGGCCATGTGTGGAACAACAGTTTGGGAGGCCTGCATAAGCACAAAGATTCATAGTGTCATGTGAGGCTAATGGCATAATAGGACTAGGCTGTTTAGAAGCCTAGGTGTATAACAACACAAGTACCATTATTGAACATATTTGGATGTTTGAGTTTAGCAGATCAAGATTGTGAGTACCACCAACTGGCACTGTCCATGAGGGAGCACACAACATTATAAATTACACTTTGTTGTGCAGTTGATATGTGTGTAAAAAAATAAACTGAGACCCCTGGGCTATAATGTTTGTGGGTGTGTGGCCAACAATGGACAGAAATCAGACAGCATCATATATACATTTCCATAGCACATTGGGTCATATGTCTTAACCTTTTATAGCAAGAAATCTGAACAAAACCATCCATATTGGGTAGAAAAAGAACCAAACATAGGGACACATTTTGCATACTGCTTACAAACTTATTCAATTGATAGAATAAAATGTTTTGCATTAACGTGAATTACCTTAAAGGTAAGAGTTTTGAAATTCAAATGCCTGTTATTGTTTTCTGGCATCAGTACTGTAGTATTTTCAATTTTCTTGCCAGAAAATCAACTTTTTATGAAGAGCAGGGCAAAAATGTGATGCAAAAAATTAGGGCATTCTACAAAAATCTAAACACTTGAAAGGTATGAATTGGGCAGCAGATTTGCACAATGTTTAGCTAAGTGTAAACACATGTGAGATACAGCTGTTTGGGCATAGGTAAGTAGTGCATAAACGTGGGTGTAGGTAAGTAGTGCTCAAGCACAAGCCTCATTGCTAATGTGTGACAGTTACTCCATGCCGGGCTTTTGAGATGGCCAAAAACATTTATTGAATGTATCCAGCTTCTATGTTTGCCTGTTTGCGTCTTAGGTGGCCCAGTTTCAGCAATGCCGCTCCTCATGCAAGCCAAATAAACACAGTCCAGCCTGCAGTCATTTGTTTGTGCTATGCGACACATCATGAAACCAGTGGAATAAGAAAAAAGAAAGGTAGAAAAACAAATGAAAGGAAACATACGTGAACTGAGCAAGAGCAATGTATGACATGCACTCTACAAAATGATACTAGACATCAGATATTTCTATATAGTTCAGGATTTGAACATTCACACCACTGCAGATTCAGAAAACAAGATGGATGCCTAATCCCTCTTTGCCACACAAACAGCTTTGCAGTAAAAAACTGACGTCATCATTCATACAAACAAATGCATCAGATTGTATATTACTATGAGATCTTTAGCTGTGACTTACACTTTTAACCATCTTTATTATATTTGGACATAGTGCACTTACTGATCACACAACCTGTTAGGATTCTGCTTTCAAATATACAGCTTTGTCTTACTTATCTGTGTTTCCTGGCACTTCATCAGTAATCTGACCAATACTGTGAGACATTCAAGTGCGTAAGGCATTCAGTATCCTTGGCCTTAAAATGTGTACAGATATTAACTGAGAGTTATATGATATGCATTTGCCAGCAAGTGAAGGCCAGGATGGATGGCACAGCCATATACTGCTCTTTTGGGGGGGCATTGCTGAGTTACTGTTATGGCACAAGCAAGGCTACACTGCTCTTGGGGGGGAGCTCATGTACTATTATGACACAAACAAACACAGCCTGTTCTTTTGTAAGTAAGCAAAGTTGTTACTGCTATGGCACAAACAAGAATATGATGCTTTTATTACTCTGCTTGTTCTGCTTCCTGCCTGTTGTTTGATCTTGAGAAGGGTTATGAAGTCAGAAACTGCAATTTGTATCAGTACTGTCTAACTTCTCTCTTTACAGATTTTCCAGTACAAAGGTATGGTGCAAAAATAAGGCAATGTAGTGAGCAGCATTATATGTCAGAGGTAGAACTGTGTGAATCTTTGAAACCTGAGGCCTACTACTTACTAATGGACACATATGAGCAAACTGAAGATCTCTCTGCTGTCACATGGCGATCTCTCTGCTGTCACATGTTAAAGTACATCTTGCACAGCAGCATTTGCTTAATAACTCTTCCAACCAACTAAATACAAGAATATGCCATAATATCATTCAAAAACTATACTATAGGTTGAAGACTTAACTTGCAAATGCAGCAATGGACACATTTGAGTTCAGGACTGACTCTGTCTGTTGCAAGCAGTACACAACCAGTAAATTAGGAGGTGCAGGTTGTGTGAGTTGCCTGGCATCAATTTTACTATGTGTGCAAGTAGGAAAAAGGTATTAGGCACCTAGGTGGTCAGTGAATGTGCTATGCATTGTCTTTTAGCCTAAGCAAGGGCATACTGAGCATGTCAATGTCCACCTGCAGGTACAGCTTCTGGTGGTTCCCCTTCTGAGGCCTCCTCTGACTGTGGCTGTAGTGACCTAGGAGTTGGTAGGTGGATGTATGTCCCTTCCCCTAGCTGATACTGCTGCAGCTGTTTTCACAAGATCAAATTGTGTAGCATAGCACATACTGTGAAAACTTGTGCACATATCTCTGGAATATACTACAAGGCTCCACCAGAAGTACCTAAGCATCAAAATCATGACTTCAACAGCCCAAACACACGCCTCATTATGGCATTCCTCCGTGGGTGTGGGCACACTTCTGATGAGTGTCATCATCCATGGTTCCAGTGCATGGCCAGGATCCCACAGTAAATGGCCCTGTGGGATCTCCCCCTAGCAAACAGCTGATAATTCTGTGATGTGTGCCAGATATGGAAGTCATGATAACTGCCAGGCTTGCCAGCATACACATTCAAGATTATTCCAGGGGCATTGCACACAACTTGGCAGTTGATGGAGTGGCATCCCTTGCTGTTAATGGAGATTCTAGCCTGCTCAACAGGTGTTGACTTGATGTGTACATGAGTGCAAGCTATAGCACCCAGTAATTCAGGGTAGTGTGCTACAGAGTAGAACTGCTGCATATAGCTAGCCTTCTCCTCAGAACTATGGGGAAAACATATGTGCTCACTGGCATATATGAGCATAGCATCCAGAAATTGGTGGAGAATTCTGGATGCTGATGCCTGTTACACACCCATTATGTCCCCAGTTGGTCTTTGAAAAGTACCTGTAGCTAATATTCTAAGTGCTGCACATACCTTTGTTTCCACTGGAATGAGTTACCCTTGATTTGTTGTGGCTCTGAGTTGAGGGTGGCAGAACCCATAGAGTTCTTGTAAGATGTCCCTGTCCAGCCTGTACTGCTCTAAAATCTCCAGGTGATCTAGCTGCTGATAATTTACCCTGGGCCTGAACACTCTTCTCCTTCTCAGCCTGGACCTATTGTCATCAGCACCAGCAACATTGACTTCAGCCTGTAGCACATAAATATGTAGCAGAGGCAGCAGCTCCTAACATTTTAAAAATTCCTTTTGTGTATTCCAGTGGTATTGAAATATTTAGGAAAAACAAGATTGGAGGTTACATGGATGGTTTATCGCATGTGTTGGATTGGTTCATGAAAATGGAATTCACCTGCTTATATTGCAATTAGCATCTATTACACACAGCTGTTCTTTGCTCATCAGTGTGTTAGGCATACCTCCATGCACCACCCACACACAGCTATGTATGAATAAAGTAAGCATAGCACAAATGTAATTACTTTTATCCATTCACATATCGCACAAACATTGAGTATAAAAATAAATGCTTGCCCACTCTGTGCTCGAACCCAGAACCATCTGCACTCTATCCCTACACATGCACATTATACCACAGGACTATTTACATTGCAAGCATAACAAAAGTTGCCAATCATTCCTCCATTTCCTGTGGGTGCACTACATGCACCATACTGCAAATGAGGGCATAAAAATGTACAAAAGTTATTTGAAACAGACAGAGAAGACACATTTTACAACAGAATTCTGATGATGACACACAACCTGTAATTTGTGCATAGCTTACATGCACTTTCACCCTCCAAAGACTGAGCTCTACAACTTTAGAAGTGTAACCCAACACACAACCCTGATGTCATCACTCACTGTTGACATCCATGGCTGAAATGGAACCTGGTTCTGAGAATGACCTTTGGTCAATGGTACATGTTCCTTACAGGATTTTAAGGAACTTAAAAATGAAGTGAATTCACTCAAAGGGGAGCTCACCCACTTAATAGACTTACTAACTCAAAAGGAATGCAATGTGGCTTCCAACGCTGGAGGTGGCACTAGTGGATCTTCAATTTTGGCAGGAAGTGGTTTCCACACTTCCTCTCCACTTGCAGCAGTTGGGAACAGAGCTAAAAGTGTGCTTGACCAAGAAACAAGGGAAAGTCAACTGGTGAATCCTGCAGTAAATTAAGATGTAAGCAGGGGTGTGAAAGAAGGATGTAGTGGTGTTCAAACGAACAACACTAATAAAATCAAAGACAACCAAAAAAAAAAAAAAAAAAACGTGAACTGGTGACTCTAAACAAGGTACTGTAGCATTTACTGTTGAAACAGCACCTATTAGTGAAATGCAATGTGGGTGTAGCAGTGGAGGGGACCGAAAAGGTTTGAAAGACATTATAGACTATTCTTTCATTTTACTGACATTAATGTGGACAGTGAACAAGGTGAAGCTGTTGTAGTTAACAAATGTTTAACTTTGAAAGCAATGATTTTTAAACTTGAAAAGTTGTTGTTTAAATGCAAAAGCTTGCAAACTGATCAAAGTTTTATCAAGGAATGTTTGAAAATGAAAATTGTTCCACAGGGGTTATGATTTTTTTTAAGTATCCTTTAGGGATTGTGTACAATACTGATGTTATTCGGGTGTTTGGGGGTTTCTTTGACAAATGTGGATTTGAGTTAATGAAAATGATTCCTAAATTTAATGAAAATATGATTAACCAGCTGAAAGAAGAGGTGGATATACTTAACAGTGATATATTGAAGGACTTATTGTTCCCTGAATATGAACAGTTGTATCATCGTATTTTAACTAATGTAGAGAAAAAATGTCAGAATATATTTCTTAGGAAGCAAAAGAAAATGACAAGGGACAGGTTGCAATATGACAAGGGAAGAGCATATCCTGGTCCCAAACCATCAGGACATACTAAGCAGGGAGAAGGAAGGGGGAGAGGGAGAGGGAGGGGTGTGGGTTTCTACATGTCCCTTTCACCCCCTGGATATGAATCCAACTACTTACAAAATAAGAGGGGAAGGCTGGATGAACATGACTCATTTTCTGCCCCTAATACAGATTTTTTTCCACTGAAGCATTCCAAGAGGTTAGCAAACAAGATGAGAACCAACCTGGACTCAGGACAGCGATACCAAGCCCAGGAGTATACGGAACTCCAAGCATGGGCAAGGAGAAAGAGGAATGCATAAAATATGACACGAATTGTATAGCTGGGCAATTTAGGGATTTTAAGATTTATAACTACACTGACAAAGTTAATGAAAGAACATTTTGCTTTGTTTTTGAAAGGGCTAAAATATGTGCCCAGTTTTAAGGCTGACATAGCACAAACTCTTCTTGACCTTAAACAATTTAAGGAAAGTTTATTTGAGCATATTCTTTAAGAAAAATGAGGTTAGGAATACTTTAAGAAGCAGGGTTAGTGAGCTTAAAAGAAACAGCACTTTCAACCCACCCCTCCACCCAATTTTGCAGGTATTTGAAAAATCTGTAACTGAGGACATCTACAAACACATTTCAAAGGACCCTAGCCCCTCTTATAATATTACTAAAGAGGAAAATAAAACACTTCAACATTTATGGAAAGACAGTGGGGTAAGAGTTATGCAGCCCGATAAGGGAGTAGAGGTGGCGTTTTATGAGACTGAGGCTTACTACAATGCCATGACCAACCTTTTGGCTAGTAATGAGACGTATACCCCAGTTTCAAAGACTGAGATATCTATTGCTTACTGGACAATTGACTCGTACCTAGAAGAGTACTTAATAGATGGTAGGCTTAGTGTGGCTACTTACAATTTTTTGGTACAGGTTAACCCTGTTATACCTAACTTCTTTGGAATACCAAGAATTCACAAATCAGTTGAAAATCAACCATTTAGGCCTATAGTTTTGGCTAGTGGTTCCAAAGCCCACCCATTAGCAGTATACACAGACCATAATGTGAAGAAAATAATTTTTAATACCCCACGCCTGATGCAAGATTCATGGGATTTCTTGAGTAGATTAAAATCTTCCATTTGGATGGAAGGTCTGATTTTTTTTTTACCATCAATGTAAAAGATATGTTCTCAGTCGTCCCCAAGAATGAAGCACTAAAATTTTTCCATGAATCCCTTACTTTTCAACCCATACTGTCGGACAAACTTGTTAACTTATTAGTTGAACTAATGGAACTTATTCTGGAGAACAACTACATTCACTTCTAGGGTGAATATTTTCAGCAAGTCACTGGAGTAGCGATAGAGGCAGCATGTGCCTCCCCTTATGCAAATCTTGTTATGTTAGGATGGGAAAGGCGATATGTCCTTAATAGTACTTTTTCAAAATTCCTGCACTTATATGTGAGGTAATTGTATGACATCTTTATTTTGTGGGATGGTGATCCCAAGGGCATACCTAGATTCCTGGAGTACCTAAATGGTTGCACCACATATTTTAAATTTACATGAGTGGAACTAGGACAGAATTAACTACCTGGATGTAACTGTGTCACACATCACTGGAGCAGCATTTAAATCTAACATCCATAGGAAGGATACCTGGTGTAACAGCTATTTGCACTATGATAGTTGTCACCCCCAATTTCAAAAAAGAAACCTAGTGAAGGGTCAAGCTATTAGGATAGCTAGGATGATATCTGACTGTAATGAATTTGGGACACAATTAAATAAGCTGCTTTGTAGCCTTGCTATGTGACAACAGCACCTGTATTGGGCATATGTGTCTGTTTGCATTTGACGGGCAAGCCTGTGGCAAAGCTAAATTAGCCCTGATTATGAGTGTGCACACAACCTAATACAGTACACACCTTGCTCAGTGGTGGCTGCATGTGTGGTGAAATCCAGAAGACACAGGGGGCTGTAGTGAATATGGGTGTTGTTGCTGCCATAGATACAAACATATGCCTTGACAACATATGTACGTACTCATATATGATGACATACATTTTCAAGGTTTCTACATGCTGTAATAAGGAGACATGGTATGACTCACCAGATGTTTGCAGCAAGTACACAGGTTTGGCTCCTACTTATGTGCATTTAACATGAAATTGTGGTTTGCTGTCAAATGTGGTATAATCTATACCTGATGTGAGGAAGACTGCAAGAACTGTGAACTTCAGATATCACAATAGTCCTCCATTTGCAACAGATGTTGTTCTATGCATTCCACATATTAAGTGCATTATCTTTTTTTTGGTCCTTCCCCCAACATTATAAGTGTTGTAGTGCAGCTTTACTCTCTGTGATCTGGGTATATGGGGCAGTACAGACATATACACACGTGCATATATATGTATATAAATATTTTTATATGTATATCTATATGTATGTATATATATATATATATATATATATATATATATATATATATATATATATAAAAATTGCATGAGGAGCAATGGATTTGTACTCCACTTACAAAGTGTATGGGCATGCGCAGTGGCATTTTTGCCTTGTTTGCATGTTGCCAAGCAGCGCACAAATTGGGTGGGGGGTGCATTGCTTACATCAGAGACTTAATGTTTCATAATCCTCCAGTTCACAGCTAGCTGTACTCCAGGTTAGGATTATGATATGATTAGAAACACTCAAAGCTGTACTGACCTATATATTCAGGTCCATAAATGAATCTACAGTTCCAATCACTGTATGCTATATGTAATATTCACCTTTCTATTTATCTCCCAAATCTCATATTCCTAATTTCGGATGTATTTATCAGCATGTTATACTCCCGTGACCAAATGGTCCATTTAGTCACGTTATTTAGTAGACATGTCCCATCTGTAACACATGTAATCAGTATATCCAATTTCAAGTCATCTGTATACAGACTGTAGAACAACCCAAATGAAATGGATAGGTCTACAGAGAAACCTGAAAAAGTTTGGGCCTAGGACAGAGCCCTTTGGGACACCCTGACTGTAACCAATTTCAATTGTCCAATTTCTGTATGATTCTTGCCATGTGCTATATGTAAGTCATGCAGCTATCCATCTTATCAACAGTGCATCATTACCTAGTTGTTCTAGTTTATTGATCAGTGTTTTGTGCGTGACCCTGTCAAATCTCTATAAATTACATCACAGCACAATTTTTCGTTCATAACTGTTATTATATTGTCATAGTGCATCATGTTGCAGGTGGTATTTAGATCTATTTTCAACATATGCATGCTGATATATGGTTTCATGTCCCAAACTTTACAATTCTGATACTGACTAATCCAGTATTACCTAAGACTTTTGAAATAGGTCTTGGATATGCAGAACAGATGCAAATGTGTAATTGATATGGGAAATAGATTAATACTAGTATAGCAAACACAGAGTCTGTAAAACATTATTTATTACTCCTTAGCATGCCAAATATGCAGACATCTCAGGATTAGAGCCCTGAACACCATCACACAAGCAACATGCTTTACTACTTTGAGCCACAGAGGCTGCGTGACAGAAAATGGATCTTTCCTCACATCATCAACTGTATAAATGTGTAATTTGCTATTCTCAGTTAACTAACACATACTATTTACGTTCAAATTGAACATTACTGTCTTGATACTGTGTGACATACTCACTGTGTGAAATGTTCATACAGCGTAGATGATTTATTGTTATGGTAATTAGGGACACTGCTGTATTGAGGGGTGTGGGAACAAAAGCTCATGTTCTCCTTTGAAACACACTAGTCTAACTATCATTTAACCTCACTTTCTAACATGTCCCTTGAATGAAGTACCAGTAATCTGTTGCAGTAGGACTGCATGAATATTCCTTGTATGAGGCCTACAGAAAGCAAACGGTGACATGTTAGTGGAATGAGTGTCTGTAGTCCTATGTGGAAGTAACTTCTGTCCAAATAGCCCAATATAGTTGCCTGAATAATGCACCTGGCCCATAGCTACAATGACATAACAATCCACTATACTACTGTGTAGGTTATGGCCTTGCCTTGCAAGTGAAGCAGTTAACACAACTGTAGTTCAAGGCTGACTCTGATGCGAGAAGTACACAGCCAATGTATGGATAAGTACAGAATGTGCAATCTGGCTGGCATCAATTTTCATATCTGTATGTGAGTAGGAGTAGGGTGTTAGTCCCTAGGTTCCTAGGCGATCAGTGAATGTGATATGAATTGTCTCTTAGCCAAAGCCAAGGTATACTGAGCATATCTACATCTGCCTAAAGGGATATCAGCAGGAGGTTCCTCCTTCGAGTCATCCTGTGACTGTGGCTATGGTGACCTAGGCATTGGTGGGAGGCTGTATATCTCTTCCCCTTGCTGATCCTGCTGCAGCTGTTTCTGTAGGAACAGATTGTGTAGCACAACACATACTGTGAATCTCTGTGCACATGTGGCTGGAATATACTGCAGGGCTGCACAAAATATATTGCAGCACCAGAACCATGACTTCAGAAGCCCAAACACATGCTCTATGCTGTTACTAGTTTGTGTGTGTGTCTCATTATAGCATACTTCTGTGGGTGTGTATGCATTTCTGATGTGTCATCATCCATGGTTCCAGGGAGTAGCATCCCCCAGTAAATGGCCCTGTGAGATGCCCCTCCTAGCAGACATCCAGTACAGCTGTGATGTGTGCCAAATATAGGAGGCATGAAAACTGCCAGGGTTGCCAGCACATACATTCAAGATGACCCCTGGACATTGTGCATGACTTGGAAGTTAATGGAGTGGTATCCCTTGCAGTTAATATAGATTCTACCCTGCTCACCAGGTGGTGCTTTGATGTGTACATAAGTGCAATATATGGTGCCCAGTACTTCAGGGTAGTGTGCTGCATGGTAGAAGTGTTGCATATTGCTGGCCCTCACCTCAGGGTCAAGGTTAAAAGATATGTGCTCAGTGGCATATGGGAGCATAGCATCCAGAAATTGGCAGAGTATCCTGGATGCAGATGCCCGTGACAGCCCCATCATGATCCCCGTTGGTCTTTGAAAGGTACCTGTAGCTAGTATCCTAAGGGCTACACGTACCTTAGTTTCCACTGGGATGAGTTCCCTTCTGTTAACTGTGGCTCTGAGATGAGGGTGACAGAGCTCACTGAGCTCTTGTAACAGTCCCTTTCCACCCTGTAGCACTCTACCATCTCCAGCTGTTGTAGCTCCTGGAAAGTTACCCTAGGCCTGAACATTCCTCTTCTCAGCAGCACCAGCAGCATTGACTTCAGCATCTAGCACATACAGATGTAGAATAGCTGCACCAGCCCTAGCATTATCTCAGTTACAATTTCCAAGTCTTTACTCCAATGGTTCAGGGTATTGGGGGGAAAATAAGAATGTAGGGTGTATGCATACTTTATACAGTTCTGCTGTAGGTCCACCATGTGGGATTGGCTAATTATGATGTAGTTCATCTGCCTAGGATGTAATTGACATGATTTAAAGGCCCTACTTAATTACGTGATGCTGCACATAGCTCCACATTGTGCAGCACAGGTTATACAAAAGTATACATTATTAATTGAATATATCTGTTTTTCCTTGACAGATGCCTATGTCATCTCTGTCACATGGGTAGCTTGCTCGCATGTACAAGCTAAGATATGTGGTGTGCCATGCAAACACATATGCTGAGCACTAAAAAATCCCAGCAGTAACTCAGTGGGAATATCAAAACCATGTAGGAGTCTACATGAATGGGATATACGGACATGGTTGCTCCTTTCAGCAATTCAACAAAGGAACCTCATTTGCATACATATTCATGCTGACAGCCTGGAAACTACACTGTTCTTAGCTGTGTAACGGCACAAATGCACTGTTGTACAGACCAGATGCAAGGTCCTACAGTAAGTTTGTGTAAACTACATTGCAGATGTTATTTTAATTTTTTTTATTTTTTTCTGTTAAGTATGTTTGTGCAATGTGGTGCATAGTGCAAACGTGAAAATTATTAAAAAATAATTACTGTTAATTTTACATATCCCCTTTCTTTTGCAAACCTCCACAATGTATGTTTTGCACATGTATGTATGTGATCTATTATTTTCAGAGGAGTTATGTCCATATTTTTGGACACTGAGTCTACAAGGATGACTTTCACCTTGTTGGATGGCTCTACCTGGCTCATTTGCATAAGGTTCACCTGCTTAAGCAGAAATTTGCATTGCATGGAAGTTTCCCTGTTTGTGAGTGATAGCAAGTTGCTGAGTAACGTTTACTGAATCTAAAAATGTATTCCCTTGTGTACGCATTGCGGCTAAATGAATACATGAAAAAAAAAAACATAGTATTTACTGAATTCCTCCCATTGTCTTTTCATGGGATTTGAATCACAGAATTTAATTGCAAAGTACATGTAACCAAAGGTTTACTATCAAAATAAAGAATGAAGTTTCAGTGAATATGGGATTTTGAATTACAGTTGGCTGAATTCCATCTTGCCAACTGCCGTGTGTGTGTCCAGTACAGCAAATGCTTCTGTGCATTTGTTGATAAATAATCGATGTTATGAATAGATATTGCAGTAGAGTTAAGGTTGGGAGACGGCCTTTTCTTCACTCTAGTGAGATGTCAGAGTTGCAATATATAATTTGCAGGGGGTGTGGAGGCACAGCCCCCCACGGGGGGAGGGGGGGCAGGGGGGCTTTCCCCCTCTGCAAAAATGTGAATTTTAGTGTTGTACAGTACGTTTGCATTGCTGAAAAATAGAATTTAAGTTACTGTTGCAAAAAGTGCAGGGGAAACTGTATGTCAAATAATGCCGAATTTAAATACTTGGCATGACATTTAACATACTGACCTACTTACTCTGCTGTCGTCTGTGTTTTCAGTCACTCATGTGAACAGATTATCTTGTGTAATTTGTGATTTTGATAGGAAACCGTACACAAAGCTGTTAAGTTATTGATAATAGAGATTCAGGTACATTCAATATATATTTTTTTCTAAAACATACTGCATATGCAGTATGTTAAAATATTTTGACTATTCTGGAAATGCAATAACAGAAAAAGAGATGTTTTATGAGTCCAAGGGACCTGGATGCTGCAAAACACACTATCATGAAATGCATTTGTTGCATTTCTAATGAGGAGAGTATTCAGGTGTTTTAATAGGTTTACTATTAAAATATCAAAATTAAAAACAAAAATGGTACTTAACAGCGAACTAATTCACCAACAGGACACATTACCTAATGGCCCTAATGTTGAAAAACAGATGTTAATGCCAAAAATGTCGAACACGACACTTACAGCAATTCCACCTTTGCCATAACTCCCTAACTAATACACCTAACAGCCCGTTTATGCAGGGGGGCAGACCCACAACCCCCAACTATATATTCCAACTCCGAGATCGCTACATCATACTACAGTGAGGAAAGGGATGTATTTCCCTAACTGCACTGTACCACAATCCCTGTACATCCCTTTGAGCAGGGGCGGCTCGTGCTATAGGACTGCAGCCCTCCCCACCTGTAAAAAGAATAATAATTGCATCCCCCACACTGTAGAAAATGAAAATAAATAAAAATTCACAAGAGTCTTGGAACTCACTCATGAGTGCTGAATTCCTGACTGCTCTATTAGGCAGTCCAGAACTCCACGCACTTATGTGTGCTTGCTTGCTTCCTGAACTCCAGACTGCTCAGTTAGGCAGTCCGGATAGGGAAGGAAGGGAACTCTGCCCTGCCAGCCTGTGTGGTGATGATCACACAGACCAGAAGCACACCGGAATGCATCGCTCACAGGCTGGAGGCTCCAGCCAACTCGCGGGGAAACCCAGAAGAGCCTGTGCCAGCTGTTACGGAGGTGATAGGGCTGCTACGGAGGACAGAATCAGGCAGGCCGCTACGGAGAATCGGAAGTGTGTGTGTGTGTGTGTGTGTGTGTGTGTGTGTGTGTGTGTGTGTGTGTGTGTGTGTGTGTGTGTGTGTGTGTGTGTGTGTAAAATGCCCCAGTTGCTACATGGTGGTGGGTAGAGAATAAGGCTTGAACCCTGTACCCAACTGGCAAGAGCCTGAATTCCCTACCCACCACTATTTGTACAACATTTGCAGATTTTTGCCTCCTATTTGTGTAAATCCGAGGTTTCTGTATTTTTGTTACTTAACACAGCCAGTAATGCAGTGGTAGCATTGTTGTCTGACAGCTACAGGTTGTCTGGTTTGATTTGTGGCTGGGGTGCCTTCTGTGTGGAGTCTGCATGTCCTCCCTGTGTTTGTGTGGATTTGCTCTGGTGTCCTGAATGGATATTTGTCCCTATTTTTTGGACTGTATTCCCCCATTATTGGCTTCATCCAGGTTTTTTGTGCCAAGGTTGAGAGCTATGGTAATAACTGAATTCACTGAATATGTTTGTGGGATGTATTTGCCCATTATTGGCTTTGTTCAGGTGTTTTGTGCTAAGATGTTGATAGCTATGGTGAGAACTGAATTCACTAAATGGTAGCCATTTAAGTTTCAGTCTTCCTTTCTTTCATAAAACGGATGATTTTGCATAGTGGTATGTTGCTCTGACTGTTTTGCACAGGGTCCTGGGATCAATACTTGGCAGTGAAATGTATGGTGGTAACAGAGCATTTTATTCTAACAACTTTCCAACATTATACAAGCAATGTTTAAAATGTGTCCCTGTTTTTTGTTCTCTCCCCCCTCCCCCCAATTTTGGATTTTTCCAGATTTCTTGTGCTGCAAAGTTCAGAAATGCAACTGTGTCTCAAGTAGGTTTTACAAGAAGCTGAGAGCTGCAGGGGAACAAAAATTTAGTGCTGCTTATGCTGAGTCTGCTTGTGTTGTTAATAGCACAATAGGTAGTGTACTTGCTTTTGATGCTGAAGGCTGTGGGTTCTACTCCCGCAGTAGGTGGTAGATGCATTGCTGATACTGAACTGTATTGTAAAGGGGGTGGATGCTGCAGTCCTTTTTGGTGAAGATACCTAGTAACTATGAACCTGTTATCACTTTGCCATCCATTCCCTATTGCAATATTACTAGCTTATCGTTTTTTCAATGCAACGTAGGCAATTTATTCCTCAAGGGCAATAGGCACTTTATTTGAAGATGAAACAATGAAATATAAAATTGTTTGCTAGCAGCAACCTCCTCATTAGTTACAGATTTCTTTAATGTGGAATTATTGAAATGACTTACTTCTTCAGAGATTTACTGATACTGGTGGACTGTAGAAGTTTGAGTAGACTTTTATGATAGAAATGTTCCGAATTGGGAAGTTTTGTCATTATTGGTGCATGCATTTTGTTTCATTGTTTACGGGAAAAATTTTGTTTCATTGTTTACGGGAAAAATGTTCAAAACAAATTTCAAACACCCTTTAACAACTGTACTATATTGTACAAGGAATATAATTTAATAAAATCAGGAAGGTGTATTGTAGACCACATGTATGTTTAGTGTCCTGTATTGAAGACCACGTGTATGTTTAGTGTCCAAGGGGCCTATGATTTGAAAACAGCCCAAAGTTAATCTATCTGCCAACTGGCAAAATGTATTTTCTTTGAATGTGGGTTTCAATGCTGTTTCAATGAATGTGAGTTTCAAGGACAGAGAAGGTTTAATGCCAAGTCTGTTTTCATTGTGAGATTGCATTGCTTTATTTAGCAGATATCTTAGTGTCTGTGCTGTAAAATGCAAAATAAAACTTTCAAATGAAGTCCAAATCATAGTAGAAGTAAAGCAGTATGCACATTAGTGTTTATGGTAAATGGGGTGAAATAGCCAAGTAATGGTTCATTAGAATGGCTGCAGGGGGGAGGCTCCATTCAACCATGATTTTGTGAGGAGGAAGGGCAGCAAACTCAGACAGCCCCGGCTGAAATATACCTCTCAACTGTCCAGATTTTCACAGAATTAATAGATTTTTGCTTCTTATTTTCCTCATAAAATGTGTGGTTTTCTGGCAAATAATTTAGGAATTAAGTCACTAAATAATGACAGACACTTGAGTTTCAGACTTCATAACCTTCAGAAAAATGCATGCTAAATCAAGACCTGTTGTTCTATCAGTTGCCTCAGTTTATACAACAATTTATAGTACTGTTTATATGGTCCCCCAGTATATTTGGCCTTGTCCAGATTTCCTGCATTAACAGGTTGAGAGGTACGAGCAAATAAATTGCTTTATAGAATTAGGCATATCCAAACCACTCAACTGTCCATGATTTTGGCTCAAAATGTTGCTCTTCCCCTAATAATCCCGCCGCAAAATGGCAATTTTGGAAGAAAACATGGAGGGCTTACAATTAAGAAATAACTGTAATAATCAAAGTTATAGATTACTTTTATTTCAGAAATACATGTAGATTCTTTTATTTTGTCAGCTGCTCAAGTTAGTATAACTAATATTTAAAAAGTGTCCCTTCTTTGACAGGTTCCCAGCTGTATTGTGTGGCTATTTTATATTTTTGCATCACATTTTTGTTCATTTTTCATAAAATTGTGTTTTTTTGGAAAATTAGTGGCAAGTCATTAAAGACTGAAGTTAGAAAATAATGACAGACATTTCAGTTTCAGATTTTGTACCTTTCAGAAAATTCATAATTATGCAAGACCTACTATTCTATTATCTTTCTAAGTTTATAAGAGCAATATTTTAAAATTTTTCCTCATGTTTGGGCCTTTGTCCCACTTCTATGTATGGCTCTGTCCATATTTTTTCTTCTGAGGTTGAGAGGTATGACAGATGTCAGGGCCATCACAATCAGCCAAAGACATTTCAAATTGTGACATACTTGTTGCACCCCACTCCCCCATGCAGTGACTCTGGATGTGTCCAAGCAAGGCAAGGAGCAGTTATGCAGTGTAAATGTGCAAAGTATCCCCCCATCCAAGGTAGACACAAGTGCTACTTTTATTCTGTCCTTTATTTTGCAGAATGTTCTGGTTTCTGTCATATTTTTATACTGTTGATTTTATGCTTATTACTCAAAGTGCCTGTTGCTCTGTGTTTAAGTAGCAATGCTTTAATGACCATCAGGTAAGCTTGTCTGAGATTATAAGATGCTAGTAAGCTTTAATAAGCATACTGTTGAATTGCCAACATTGAAAGCCTTTCTGTTGTTGCCATGCAGAGACTACTTACATGTTCAATCTCAGCCTTACTACAGGATATGTACCCAAGGAATGGCATACAGCAACAGTGGTCCCACTCCACAAAGGTGGTGCCACAACAGATCCCGGAAACTATCGCCTATAAGCCTGACTAGCCTGGTCTGCAAAGCTATGGAGCGTATCATCATGGGACTCCTAAACAAAGACACTGGGAACTTCCAAATACTGGATCCTACCCAAATTGGCTTTAAGGGCAGATCTTGCCTCTTGAACCTGGTCAACTTCTTTTAAACAGTTGCCAAAGCCATAGATGAAGGGAAGGCAGTCCACACAGCCTACCTAGACCTCGCAAAAGCCTTTGACACAATACCCCACTCGGGCATCATAAATAAACTCACCAGCTTATATCAACCCCTATGTCAAAAGAAGGGTTGCAAACTGGCTCAGGGATAGAACCCACATGGTCAGAATAGCAGGTGCCATGTCAGACTCTAAACCAGTTACAAGTGGCATCCCACAAGGCTCAGTCCTGGGACCTCTCTTGTTCTGTATATATTTCTCCGAGGTACAGGCTAACATGGGTGCACTATGGCTGACCAAGTTCGCAGATGACTGCAAACTGGGTGCCATAATCGACACTCCAGCTGACACAAACATCCTCCAAAAGGGTCTCACAGAGACGGATAACTGGTGCCAGAGCCATGCCAAGAAGTGCATAGTCATCCCCTTTGGGAAAAACAAAGTGCCCTCAAATTACCACATAGGTGGTAATCCATTAAGTACGGAAGAAGTAATTAGGGACTCGGGGACCCAAGTAGATAGCAATCTCTCCTTTGACAATCACGTTGCCAAAGTGGTTAGAAAGACCTTCTATATAGCCCACCTGATCACAAAAGGGTTCACATCTAGATCAAGAGAGGTCATTGTGCCCCTCTACTCATCACTTATCAGGCCCATAATTGAACACAGTGCCCCATTTGGGATGTACCTTACTCGACACCTGCAGCAACTGGAAAGACCCCAAAAGTATCTCACCAAGATAATCAAGGGACTCAAACAGATGCCCTATGCAGTTCGGCTAAAGAAACTCCAGCTCTACTCACCACCTACTCAGAGGTGATATTTGTCTGACGTATAAAGCCATGTCCAACCCAGAATTAATGGACATGCTTCACCTCATAAAATCCAAATCCCTTAGAGCTACACGCTCCATGGACTTTAACCTCAGCACAGAAATAAATAGGACATGCTAGAGGGACAGATTCATATCCCAGAGGCTCCCCTCACTCTGGAGCAAAATCCCAATCCATGTTAGGTAGAGCCCCTCACTGACCCTCTTCAAGAGAAATCTTGACGAGTGGATGGGAGATCGTAAATTTACCCCTGGGATCTCTTCTGTGTCCCTGCTTGACAGTGGTACAGTAACCTAACCTTAAAAAGGCTACCTTCTGTGACCTACTATACAGAGGCAAAGTCAACTAATCTAAAAGGGTGGTGAAAGCCAAACACACTCTGGCTAGGCTTATAAATGCCCTAGGGCAGATAGCCTAGTATCAACCTATGAATTAGATAATGTATAAGCCTTGGGTATTGAAATGCATATGACAGTATTTGTAATAAAGGACAAGATTGCATTATTTTAAGAAGCTCATTACATTTGTTGGAGACTTGCAGTCATCTTTGCAGGCTTTACCTGTAAACCAAACAGAATGCCAATCTATCATGTGTGGTCCATTACCTGTACAGTAATCCTTTAAGCAATGTATCTTGAGCTTGTTTCTTGTTTGCTTTTCGTTTTTTTACTTTGATCCTGTTTTCCCCATGAAACAAGTAGATAGTTGTCAGGCAGCAGGTCTTTTTTGGATAAGAAACATTTTTACAAGTGGGGGTATCACAGAGATAACTACTTTCAGCATGTTACTTGGTACTTTAATAAAGCTGAATATAAATTATAATTAGAACTGCAGTGCAAGGAGAAGTGGTTTGAGTTGAGTGCTGCTTGTTTTTATTATACTTGATTTTGACTAGTATTCCAGTAATGTATTTAAAAATTTTTCTTGCCTCACAACCTTTTTGTTTCCATCTAGCTATTAAGTAAGATGTCATGCAGCCAATGCATTGAAATATTTTTTCTCCTACACTTCATTTTGTTTTGATTGGACTCTCATAATGATAGTTTGGCACTCAGGCAGCGTATTTAATTAAAGTTACAGTTTTTTTTGTTGTAGCCCCCCTTTGATTTGAAGTCACCAGCCGCCACTGCCTTTGAACGTTCATATTTGTGAATGCACTGTACATTCGCAAATATAACATTTGATTATGTAGCTTGAACACATGAACTATTTGAACATCTGTAGTTCAAATATTTCATAAATGTACAATACTATATCGATATTTTAATAGTAAACTGTTTTAATATAATTTTTTATAGGCTGCATTTGTTGAAAACAAATATTTAGCATGTAAATTACATGTTGTACACCATGATTTTAGTTGCACATTCCAACTGCAACACATAGGACATTTGACAGTTACAGAGAGGTTGATTTGTGAGCTTTATAACACAAGATATTAAACTTTATTTCAACTCAGCGTGACCACAGATGGACCAGATTTTTAAAGTAGGTCTTTTTTGCCAAGGGGAAGCCATTTTAAATATTATCAGTGTGAGATTCAACCCTTGTACCTTGTACCTTCCCAACCCTTGATTGATTCTCAGGTTCATGAGATTTTGTTTTAACAAAAGCTGCTTTGGCTAAATACACATTTTTGTTATTGTTACAAACTGAACACCCCATGTAAACTGAATTTAGCAGTATATTTCATTAATTCGTAGTATAAGGACAGGTTTGTTCATGCATATGTATGGTACCAAGCACAGTTATTTTCTATGTGTTTTAACATGGTAGAAAGGTAAAGACAATACAGGCATGTCTCCAGGGCCATGTGAAAAGTAATTAAATACTAATTTAAAAAGTTGCTTCACGGACCAGTGAGTAAAGTAAGAAACAGTCATGGTTTGACACATGATGTAGACAAAAGTCTGGGAAAGTTACCACTGTTTCAGATTCTAGCCAAAGTTAATCAAATCAGCTAATCAGTAATAGCTGTGAAAAACAGAGGATTGTAATAAAAGTATATATTTTATCAGAGTTAAATTCTAAGCAGGTAAACCAGGACAATTATATAAAACAGAAAATTCAAGGTTCAATTCCTGCTAATCTGACACACAAAGGAGTGTTTTGTAGTTATGGTAAGTTCAGGTAAAAAAGTATTTATTATATGTCAGGATACTACAAATATGCTTATTCCACAGTTGGTAAAAATAATTGACATCAGCACTGGTAAAAATGTGAGTAGACATACAAAAACCTTCATTTGTATAAACATCAGTAACAAACAAAAAATGTTAATAGCTTTAAACCAATGATAATTGGTAAATTAAAAGTGTATCCAGATTATAGGTTCATAGTTACGCACTAGGCTATCTGCCTTTGTGGGCCATTTTAAGCCTAGCCAGTTACCCCACATGAGTATCGAACCCTGCACCTTGGGTCTGCAAGGTTACCACCTTAATTATGCCAGCCTCGCACCATATAACTATTCCTGCCACAGATGCCACCACCAAATATCACTAAACTCTTAGCAACACTGTGCATTTCAAATCTATTTAAAGAAAGGAAGGTAATATAGATTCCATTTTACAATAACACCCAGATCCACTTAACTGGTGGTCACTTTTCTCCAAATAGCACAAAATAACTACAGTCCAATCTGCAAAACAGACTCCTGTAAAGAATGAAAATACAAAACAGTGGGGAAAAAAACTGGTTCTAAAAGTATCAGCTGATCTTTACTGGGATCCTCTCTATTGCAATTTCATTACTTCCCCTCTCAAAGCACTTATTTTTCTAATAAGCTCTCTAACGAGCTCTCAAGACTTTTCTCCAACAAATATGAGTGAGCGAGCCAATTTCTTGTAAATAAAAATAATAAATAACTGCACAAAGCTATCAAAGACTATACACCAATCCCAAATGACGGCTACTTATTCACAGAGAGGACACATGGACCCAGCAAGAACGGTCACCACAGATATGTGCAGTATTGTGAGGGAACTTACCAGACCAGTAGATTTTCATGAAGATGCCACTATTGCTAAATCATAACATTTGGTTTTGTAAAAAAACAGCTTCTGGGTCGTAGAACTTTTTTCTAAGTTGTGTACTTTTTCTTGCAATGACATATGCCATTTTACAGCCAGCGCTGCAAATGCCTTTATTTCAAGCCTGAAACGCTCCAGCAGAAAGCATGATTGCAGTAAACAAATGCTTCCTAAAAAAAATTCCAGACATCCAAACATTGTTAGCAGTCTGCCAGCCATGGGTAAAAAAAAAAAAAAACACAGTATATAGGAATAAGGAAGGGAAAATTATCATTATGGAGACCTCTCCTTGACAGTCTACTGTTCTAGCAACTACAATACAGAAATTACCTACCCACTTTAGAAAGGTAGACACAAAGTGAATCACTACACCAGGGCAGAACAACAAGTAAAATGTGGTTATTCAGTGAGGCAGACACAGTTGAGAAAACCCTATTCTGCCTCCAGAATTTGTTTTTGCTTACAACCTACACAGTTTCATGAAAGTGCAAACAGTATTCTACACCTGCCAGTTTTTAAAATATCTTATGTAAAAGCACTCCTAAAGTGGCTGAACTTGCCTCTGGCTATTAATGTCCATCTGTATATTTGGTCTGCCTGTAGAAAGATCTGCCATTCTTAAAGAAAACAAAAAGCTGACCCATTTTTCTGGAACCGTCATCTTCTTGCCATTCCCTGCAGACTGATGACCCGACACTAGGGCAGCCCTCAAGAGTTTTTCTACCAATTACACTATCCATCCCCCTCGTTGACAGCTTTGAACTCACTACCATATTAGGTGTTTGGTATGTTTCCCATGATGCGTGTAGCAGAAACGTATGCAATGCCCTATCCATTTAGAAATGGTCTGTTTTGAGATCGCTTTTCCTTGTGATTCTGTAGCATAGACTACAAAGAGCTGGTCAGATTTTCTGAAAGCCTTAGTTTTATCCAAGTAGTACGTAATTGCCTGTGAATGTCCAAAGAGTGCAGGAGTCTTTCTCCTTTGTTCTGGGGATTTGGGAAAAAGGTGGGCAAAAGAATGGTTTGATTTAGGGCCACACTGGATACCACCTTTGGCATAAAGGAAGGTTTAGTTCATAGAGAGATGCTGTCTTGATGAAAAATGAGGAAAGGCTCCACCGCCATTAGTGCCTGTAGCTCTGAGACTCTTCTAGCTGAGGTTATTGCTAGTAACAGGGCAGTTTTCCATGAAAGAAAGTTTAAATCCGCTGAAAAATCTGGTTCAAAGGGCGACAGTGTAAGCTTTTCCAGAACAAAGTTGAGATCCCAAGTAGGTGTTGGTGCTCTCCTTGGCGGTCTTATGTTCTTAGCCCCTCTGAGGTACTGTCTTAGGAGTGGATGTAAGAATAAAGGAGGATCCGTGTTGTAATGAGCTGAAATTGCTGAGGCGTGGATCTTAATAGATGAAAAGGAAAGACCTTTGTGCAACATCTCAGTTAAATATTGTAGAATCTGAGGAATGTTTGTATCAAGGGGATTTTGGCCTTTAGCCTGGTTCCAGGCGCAAAATCTTCTCCATTTGCCTGAATAGGTTTTCCTGGTGCTGGGCCTCCTGGCCTCCAGAATGACATCCATAACTGCTTTGGATAGAGATGTTGACTGGTTGCTTAGGTAATTTGCCATGCAGCCAGGTTTAAAGTCTTGAGCTGGCTGTGTAGAATCAGATTGTCTCGCTGGGTGAGCAGGTGAGGAATTTGTGGTAAAATCCATGGTGGGCCGTGGGCCATGTTCCTTAAAATTGGATACCAATGCTGGCGTGGCCAGTCTGGTGCAATGAGTATCATTTGTGGCGTCTCTAGTCTGACTTTCAGCAGTACCTTTGCTAGAAGGGGCAGTGTAGGAAAGGCATACACTGTTAATGTTTTCCAACTTAATGAGAGGGCGTCCACTTTCCAAGCTTGTGGATGGAATGTCCTTGTGCAAAATTTTTGAAGTTGGTAGTTTTGGGGGCTTGCAAACAGATCTATGTCTGGGCGTCCCCATTTTTGAGCTATCATTGCAAATAATTGTGGATCTAGTTTCCACTCATGTGGATCCATGATTTTTCTGCTTAGGTAATCTGCCAATGTGTTTTTCTTTCCTGGCCAGGAATTGTGCTTGTAATTGAACCTGGTAAGACAGTGCAGTGTTCCACAAGGTCATTGCTTGCCTGCATAGAGGGTAGGAATGTGTGCCCCCTTGCTTGTTTATGTACCACATTACTGTGGTATTGTCAGTCTTTATTATTAGTTGTCCTGGGTGTAAGAGGTCCTTGAAAGCTGTTAAGGCATTCTGTACTGCTAGCATTTCTTTTTGATTGATATGCAGATGCCTCTGATCTGTAGTCCATTTGCCCTGAATGCACTGTCCTGCCATGTGTGCTCCCCAGGCATAGTCCGATGCATCCATTGTCATAGTTTGCCTGGCTGTGGGTAAGGTGAAAGGCTGACCCTTGTTGAGGTGACATGCCTGTGCCCACCATAGAAACTCCTGTTGAAGGCAGGGAATGAGTGGTACCATTGTTTCCAAGCTGTGGCTGTGCTGAGTCCATATGCGTTTCAGGTACCATTGTAATTTCCTCATATGCAGTTTTGCAAATGGTATTAGTAGTATGCAGGATGCCATGAATCCCAAGGCCTGCAGAATTTGCCTTGCAGGGAGTTGGGTCTTTGTTGCCATTATTTTGAAATATTGAATCAGCTGTTGTTTCTTGTCTGGCATGAGATAAGCCATCTGGGCCGTTGTATTCAAGCTGGCACCCAGGAATATAATGTTTTGTGAGGGCACTAGTTTTGATTTCTTTTCGTTTACTGTGTACCCTAGGCAACTTAGGTGTTTGACAAATGCCAGATGCTTTAAAAGAATGTCCTTGCTTTCTGCTTGAATAAGGCAGTTGTCCAGGTATGGGTATATTTGGATTCCTCTGTCTGCAGTATGCAATTACTGGTGCTAGGCATTTTGTGAAGACCCTGGGCGCAGTAGATAAGCCAAAGGACAGTGCAGAGAATTGATAATGCATTGAACCTGCAATAAAGCGGAGGTATCTTCTGCAATTTTGTCTGATAGGGACATGCAGGTATGCCTCCTTGAGGTCCAACGTTACTAGCCAAGCATTCTTGCCCAGCATGGGAAGAAGCTGCTGTAGTGTTAGCATCTTGAATTTTGGTACTTGCAGATAGGTGTTCAGAACTGAAAGATCCATGCTTTGTCCTTTCTTGGGACTAGAAAGAGTCTTGAGTAAAATCCTTGTCCTTGCTCCTGTGTAGGTATCTGTTGAATGGCTCTCATGTCCATGAAAGCTGTAATTTGTTTTTGTGCCTCTGCCCATTGATTTGGTGGCAGGTTTGGCATTCCTTTTATCCTTGGTAAGGTATGAAAGTGGAATCTGTATCCTTGAGAGACAATGTTTATAACCCATTTGTCTTTTGTGATGATGTGCCAGTTGTCTGCAAAAAATGCTAATTTTCCTCCCAAGGGAGCTGCCAGGACAGATTTGCTTGGTAGTTTGAGGACTGAGTCATTGTGTTTGTCTTCTGCTAGCCTGGGGCCTGTCTTCTCCTCCTTTCTGGGTAGCAGTACCCCATTAGCGAGGTTTGTAAGGGCCTTGTGACTGATCTCTGCCCCTTGGGTGTCTGTATTTGCCTCTCTGTGATCTGTCAAAAGCTGGAAAGGACCAGTTTTTCGTTGGCCAATTTCTGCTGAAACAAGGGGGTTGTACCTGCAAAAAATCCTTGACTGTCTGCATAGATTTCGCCTTATCCTCCATTTTCTTTAAAACCTCTTCTGCTTTGACACCAAATAATACATCTTGCTGTAATGGTGCATCCAATAATTTTGTTTTAACATGATCAGGAAGGGTTTGTTCTTTTAACCAAGCATGTCTACGTATGACAGAGCCAGTAACAGCTGCTCTACAGGAAGCTTTCAATGAATCAAATCCACATTGTAAAGTATGTTTGCTCACCTGTTCAGCTGCATGCAACAGATCCTGCATTTCCTTGAATTCAGACTGTTCAGTATGTGTGCTCATTTTTTGTTTTGAGACATTATGAATTGCTGATATTTCAGCATGTGAAACTGACAATTTAATGCTCTCAAAGCCAGAGTTGCTGAGGTGTATATTTTCTTTCCCCATCTATCCAGGGCTCTGGAATCCCTTTCAGAGGGCACAGGATTTTTAGCCATAGAAGCTTTAGCTCCCTTAGGACCCTGGGAAATTGTTTCTGGGTCAGCCACAGGGCTTTTATAAAGGAATTTGTGTAAATCAGGTACTCTGTAGTATCTGTCTGGTTTGGCTGGAGCAGGAGGAAGAGAGTCTGGATTTAGACTAGACTCAAAGTAAACATCATCCACAATATCCAAAACTGGAGGGATAGCAAGAGGTCTGTGCTGGGGTAGTAAAAGGAACTCTTGGAGCCTTTTCTTAGAATCAGAGTAGTCCTGGCCTTCCCAGTGGAAATGTTTCCTCATAGTATGTAAAGTTTCCCCAAAGGAGTAGTCTTCAGGGGGAGATACTGAGGGAATAGAGTCTTCAGCATCAGAGTAAACATATGCACATATTCATAGATTCATAGGTGAATACTAGGCTGAAGGGCCATTTTAAGATTAACTACTAATCCTAGGTCAGAATCAAACTTACCTTGCATATATCAGGTGAAGACCTTTACTATTATGTCCAACAAACCCCCTATGTCCAACAAACTTTTACAAAAAAGGTTAGTTTTCTAAAATTACAGAAAATTAAATAGGATTACATTCTAAATACAAATTTCATATCCAGATTTTTTCATGCAGGAGTATGGGAATGTGTTATGGATAATTCTCAGATTATTTTGATAAAAATATAAGTAAATAGGACCATTTAATTAGTTAGTTGATTAACTGGTAAATTATGACTAAAGGAAAAAAGTAACTTAGTTGCACAAGTTTAAAGAAAAATAATACAAAAATACATTGAAAATCATGAGGCAAAAGTAGAAGGACTACTTGCAAAATTAAGTGTGATGCATTTGACAACATAATGACTTTTATATGTCTGTACATCAGGTGGAATACTTAGAAAGCATGATAGAGTTTTAGTACTTTTATTTTATAGTGACACTATCTAGGGACTGTATTTATTTATTTTAGTTTGTTTATGGGGGTAGTACACTGATCACTATAGAGCATTTGCAGACATAGTCTGAGTGAAGGGATTCACAAAAACAGAAAACAGAATGAATTCAGAAATACACAAGGGGATTCAATAAAGCTTACATGATCATTTTTACTATGCGTGTATCATGACACAATGCACATGTGGCCCCGAAACGTTTTGGATTCCGTAAACTCCGCATAGCAGCATGCACTCACGTGCAAATACAGAAACTTTCATGGCATGCAAATTACAGCATAAGTAGCTGAATTTTATGCTAATGAAATGAATCAATATGGTGGAGCATTTCAACCACCCCTAAAGCAACCATGTAGACTCCATGTTCACAGTGGCTGTGTATTCCAAAACTTTCTGAATAAGGCAATGAAAAGCAGTCTACATGGAAACAAGAGCAAGTAAAAGCTCTTCCATTTCTACAGAACTGTCCCAAACATGCAACATCATATATATTTGACCTAATTACAAATGTGGATGCTAGAAAAATAGTGTAACAATCATAATAATGTCATTTAAGTGCCATGACATAAATGCAGCTTCACACCCCCACTTCCAAATGAAGAATATACTTGTAAGTAATGCAGGCTGCTAAAATGTGTAAACTTCCATGAAACAGAGTATTATACTGTAATGTAAGCATATGCAAGATGTAGCTGATGGATTACAGTATTCCTTTGCTACAGCATTGGGATCCTATGCAGTTTCCCTGCCTACAAAGTTACTAACCATGTACATTCTGGGCTGTCAGCACAGTCTTTCCAATATGTAAATGAGGTCAAAACTCATTAGAATTGTTGAATATCAAGAAAGAGTTACTATGTAGGGATGTTCACTTCATGCAGGCACTTCCACAGTGTTCGTGTTGAATGCATGGCAACAGTGAATGCTGACATCAGGGGGTGTGTGCCAGTTTTTGTTTTTACTTTTGCCACAATTGTGCAATATGGCACTTTGCACAGCCATGAAAAACAGATGAATGAATGGCAGGTTTCTCTGTGTTATGTAACTATTCCAGTAGCAGCACATGTATGTGTTAGGGCTAGAATATAGATGGTCCTGGGTTCAACTACACAGTGTGCAACCTTTCCTTCACTTTTTATGGTCTCTTTGGAATGATATCATGAGAACAAAGGAAATATCAATTTTGCCTATGCTTACCTTATTTATGTAAAGGTGCACATGGCTGCACATAGCTCACTAATGAGCAAGAAACAGGCGTGTTTAATAGATGCTAGATATAGCATAAGCAGGTGAATTGCATGTCAATTAATCAGTCTAACATGGTGGAGCTATTCAACAATGTATAAAGTATCCATGTAGCCTCCATCATGGGTTTCCTTTATCCTTCAATACCATTAGAGTAGAGACAAGGAAATTTTAACTTGACACATTGCTAAGGGCTGCTGCAGCTATTCTACATCTGTATCTGCTAGAGACTGAAGGCAATGCTGCTGGTGCTGTGGACAATAGATCTAGACTGAGAAGGAGAAGAGTGTTCAGGCTCAGGGTAACCTTCCAGGTGCTACATTAGCTTGAGATTGTAGGGCGCTACAGGGTGGACAGGGACACATTTCAAAAACTCTGTGAGCTCTGCCACCCTCAACTCAGAGCCAGAGCCAACTGAGGGGAAACCATCCCAGTGGAAACTAAGGTATGTGTAGCCCTTAGAATAGTTGCTACTGGTACATTTGAAGAGCCTCCAGGATCCTCCTCCAGTTTCGGGATGCTATGCTCATACATGCCAGTGTGCACATATTTTCCCCTTGTACTTTTAAAGAGAGGGCAAGGAATATGGAGCTGTTTCTTCATGTAGCACACTATTATAAAGTATTGGTACCATAGATTGCACTCGTGCACATTAAGGCAACAGCTGCAGCAGGATCAGCAAGAGGAAGGGACACATAACCCCCACCAATGCCTAGGTCACCACAGCCACAGTCAGAAAAGGGCTTAGAGGAGGAACCCCTAGCTACTGCCCCTATAGGCAGATGTAGGCATGCTCAATATGCCCTTGCTTTGGCTAAGAGACAATTCATAGCACATTCACTGACCACCTGGGGACCTAATACCTTTCTCCTACTCGCATACATATTGCAAAATTGATGCCAGGCAACTCATGCAACCTTTACCTCCCAGTGTATTGACTGTGTACTGTTCACACCAGAGAGTCAGCCCTGAACTAAAGGTTTGTCAACTGCTGCATCTGCAAGGTAAATCCTGAACTAGATTGTATTCTTTATAATATTGTGGCATATCCTTGTAGTCCCTAACTTGGTACAGTAAGCAAGTAAATAGTGGTAGATTTGTACAGAAAATACCATAACATGTGACACCAGTCACTTATTTTACTTCTATTTTTCCATTAGTAATTAGTAGGCCTCAGGTATGCAAGATTCACAAAGTCATACCTCTGACTAATTCTGATGTTCCCTGCATGGCCTCAGTTTAGCACCATACCTTTGTACTGGTAAATTATTAACTACAGAAGTTAGAAAGTTATGACACATGTTGCAGTTTCAGAGTTGTTTGTGACATAACAGTAACTGAGCTTTGCCCCCCCCCCCCCCCCAGAAATGAGTGTATTCTTGTTCCTGCCATAATAGGAACTCAGTTATGCTACCCCCAAAAGAGCAGTATGTGTGTGTTTGTGCCATCTAACCTGGACTTCATTTGTTGGCAATTGCATACCATATTATTCCAAGTTAATATTCTCACATGTTAAGGCCAATAGGTTTAGGTTCATAGGTAGGTACTAGGCTATATGCCCGAAGGCATTTTTAAGCCTAGCTGGAATATATGTTGGCTTTCGCCACCCCCTTAGATTAGTTCCCTGTGCCTCTGTCCAGCAGATCCAATGAAGTGATCCCTGGGGTAAACTTTCTGTTTCCCATCCACTCATCAAGGTTTCTCTTGAAGAGGGTTAGCAAGGAACTCTGCCTAATGTAGATTGGAATCTTGTTCCAGAGCAAGGGAAGTCTCTGGGACAGGAATCTATCCCTCCAGCACATCCTATTTATTGCTGTGGTGAGGTTTAGATCCCTAGAGCGTGTGGCTCAAGGGGGTATGGTTTTCTTTAGGTGGAGCATGTCCATCAATTATGGGTTGGACATGGCCTTGTATGTCAAGCAGAGATCACCTCTGAGTAGGCGGTATGCAATAAGTACAGCTGGAGTTTCTTCAGTGGAGCTACATAGAGCATCTGCTTGAGGCCAGTGATCCTCTTGGTGAGGTACTTCTGTGGTCTTTCCAGTTTTTGCAGGTGTCTTGTGAGGTACATCCCAAATGGGGCATTGTACTCTATGATGGGTCTGATGAGTGATGTGCAGAGGGGCCCAATGACCTCTTTCAATCTGGATGCAAACCCTTTTGTGATTAGGTGGGCCACATAGAAGGATTTTCTAACAACTTTGGCAATGTGATTATCAAAGGAGAGGTTACTATCTACTTGGGTTCCCAGATCCCTTATTATGTCTTCCATATTTAGGAGGCTACCACCTATGTGGTAGTTTGTAGGTACTTTGTTTTTTCCAAAGGGGATGACTATGCACTTTTTGGCATTTAGCTTGAGGCCATGGTTTTGATACCAGGTATCCATCTCAGTGAGACCCTTTTGGAGGATGTCTGTGTCAGCCACAGAGTCAATTATAGACCCTAGTTTGCAGTCATCTGCTAACGTGGTCAGCCATAGTCCTTCTGTGCTTGCCTGTACCTCTGAGAAGTATATGCCGAGCAAGAGGGGTCCTAGGACTGAGCCCTGGGGAACGCCACTTGCAACTGGTTTAGAGTCAAACCTAACTGCCACAACTCTTACCATGTGGATTCTGTCCGTGAGCCAGTTGGCAACGCATCTCATGACATAGGGGTTTATGTTCAGGCTGGTGAGCTTGTCTATAATACATGAATGGGGAATGGTGTCGAAGGCCTTTGTGAGGTCTAGGTAGGCTGTGTAGACCACCTTTCCCTAATCTATAGCCTTGGTAACTGTCTCAAAGAGGTCCACCAGGTTTAGAGGCATGATCTGCCTTTAACAAAGCTGAACTGGGTAGGGTCCAGTGTTTTGAGATTCCTAATGTGTCTGTTAATGAGATTCATGATGATGCACTCCATAGCTTTGCAGACCAAGCTAGTTAGGCTTATAGGGTGATAGTTTCCGGGGTCTGTTGTGGCTCCACCTTTGTGGAATGGAATAACCATTGCTGTGCACCACTCTATGGGCATGTAGCCTGTGGACAGGCTGAGTTTAAACAGTATGTTTAGGTGAGGGGTTAGTTCATCTTTGAGCTCATGTAGGACACCATCCGGCCCCATTGATGCTGTGTTTTTGGCTTTGGAAAGGACTGTTTTAACCTGAGTGGCTGTGATTTCAGGGGCATTACATTTTTCTGGTATAGGTATGAGCCCTTTTGGGGGTGAGGGGGGGTGAAGTTTGCACTGAACCTGTCTGCCAGGATGTTAACTATGTCAGTCGGTTCAGTGTATTTTGTGCCATTCTGCACTAACTTTTAGCAGATCTGGTAATTGCCACTTAGATTCTTGACATAGCTAAAGAATGCCTTGTGGTTATCTTTGGAGTCCATGGCAATTTTTCTTTCGAAGCTAGCCTTGGATGATTTTATGAGGAAACGTAGTTTCTTGTTGATACTGATCAAGGATGTCTTCCCTTCTTGGGATTTTACTCTTTTCTGTACTAGTTTCCTCCTCCTATTGTATAGCTTGTTTATGGCAGGGGTCCACCAGACTGGTTTCCTTTTCTTGGAGGTGTGAGTCTTGGTTTTGCTTGGAATAGCACGATCCATGCATTCTTGTTGTTGCCTGTAAAGTGCATTAGTAAAGAATTTTGCAGTTTGGACAACGTTACCCTTTAGCATGTGGGCTTTGAAACTTCCCACCTCGGTCTTAAGTAACGTGAAGTTTGCTTTTGAAAAGTTTTTCACAGTGGTTTCTTTGACTGGGGTGGTGGTGGAATGTGGATATCCAGAGTGATTAGTTTATGTTCATATCTAACCAGCGAGGGGTTGACCTCTGGTGTGGAACATTGGTCATCCATGTTGGTGATGACCAGGTCCAATATGTTGTCACCTCTGGTGGGGGTGTTGACCAGTTGATCCAGGGTGTTTGAGTTTATAAATTCTAGGAAATGTTGGGGAAGGGAGTTTGTACTTGAGTAGTTCTCCCAGTTAATGTTTGGGTAATTGAAATCATCCAATATCAGGGTGTTTGGTAGGACCTTTATGTTTCCCAGTGTTTCCAGGAATGTGGAATTGGGGTCCTGGGACATGGTGGGTTATCTGTAGCAAGCTACAATTTGAATAGCAGTTTTGCCCGTTATTAGTTGCATGTGGATGATCTGTGAAACATTGTGCTGTGCCACTAACCTGGAGGTGTGGGTATCCTTGATACACCCCCACCTTTTGTATTTCAGTCCGGGTTTTCTGGCCGAAATGTATGGTATGAGTTGTAGCCTGGTAGTGCTGTGGTGCTCTCTGGAGCCTTCAACCAGGTTTCTGTTACTGCACTTATTGATTTTCTCCATACTGAAAAGTGCATTGAGTGTGTGCATTTTGTGGTTTAGACTTCTGGCAATGATATAGAATGGCTTATATACTGCATGTGTTAGATAACTGATGAAGGATTAACAAACAAAGAAAGGTAATACAGAACTCTGTTTTTGTAAGTGTAATTATGACAGGTTGTGTGATCACTAACTGCTCTGTCAAAATACAGTAAAGAGAATTAGTTGTACAAATCACAACTCATGTTTTGATAGTGGTGTACATTCTGATGCAGTTGGTTGTGTGAAAAATTACGTCATTTCATTGCTGCAAAGCTGTTTGTGTGGCAAAGAGGACTAAGGCATCCTCTCTGTTTTCAGCAGATGTATTGGTGTGAGGCTTCATATTCTGACATATGTAGAAATTTGGGATGTATACTGTCAAGATTTACTGTACTTTTACAGATTTTGCAAATGTGTTCCTTAGTTTTAGTATGTTTTCATCTTTGTCTTCATTTAATTCTACTTTTGTGTGATGTGCCACATCCTAGGAAACCATTTGGCTAAAAGTATCTTGTTTGTGTGAAATGCAACATTATGGAAACAGGGGAAAACCAGATTGCCTAGAAAGCAGACACCCAAAATAGAAAATAGTTAATGCTCTTAGCCATCTTGAGAAGCCAGCTTGGTGTACAGATGGGACTGGGGTATAGTAGCAAATATTAGCAATGTGCCTTCCATTTGTGCACAGATTCCTTGCACAAACAGGTCTATCTCACATGCATGCACACTTTAACTATCACGCAAATCCAATGTTTGTTGCATTATGGAATTATATATATGATATTTTATTATTGGTGTTTATTGTCCATTTTCTTTGTATGACATAAAACTGCATGTGGAAACATTGCAAACTAAGGGCACAATATAACTCTGTCATATATTTATAATACATCATTTGTGTTTCCCCCAAACAACCCTAAACAAACACTACAACCCTGGGTCTCATTACTTTTTCCACACATATATCAACTACAATACAATGTGTTATACATAATGTTGTGTTCTCTCTAATGGACAGGACCACTTGGTGGTGCTCACAGCCTTCAATGTACCTATGTAGGCTTCCTAACATCTTGTCTCCTACATGACCTGTCAGTGTCATCTACTATAAGTTTACCTGCAGTCCTGTTAGAAGCAGACTTGTGCTGTGGCATGTGGATAAGTATTGTGTTTTGCAGTGTGTGTCCTTAGGTTGGAATTCTATTCTCTCTGCAGTCAACTGAGTGTGTGTGTGTGTGTGTGTGTGTGTGTGTGTGTGTGTGTGTGTGTGTGTGTGTGTGTGTGTGTGTGTGTCTATACAGAAGAGCAGAAGTATGTATCCCACACTTACCTCTCCAATAGCATAACTTGCCAGTTTTTGTAAACTCACACATCCATTTCATGCAGGCCTCACAACCTCTTTTCTCCCACATGGCCTGCCAATGCCATCTACTGTAAGATTACCTGCAGCCCTGATAAAATCAGACTTGTACTATGGTGCATTCATTAAGTGCTTTTTTTGTGGTGTATGTACGTAGAGAGATTTATCCCTGCAGTCAAATGGTTGTATGTGTGAGCTGCTGCTGGACTTTATAGTGAGCCTTTTAAACAGCCTGTGGGGCACTGTCATCTTGTCCTCAACAGACACTGCTGATGCCATCATCTATAAAGTGTTGTCTGACACGCTCCAAGTTGGACATGAGCCACAATGCTTGTGTTAAGTAGTGTGTGTGTACACTTAGATAGATAAGGGTTATATTCCTCCTTTAGTCAAATGAGGGGGTTGTTGTGTGTGTGAGCCTTTACAGTGAGCCTTTTACAGAAGCCTGTGGAACACTTATCTTGTCCTCAACAGAAACTGCTAATGTCATCATCTATAAAGTATTGACTGGCACACTCCAAGTCAGAATTAAGCCATGGTGCTTGCATTAAGTACTGTGTTCTGTAGTGTGTATACTTAGGTAGCTGTTTTATTCTACCTTCAGTCAAATGTGTGTGTGTGTGTGTGTGTGTGTGTGTCTATATGTGAGTTGTTGCTGGACTTTACAGTGCGCCTTTTACACCAGTCTGTGGGATGCTGTTATCTTATCCTGGACAGACACATGTCTGCCATTACTAGGTTATATAGTAAACAAAAGAAGATGCTGTCTACAACTACAAAAATGAGAACCTAGAAGTGGAAGGCCACCCTCATCAGCCTAAACAAGCAAATCAGACAACTTGTGCAATCTCTATCCCCAACTCTTATTTCCTCTCTCTCTTTTTCCTTTTATTTCCTGCACAGCGGGGAAAGCGTTGTCCATGGGTTCCACTTGCCCCCACTCCAATGGCTATGGCACAAAGACCCAGCATGTCTGAACCACAACCTCATAGCACCCCTTGTCCTGCCCCTGCACAACCTGGCTCCTCAGGTACTTCTGCCTCTGAGGATAAACATGTGGTTCCCTCTAAGAGCAGTAGCAGAGGGGGTGATTTAATCACTCAAGATGAACTGCCGGGGATGCTGTGTAGGATTGTGCCACACAGTGGGTGCACTCCTATGCTGGATGAAGACATTGCTCTCTGTCATTGTACTGAATAACACAAAGAGGTGCAGATGTCAGACACTGCAGGCATAGGCACAATGAGATGACAGTCTAGTGGGTGAGGACTCGATTCTTGCTGTCACCCAGCTTCACATTCATTGGTTGCAAGTTCCAAACCCTTACCCCCAACCATGGTGTTCACCCACCTCTCATGTTCTTCACTATCCATCTGTCTTGTCTTGTACATCCTGTCTGTCAGCAATTGCTTCCTCACCTTGCCAACTCACCTACCTCAGACACACCTGTGTCCCTTCCCCAACATTCCTCTCTCACTTAAAAAAAAAAAAAAAAATAGGGCACCTGTCCCAAAAAAATGTCCCATAGATAGCTCTCCATGTTGCAAACATGTTTACTTGACACACTTTATTCAGTCCAGTTGGTTATACAACATGATTACGTTGTTGTCACCTCTATCTCTGGAGGTGACAGCCCAAATTCACCTAATCTTCTGTAAATATGATCAGTTTTTCAGGGCACATTCTCAGTATAAGTCATATATTCACAACATATACATGTGTTGTCCACCCCCAAGCAAGACAACCCTGGAGGCTTAGTATTTATACACACCTATATAAACCACACTACACAGTGTAATATGTAATGTTGTCTGCTCTCTCATGGACAGGGCCAGTCAGTTGTGATGACAACCTTACTCTGCTAAACTCAAACACCCAACTATGCTCAATAAGGGTACTTGTGTTTTTTACACACCTACAGCACACTCTACAGTTAGGCTACTGGCCTCATATGAACCTATGAATCTATGTGCTTATGCAGGCCTCACAACCTGTTGTCCCCCACATGGCATGCTGATGTCATGTACCATAAGTTCACCTGCAGCCATATGAAAGTCAGACTTAGGCGGTGGCATATGTGTAAAGTATTGAGTTATATAGTCTGAATACGTAGGCAGGGATTCTGTTCTCACTGCAGTCGTGTGTGTGTGTGTGTGTCTGTGTCTATTCAGCAGAATAGATGAGTTATTCGACAGTTACTTCTCCAATGGCATGGCTTGCTAGTCTTTTCATACTTGCAGAAGCCCTACATATCCATTTCATGCAGCCCACCGAAACTTCTGTCTCTCACATGGCCTGCTGATGTCCTCCACTATAAGTTGACCTGCAGACATGTAAAAGTCAGAGATGTGCCATGGGGCTCATTCTGTTCTTACTGCAGTCAACTGTGTTTCTGTGTGACAAATGTTAATTGACACAGAGATCATATTACACCAGCATGTGGGACACTGGTATTACCACATGCTAAACAGGCAATGCAGATGTAATCAGCTATATCAGATTATTTCATATACAATCATCCCACCAGGCTAGTATCAGACACTGGGCTGGAGCCAAGACATACATCACCTTAAGTTCATAGTAAGTTACTAGGTACAGGACTGGTGACAGGTATGCTTTGGGGTATGTCTAGTAGAGATGGGGGGGTGAGATTTGCCCCAAACTGTCTGGTAGAAGGTTGGCGATGTCTCAGGGTCAGTATGAGTGGTACCACCCACTACTGATTGAGCACAAAGCTGGGCATTCACTGTTATATTTCTGATATACAGCAAGAATAAAAAGCAGTATCCGTTGGTTTACCCACACACATTATTAGAAAATTACACAACTTCAGTTAGCACTTTCATCTCCTTCACCTCTTAGAGACTTCTTCAGACTAAAGTTCATCAGCAATTACATTCACTAAGTACTCTACTTACTTGCAACTTAAAAACACACTATACAATCCACACTTTAAAACATATCACACGATATAATAAATCTAAGACTCATAGCAATAAAAATTAATATAAAATCAGTGTTTTAGCCCTTTTCTTTTCAAGTACATGGCAAATTCCTCTCTATTATTAAGCCCAGGGTAAAAACATGCATTTAGCTTCACTTGCCAGCAGTATTCTAGCCATCCTAACTCTTCTTCTACATTAGCAGTGTTAGAATTTTTCAGTGCTTCCAATACTAAACATTTAAAATTTACTTTGCATTTATTTTCTTTATAATGTTTTCACATGGCATTTTTGTCATTACAACTGGTAATAGCATACTTATGCTCATAGATTCTTCTATTGCGCTTCTTGCTGATGTCATCCACTATAAGTTGACCTGCAGACATTAAAAGTCAGAGATGTGCCATGGGGCTCATTATGTTCTCACTGCAGTCAAATGTGTTTCTGTGTGACAGATGTTACTTGAAATTACAGAGATCCTTTTACACCAGCATACGGGACACTGTTCTCACCATATGCTAAACAGACAATGCAGAAGTAATCAGCTATATCAGTTTATTTCATATACAATCATCCCACCAGGCCAGGATCAGACTCTGGGCTGGAGCCCAGACAGACATCACCTTAAGTTCATAGGACGTTACTAGGTAGAGGACTGGTGACAGGTATGCTTTGTGGTATGTCTGGTAGAGATGGGGGGGGGGTTCCCCAAACTGTTTGGTAGAAGGTTGGCGATGTCTCAGGGTCAGTATGAATGGTACCACCCACTACTGATTGACCACAAAGCTGGGCATTCACTGTTATATTTCTGACATAGCTAAAGGATGCCTCCTGATTATCTTTAGCTATGGATGCTACTTTAAGTTTGTACGTGGCTTTAGAGGACTTTTCACAATAGTTAATTTCCTTGTTCAAGCTGTGTAGGGCATCCTTCTTCTGTTTAGTCAGTTTCCTCTTGTTCTTAGACATTGCTTTGTCCCCCTTGTTGTATAACCTATGCATGCGAGATGCCCACCAGGGTGGCTTGTTTTCTGTGAGAAACTTTTGATCTGCTCATGTTCAGCCAACTCTGTACATTTTTATAGGTGTTTATACAGGCCATTTGTGTACACCTCTGTATAGCATTCATTGTTGACAGTGGTAGCAGTGGGTTTGCAACTCCTTATGGCATCAGTTAGGAGCCTGAAATTTGCTTTGGAGAAATGTTTCATCCTTTCTGTTCTTTAGGGTATGTCGGGTATGATTGTGAATTTGAACAAGAATGAATTGTGATCTCACCTGACCAGGGGAGCCAACACACAGGCGTTAGCACAGAGAACCATTATGTTGGTCAGTACTAACTAAGTGTAGGACATTCAAGTCCCTTGTGGTGGGGGGTGCAGACTATCTGTTGCACAGTATGTGTATTAACAAAGTCCAGGAACCTTAGGGTAAGTGCGTTTGTGGACATATATCATGGTGTGGGACCTGTAGCTGTCAATGATATGGAAGGAGGTTTTACATACAGTTAGTTGGTCTTGAAGTAGCACTACAGAGATGTACTCTTTGATGAGTCTTGCTGTGTATTTCTCTTAAATAAAGATGTATACACCACCTCCTTTGGGTCTTTCACACTCATTTTGATGTGTGAACATGTTGAAGGCATTGTACCCATCCATGGCCAAGGTGCTCTCTGTGGCCTTGAACCATGTTGGTGTGACTGCACAGATATGGGCATCTTCCAAGCTAAAGAGTTCTTCCAGTGAGTGCAGTTTCTGATTTACACTCCTTGCATTAAGCAGCATAACCGCCAGTTTGTCTGTGGTGGATGCGTTTATGTTGGGACTTTAGTTGTTCTGACTTTGCCTAAAAGAGCTGTTATGGGGGAGACCAGCACCTTCATATAGTACAGTGAGGCACGTCTCCAGTCATTCACTGCAACATGGACTATAACAGAGTCATAATGGCACTTGTTGAGAAACTTGAGTCAGTGCATAATCTTACGGTCCCTGGCATCTGACAGGCAGAAGACTATGACCTTCTCTTTATCCAGCCTGGTAAGAAGGACATCTGTGTGTCTCACTATGGAATCGCTTATGAGTAAGACATTCGGTGTTTGGTGTTTTGCCTAAGGGGATTATTGGCTGAGACACTGGCATGTGTAATATTATGTCTAGTGGATTCTGTTGGGTCTGCACTGTGTACAGTAGGTTTGCTCTTGGGATGTCTCCAATCTTTAGTTTCTAGCAAGTACCTCCACGTATATGGGATTATGTGTTGTGAGCTTATGTGCAACAGGTGAATTGTGTGTGCTGACAACATGTCCAATATCTGATTTGTTGTTAAGTGAGAGAATTGACTTCAAATTCACAATATAGATAAAGCTCTCACATGTTTACATTAGTTTGCTTTAGCAGTACCTAGTTGCCAGTATACTTGAGGCAATTGCTCTGTTGCTCCAGTATGGCCATGCAAATCAGGCTTCTCTGGAGACATGGTGAGAAACTGTCTATCCATTATGGAAGATATATACTGTAGTAACTAGTGGGAAGTCGGCTAGATGGACCAGGTTTTGGTGTAAGACTAACAAAATGGGTTTATTCTATGGAGGGTTAGGGTTACAAAAATGTGTCAATGTTTCATTGTGCACAACTGAGTCGCTTGCAGGGCAGCAGTGCAAGCTCTGTGCAGCTATGATAAACTGAATGCAAACACCCCAAAACACACTGCTGGAATACAAGCAAAGTTAAACTATTTTAAACAAGTAAAAAAAGAAAGGCCAACAGTGAGCCTTATTCCAGCAATCTTTAAGTCACATGGGTTCTTGGCTGCACAGTTCTGCCACAATAGTGCAGGGGAGTCCTCCTTAATGTAGGAAGGATGGTTTTAGTGCTCTCGTGACACCAAACATTCTAGATTCAGCAAGCCTAAATTGAGCCTATGCTATAAAATGCAGAAGTACTAGAAATCCAAAGTGCAAAAAATCTCAATCACAACAGAAGAAAAAACATTTTAAATAAAGCAACAGTCCAGTAGAATACTCCAACAAGAGTGCACACAAGAAACCTTCATAGTGTAAAATAAGTGATTTGGAACACAAGTGCTTAAACCAGAGCTAAAACACTTTCAGAATACCAGACACAATAAGCATTCAACCAGCCATTCCTAGGTCAGAAGGGCAGAGGCTACTCTCTCCTCTCACAAGAGTGTAGACTACAAACCTTCATAATGTAAGACAACTGGCCTGAAGCCCAAGTGCTTAAACCAAAAGTAATAGGTTTTGAATACAAGTTGCAATGTAATGTGATACCAGACATGACATTGATATGTCTTTTAATCTACCCACATACATCATGTCATGGTTAGCAGACACTGTGTTATCTTGATGAGAAAACCCTGTTGTCTGTCCATCTGCTGCATGTATCTGGTGAAGTTCTGGCAAAAGAGAGCATTATACTGTATTATTGTTCTGATGAATTTGACTACAGTGCCATCATACAATCCTGAGATCTGCATGTGATGGCATGTTTTATGATGTGCACCATACATATGTACTGGAAAACATTAAAGAGAAATGTTATAAAGTAATGACACACACACTGCAATTCCTGACCTCACAACCATTACAAGAGAATATACTAGAAAGTACTGTCATGATGATGGTGTCCACTGTATTATTTGGCAAGGCAAATATAACTGATAGGTACAATTATCAGTTGAACAACACATATGCAGATATACTAGACACTAGTGTAGCTATGCACCCTGTGCATCAGACACAAACATTTTGTATCCCTGAATCCTAAACAGAGAGAAAACAGGGATATGACAATGGCACAGTTATCAAAATTTGCACAGGGTGCTGGGATGGGGGTGGGCAGGATGTCTTGGCTGACACAAAATGTCGGTGAGTTTGTGTCAGGGAGAAAGGGAAGCAGGCAGTCTGTGTGTGCATCTGTAGGAGTCTTCCATGTGTAAGTGGTATGTGAGAGTCTGCAAAAACACAGCCAAGCTCACTGCTAGTTCTAAATCTTGGTATGTTGGACAGATGTGAGCCATGCATGGTAGAGGTGGCAGTTCATCATTGTCACCCCCAACCACAGGAGCTCACTCTGGCAGAAGTTGCACTTGCACCTCCATGCCCAAGGTCAGATAGAGTGCTGCTAGATGAGCATGGCCAATGTCTGCTGGATGTGATCCCTTCAAGGGAATTCCTAGGACCATGACCACATGGCTTACCATGTCTGGGTGTGGACAGCACACCAAAAAAGAAGCAAGTCCACTGCAACCAAAGGTCATTCAACACAATCAGCAGATGTAAAACAAAAATGAAGAAATAGGCAGCACAGCTGAATAATGAAATTCAAGACTGTGAGTGCTTTCATGCATAAGCACTTCTTTAGACTTCAGACAGGAAAGTTTCTTCATTTTTGTTTTATGTGGGCAGCACACTCCCAGATGGACCAGTGAAAGTGCTGCCACTGCAGGAGCATGATTGGGAATGGTCACATTAGGTCTCAGCAGAAGTTGTGGCTGACCTACACCTAAGAGGACACCGTTCTTCTCCCAGCAGATGTTCCATTACAGACACTGCTTGTTCCATGACAGACACCCTTGTTCCATCACAGACACCCTCATTCCAATGTGTCATTAATCTGATCTGGAGAATTGGTGACATGATGGAAGCAGTCATGAATGCCAGATTGTGTCGCATCCACAACTCTGAGCATTTATCTGGAGTGTCTTTCTGAACATGCCTGTGCATCCATGAAGGCCCTAAACATACAATGAATGACATTGGAAGAGACACCTGCTGCATGTGGAGGAAGGACAGCAGGCCCCTCCGAGCACTCCCAACAATCATCTTGCATGGCACCTTACCAATAGTTTGGCTAGGGCCAGACTCAACTGGCACTGAAGCTGCAGTAGCCACATTTCCCTGCCCAATGTCATTGCCTGCCCCTTGTCCTATATCTGTGGGCTCAGTGGACTAGGTAGGTGTAGGATTACTGGCTGTGTCCAGGGAAAAAGGGGGGTCACTGGATATCAACCTCTGTGACATTCAACTTGTGCACCCCCCCCCCCCCGACTGTGCTCAGCTTCGCTACCATCATCGGTGTCTAATGAGACACTGACATCAGGTGGCACAGAACCTACACTCCCACTGTCATGATCACTTGTGATTAAAAAGGAAGAAACCCAGGCATACATTAAAACCTGCACTACTATGGTACAATATATGATAAACAACTAACAGTGCTACCACTATTACAGACAGTAGAGCAATACACACTACAGGCCTAAAATAACATATTAGATTTCTAGAATTTGATCTGCTGTAATGAAATAACTTGATTTGGCTTACCACCTCAGAAGGCCTATGTTGCTGGATGCCTGGCAGTCCTGAAACAATTTAAGCAAGAGATAAGGCCAACATCATCACATTTAACAGTAAGACAGGAAGGTACTACATGTACTTCTCTAAATCAGCATGATGTGTTACTTTAACAAGAATGTGGCTGACAGCTCCAAAATGAGCTTATGACTGTACTAATATTCAGTCCCTCTCCCCAAAAACACAAGTGACAAAGAAGTGACTTTTATTTCATCTGTTTTACTATACAACAGTTTTGAGCTGGTCATATAACAAAGCCTACCTAGAAGCTCTTCCTGGGACTGAGAAAGAGATGCACCCACATCAAGTGACATATTGTGGGCCACTCTGCTGTGACTTGCACTGTGTCAGAAGATTCGTCAGGAATTCCTCATTGGGGGTGAGATTTAGTTCTGCAGTAGGCCCACCACCAGTAACCCTCTGGGCTTGGGCAACAGCAGCATCACACCTCCATGAAGATGTGATCATGTCAGTGGCCCTGTGGCACACCTGCTCACAAGTAAGGCCATGGCCGCCTATGGCATATATGTTAGCAATGATTTGCTGCCATATCTCAGCCTCTCTGGCATATTGAGATGACCCTTCCAAGAAGAAAAGTGCCATGTTGACATAAACATGTCCACTATTATTGTGTTTTCTGTCTCAGTGAAGGATGACCTGCACCTTAGTGACATGTTCCAGTCCTAAAAATAATGCACATAATTATTACATAACTACAGATAGCTGTTACCAGATAAAACAGTTAAGGTAGTCACTCAGTAGTACCAACTAGAAAAACATAACACATACAACATATGTGGAATTCTAACAACAGGCAGCATGCAAAACAAGGACAGTAGCAAGGGCAACATATCATTGTATATGCCATAGCAGTAACTCAGCTGTGCGACTCCCAAAAGAACATTCCATTCTAATTTGTGACATAATAACTTCTCTTTGCTTCCTCCACCCACTAAAGAACATGAACATTAACTATTTTGCTAATAAAACACATTGGAAATGCTAAACATGCATTCAAAGGACCGGTCCCTGAAACATTTGTACATATGTATCACACAGCCTACTATTTCATGTATTGTCAGTCATCCATACCTCTGAAATGGCTTGACAAACATGGCCTTGTCATCAGTACACTTCTAACTAATGCATACGGATAACAGTGCAAAAGGCTTTGCTTCACATTATTTATTAATATATTTCAGAATATGCATTATGTAAGTAACAAAATGAAAGCATACCTGCTGGAGTTCAATACTCCTCTGTAAAGATAGCTTGGGAAATATTTTCCTTTGCTGAACATGTAGCAGGTATCCTCACCATCATTTTGGCTAGCTGCACATTTGACTTTTTATAATGGTGTGGACTGTTAATTGACTGCACCTGTCTAGGCTGTGTTTCAGAAATAATAATTACAACGTAAGCAGCTGAATTGCATGATAATCAACCAATCTGGGGAGCTATTCAAGAAGTTATAATGCATTTAGACCCCATGCTGGTTTTTCCTGTGGAATTCAAAAGTAATGGAGTACACACACAAAGTTTACACAGACAGAATGTTAGGAGGTGCTGCTTGTCTCCATTTGTATGTGCTATAAGCTGCAGGCAACACTGTTGCTGCCAACAGACCTAGGCTGAGACAGACAAGAGTTTTCAGGCCACATTTAACTTATCACAGCATTATGAACATAGATATTGTAGAGTGCAACAGGGTGGACAGACACAATACAAGAACCCTGTGACCTCTACCAGCCTTAACTTAGAGCCACAGCCTATACCTCTCCATGTATTGGCAGTGTACTACTTGCATTACAGTAAGCCCTGAGCTACCACTGTGTCAACTGATGCATTTACAAGATAAGTCCTGAACATGTACTGTATTGTATAATAATATTATGACGTCTTTGTATTTCATCACTTGCTACAGTAAGCGACTACAAGGTGGGAGATTTATGCAGAAATTAATGTCACGTGATAGCAGAGACTTATTTGACTTGTATGTATCAATTTGCAAGTAGTAGGCCTCAGGCCTCAAAGATTCACACATTTGATACCTCCCAAAGTAATGATGATTACTAAATCAACAAATAAAAATAAAATGGGACTCTGAGAAAGGGCCGGTGCTAATACAAACTTAGATAAAATATAACAAAAAAGTACCGGACCAGCACAGCTAGAAAAAAAGAAATTTATTCTAAAAAAGTAAGCACTTTCACGGTAATCCAAACCGCTTTATCAGACTCGATCTACAAAATGGAAACTCTGCTTAAATAGTAAGACACAATGAATACAATCAATTTAAAAAACAACTTACTCCAATTAGAACTGTGCTGACTCTACTTCTTAAAGAAACAAACTTCATAGATGCAATATGCCTATACAAGTCTATCACAAAAATGTGTGTATAAAAACATGTATATGAACAATTATGTATAAAAATAAAACCTAAAATTTATAGACTTCATATAATACACCCTAGCCATTTAAAATCAATTACAAGAATTAATGTTTCAAAGCATGTGCTTTAAGGAAAGGTTTCAGTGAAAGAACCCAATTCAAATCAGGGCCTCTATCTGTATTAAAGAGGAACATCCGCTCTTGTTCTGCTAATTTTGTCCGATTTTAATGTCTCCTCCTCTTAAACCTTCAGATATTACCTCTAGTACCAGAAACTTGAAACTGTGTTCTGTACCATGCTCCATCACATCTTGGGCTAGAGCATTGTTGTCCTTGCCATTCCGAATGTCTCTATAATGCTCTAAAATTCTCTCTCTAAGTTGCCTATTACTTTTACCTATATAAAAGGCATTGCAGTTTAGGCAATAACTAAAATAAACAATATTGCTAGTCCTACAGTCTGCATAGAAATCTGTTTCTATCTTAAATTTAGTATAGAGATGTATATAGTTGGTTCCTGTGTGAATGTATCTACATGCTGCACAATTCCTGCATTTGTAAATTCCCATCCTGTCTGATCTCAAACTCTCATTAAAATTAGATGAGTTGTAACAAAGATGTCTTTTCAATGACTTATTATTTTTGAAAGAGAAATGTGGTACAGTATCTACAACATTTTTCAGTTCATCTATGGTATTCAAAATATTCCAGTTATTTTTAATATCACAAAATCTGTTAACGTCACTGGAATATGTTACAGGAAACATGAGGGCCTTATTTGTGCCGTAACAGTAGCACATTATACCCTTGCATGTTTCGTGACAGGAGCCTGCCTTTGTTTCCCACCCTGAAACAGCAGTCTGTGTTTGTGGCATCCAGCTTTCCATTAATTTGGCAACTGCATATCTTATTATCCCCAATGAATATCCTCACACATTTTAAGGTAAATAGTATAGACTAGCTTACACACTGCATGTCTCAGAGTCCTGGTCAGATAACTGATGAATGACCAAGAGACACAGAAACATAGGATGTGGATGTATATTTGCAAACAGTAATCGTAGCAGGTTGTGTGATCAGTAAATGCACTACATCCAACTATATTACATAGACTACATTTACAAATAACAGGTCATGCCTTTATATCAGTGTACATTCAGTTGCCCTTGGCTGTGTAAGGAATTATGTCATGTATTCTCTGCAAAGGTGTTTGTGTGGCAAAGATGGATAAGTCCCCCCTCCTGTTTTGTGACAATGCATTGCAGTGAGAGTTGGGATTGAGACCTATGTAGTCATATCTCATGTGTACTAACAATTTCTCCTCTGTATGTCATAGATTGATTTTCCACATTGAAAATTCTCCATGTTTTATACTTTTTTTCTTTTTTGTTTTTGGGCCGGCACTGTTTGTGCAATGCACTGCATAGCACAAACGGATTTGGCTACGCACATTTCATTTGCGAGAAGTGACACTGCACAAACTGGACAAATTGGTCACCCAGGTAGCAGACAGGACCCAGACAGCCAGCAACATATACTGGATACATTCAATTAATATTATTGGCCATCATACAAACACATTTTCCCAGCAGTGCGCATTCTCGCTCAATGTGTTTGTGTAATGGTAAGCAATCTGCAACACTTTCAAAAGTTGCAAATCTAGGAAGTGCGCACACCCAGTAAGCATGATACTTGCAATTGGTGAGAAAACATCATTCTACATTGGTCTTGATCTGTTATAGGGATGGCTGATGTTCCTGAACAGCTTTAAGATTCCATTCTCAAAGATGGGGTGCCCAGGAGTCCAAATTGTTTTTGGACTCCTAGTGAATGAACATGAGCCAAGACTGTTGCGAAGGTACTATTGTGGCTCAGATTACAAGGCAGCGGCATGAAATAGTCTGGCCCAGGCTCTGGAAAGTGCTACCAGTATCCCCCACTCTGGTGAATAATGTAGGAACCACTACTGAGACCTCAGGATGAGGAATAGGGATACCCTCGACCACTGCATTGAGGAATGTAGGATTGGAGGCATCCCACAAATGTGCAAGTACACTTACAGGGACTACTTATCAGAGTTGAAAGCTAGATATAGGCAGAACTGGTATGCTTAATGGTATTCTGTTGTGTTCTGTTTTTTTTTTTTCACAGCGGTCACAGACCAGGAACTGAATGCGTGAACCCATGCCTCTAGATTGGCACAGATGCGATACACGTGTTATGTATGCAGTTCAACAGTGGGGTTAGTTTAGCATTAAAAGTTATGACACATTTAGTTGCTACTTATACAGTTGTATCAAAGTGAGCATTTATTTCCTAACTGTAATAGGGAAGTATGCTTAAATTACTCTGGAGGGCAAAACAACAGTTCATTATTACAAAGTAGTCATAGGTTGTGCCTTCAAAATCCACACTTCCCAAACATACAATACTGCATTGTAACATCAGAGCTGTAAAGCAATGTCACAACTGACTTGCTGTAAACTGTAATCAGTATATTTGGATCACTCATATGTGCAATGTATAAAACATCAAGGATTTCTTACTGCAGCCTGTAGTATATTGTACATCTGTTAAAAGCCAGGTAGTCTTAACGATAAACAAAGGTATTTATTAGGAGTTTGTAGTGTTAAAAATAAAGGTAACAGAACAGAGTAAAATAATTGTATTTGTATGTCACATATGAAGTTATTAATGTTCTCACTTTTTTCTCTCACCTCAACCCTTTTCTCTCTCTCTCTTTTTTTTTTTTTTTTTGGTTTAAGTTTATTATTTTCTTTTCTGTGTGTGTTTACTTTTTTATTTTTTGATTTACCCTCAGCACAGCCAGGTAAGACTGTCCCAAATAATCCACCTGCCCCCACTCCATTGGCTACAGAATTGCTGCCCACCACATCTGGTGCAGAACCAGGTAGCACCCAGCCCCTCAGGTAGTTCTGCCCTAGAGGACAGGCCTCTGGCTCACTCCAGAAGCAGTAGCGGAGGGGTGAGTTTATCACATGTGACGAACTGCCACGGATGGTGGCGTGACTGAAACTTCAGTACAGTGCCCCTTTGCCATGCACCTAACCTTACACGTTACATTTTGAATGCCACAAAGTTCTCACCAGGGTAATTCATGGCATGAATACCCTATCCTACTCTGATCACCTAGACGTTTGCCTTGTTATTCCTCTCTCATGAAATGTTATCTCCTTTCACATCTGAACTACAAACCAAATCCAGATCATATAGGTCATAGTCAGACATTTATCATTCTATGTCAGAGGCTATAATATGGTGCAGACTAGACAAAAAATGTGAAGGATTTATGGCAAACATATTCAAATGTCTTAAGTAGATAATGTTAAAAAGGAATCAGATATTACAAATTAGTTGAGCATAAAGAAGTAGGCACAATTTACAAAAAGTCAGATTCTTCTGGACAATGATAAGTATTATTATTGTTATTATTATGTTGTTGTTAGAAAACGTGCTTCATATCAACAACAATCATGTGGTATTGACAAACATAATTTAGAAATGCATCATTTGATGTAAACATATGGGAGAGGGTAAGAAAAAATCAAGTTGCTGGTTATCTGGGATCAGTGTCTTGTCCTACAAGCAGGAAAATATTGCCCGAGGAATTTTACAATCTTCATAACTTATTAGTGTACTTCCATGTTTCATACTCTTTCAATGCTCATGGTGAATATAGTATTATTGGAACATCGGTTGTGATTCCCATCATACTGCATCCTTCAAAATCTCTTCTTTTAAAACATAAGCCACATATGATAATGTATGGAAAGCGGGAGAAATTACTACACACAAATAAGTCATTAATATAATATCTCATCAGTTCTTATGTTAGCGAGCTCAAATTATAAAGCAGTAATATAATATGTACCTCAAACCCTGAGCCCTTTCAAACCTTATAATGTCATTGTATGTCCTCTACATATATTGTTCTGGAAAGCAAAATCTATATTACTGTTTCTAATACAATGACAAGGAATTAATGTTTCAGAATGTTTATATACATTCACAACAGAATCTCACTATATCTGAGCTGTAGCAACATCTACAGTAAACATTATCACACAAAATAGTAAAGCTCTAGAAAATGTTGAAACATAGCAGTATTTTCTGAATTACTGAAGGTGTGTGCAGTCCCCTAAATTGTGTCATCTGTTTTAGTAAAGGGTGGTTATTGCATAACATTTCAGTTACATGCAGACCTAGTTCTTGTATATCATTAGTAGGAATGTTATTCACTGTGTCTCTCAGCACACAGTAGTAAACAGCGGAGTCTGATAGCACGGTGCTGGAGATATTTAGAACTACGATGCTCTCAGAATAGTTGAGGTGGGCTGAAAATTTTCCTTTTTCATCGTTGGGTTTATACCTGCTCACATGAAGATTCAGATGCTCGATGGGACCATTTGCTTTCTGGCGATACCAAAATAAGTCAGCATCAGCTGTGCTAGTTGCAGTGAAATTACAGGAAAGTTGGACATCATCATCTTCATAAACATGTTCATTCAGGTCTTTCTGTGTTACTCTGTCCCCACTTACAATGCCTACAAAAAAATAAAAAGTAAAATAAAGCAACATTTTTCTAAGGTAATATTTATGATAATTAAAACAGCAAGTTCAGCAAAATTACTAAAAACATGTCATTAAGGTCATTTACAGTTTAGCACCAGATTCATTTCTCAAGGTTCCTAATTACATTTTATAAATTAAAGTGAATGATTTGCACATATATTGAACTCGCCTGCCAGTAGAACAGCAAGATAGAGCATGTGTCTGAGAGGCATGGTGATCCTGAAGTGAAGACTGTAATAAAACAAAGGTAAGTGAACAAGTTAAAAACTCAGATGTCCTGAAACTGAGAAATTATGTCCCCCTCCTTATATTATAGATGTGCCTTTATATTAGTAGTTAGTGAAAGGAATATATATATTGTTACTCTGAAAGCATCCGTAGTAATTTCCGTCTGTGGTGAGCCCTAACATTGTTATCGGCATGTGCAGATCAGAATGTGCCCACAAAGTATATGTACAGCTAAGGGAGGGGTGTAGGTATATATTTGGCATGCAGTCACACTTCATGAAATGTTAAGTTGATTTATTGCACTCACAGCGATGGTATGGATACAGCTGAAGTACTGAGCTTGTTTTTATGAAATATTGCTGCATACTGCAAACACATAATGAAATCTATAACTCTGCTTAGAAAATAAGTATTGTATAATGTTGGCATGAATATATTTCAAGGTGATAGGGTTCATATCACTTCATATAAAGGTAACAGATATATTATATATATTATAAAGGTAACAGATATGTTATATAGATATAGATATATAGATATATAGATATATATATATATATAGATAGATAGATAGATAGATCGATCTATATAGATAGATATATATATCTATATATAGATATATATATTTATATTGCTTTTTGTTGTGAACCTGAAATTGTAATGATGGACCATGCTTCTCCTAAACAAGCAGATAAGAGTCCATTGCAGTCTCTACTGAAGAGATGTTGGTGAAAATATAATTGCACCTGCTAACTTTAGCTGACATACAGCAATTAATGATGCCATGTATACTATTAGAACTGTAGAATGATCTCTGTAAAGCGAAAGGCATGAAATAACTACAATCACACTGGAATCAGTATGAATTATATAAAATTCTTGGCACACATCAATTGTTATTTGCAACCCTGTCCAATATCCTAGAAGCATAGTTATAAAACTGATATCAGAAGGTCTCTAATTGACTGCCTCTAACACACACACATTTGAAGTGTTCAGAGAATAATTCTGAGATGGAAAGTCATTGCTTGTGGTGCCCCCCCTACCCAAAGTGGTTTCTTATGTCATAACTCTGCTCACTGATGCCTAACTTGTTACAAAGATGAAGTGTCTCTCCCAGATATGCTTGGATCTGGATCAGTAGGATCTAAAGCTGTTTCAGTTAAATGTCCTTTCCGTCATCTTTGAATGAAAAATATACCTTCTGAAGCAAACTTGGAAAATAGTTTAGGCATCCTTTCACCCTTCCTCCTTATTTTAGTCAAATCTAAGATCAATGTGCCTTCGGAAAGGGAAGAGTTTCTCCAAAAGTAGCAACCCCTTTCAATGAAATGAAATTCAGTCATTTGCACAAATCAGTCATTTCACAAAGTTGCTGATAAAGTGTCCTCTTTCCAGATTTCTTCAACTACTGTACTGTAAAACATCAAGTTCTCTGTTCGTGTGCACAAATGTTTAGGCAGTAATCCTATGAACTGGATAGCAAGGTTTTATAGGTACTCTTTTTACCACCTGTAGCATGTCAGCATAACATATAAATGGTCAGATATTTAAAGAACTTTAATAGACTATTTCTGTTTTTGCAGTGGGGTATGAAGCTCAGAATGGCTTTCTCTATTGAGCAATATTTGAACTAAAACACATTATGATGCAAAGAGGCAGAGGTGTAGCTAGGCCATTTAGAGCATTGGGCAAAATCCTCATTTGGTACCCCCCCCAATCTGAGGAAAAAAACAAAAACAAAATTCCCTCCCTCAAAAATAACTTGAAGGATAGCATTTCACAAAAAAGCAGAAGCCTGTCTTTCAGACTATTATCACACTAAGCCATTTTCACAAAAATAATGAGATATAAACTGTATCCTACAAGGTGTATAAGAGAGAGATGCACTAGCTGTATTCCCCAAGGTCACCAGGATACAAAATATTCTACTGTATTCCACAAGGAAGGTAGCCAGGCTACAAATTGAATTCTACCACTAGTATCTACTGTCATATATGTGTAAATCCCTTTGACATTTACAGACAGTAGCGGAACCTTGTTGTACCAAATATCCTGCTAAGTCCACTGAAAAGAACTGGCTCTTAAGAGGCACGTTATGCATGCATGACATGCTAATATTTACTCCATGAGTCTTAAAGATGCTCGCAGCTTATGCAGGTATTTCTCATTCACAGAAGAAGTTCATAAATTCCCACTCTCACACTGAGTTAAAATAGCAATGATAGAATAGTGCTATTGAAATGTTCAGATATGAGCATCTCTCTAATAATAAAATAAGGAAAAAAACACAAGTGGATTTGTTTATTTAAAGTAAATGCTGAATTCATCTTAGTTCATGAAGAAGGATTGCTGCAATAAAAAATAAATTAAAAAAGCATCAAAAATAAATGGCGAGAAAAATGGCTGTTGCTGTCAACATCAATGTGAACTCTCTCTCAAACCTGAATTTCTTCAGACAGGTATTGTTATGTATGTGGTTGCTGGCTATGTGTACAAGATATTTAGCAAACAGCACAAGCTAGCTGAACCAGACACTTAGAAGATGTAATTTTTCATTTACACCAACATAATGAAGATTGTTATGCATGAAATTCTATGGAACTCCTTCCATGTAAACAAAATTTGCTTGGTATTTGCTTATGATGGTGATATATACAGCACACTTGTATATCAATGTCCTTTACAGTGATTCTAAAACGTATACTTAAGCATGTGATTTTTACAAGAATCATTATAGTGGTAAAAGGAACTTTGCTGCACAAATTTGCCATATTGAGGTAGCTGCACGGTTGCCAAAGTCAGGAAGAGAAAAGCCTGAAAAGAATGTCATCATAGACACTACATCAGCATTCCCACCTCATTTGACTGTTCTTCTGCCTTACAATTCTCCATCCTCTTCTATTTTGTTTTGCCCTCACTGAATTCTCTTTCTCTCTGCCAGCTTTTAGGGACCTTCAAAGTTCAATGACCCTGCTTTCCATGGCTTCAAGTGGACAGAGTGCTGTTTATGACGGAATGTTACACCTTCTCTCTTAACTGTATAGTTTGCCCTTAGCATGCACAATGCTGAGCTGGCATTCATATCTATGCTGAATGCTGTTCTCTATAATCTTTGTCATTGCACTAGTGCAGTACTATTTATTGTCCAGATACAGTCTGATAACACCTAAGTTTCTAGACCTCCCTCTTATTCTGTTTTACAGGGGCATCCAAAATCAAACTACTTACATAAATACATGTTTGTCATTTAACTGGCATTTTAGAAGTGTTTACAGTAAATGCATAGCTTATAGGTTCATAGGTGATTACTAGGCTAATGGCGCAAGAGCCTTTACAAGCACAGGATATGACAATATTATATCTTAATTCCCCAGATATGAGATGCGGTAGTACCAGGGTAGTGGGCCTTTGGGTGTTGGAGACCTGAGTCATTTTACAGACTGCCTCTGTCCAATAAGGGACATGGGCAGTGCCCCAGGAGTGAATTTCTGTTTCTCATCCATTTATTCAAATTCTTTTTGAAGACAGTGAGAGACGGGCTTTGTTTCCAAAGATGTGAAGTTTATTCCATTGACGAGGTAACCTTTGCGATAGAAATCCATCTCTCCAGCAAGTTCTGTTAAAATCCATCTCTCCAGCAAGTTCTGTTAGTCACAAATAAGGTTCAGGTCCATGGAACGCATAACCCTTGTATAACTTTTCTTGCAAATATGTAACATTTTCATCAAGGCTAGATCAGAAAATGCCTTGTAGGTCAGGCATAACACATAACTTATAACATGCAATAATAGTTGGGAGGGTGGCCTAATGGTTAAGGTGTTTGCCTTACAAATACAAGGTGCAGGGTTTGAGTCTCACAAGGGATAATTGGCTAGGCTTGAAATGGCTCTCAAGGGCAGTTAGCTTGGTAATAATCTATGCAATCTAGAAGCCCCCTCTCAATAAATGATATGAGATTGAGTAAAGGGATAGAGTCTTTAGTCGGTCTGCATAAGACATGTGTCTTATGGTTTATATTTTTTAGTGAGAAACCTCTGGGGCCACTCCAATTGTTGTAAGTGCCTGGTTAAGTGCATACAAAAGGAAACACTGTCCTTGATTATGGGCCTGATGAGGGTATGGGCACTATGACTTCCTTTGATTTTCATGTCATGCCTTTACTTATAAACTGAGCCACACAGAAGAATTTCCTTACTACTGAAGCTGTCTGGTGGTCAAAGGTTAGGTTAATATCTATGTTCCCAAGTCCCTCACCACTAGGTCTACTTTTAAGGTTGTGCTATCAATATTATAATTTGCAGGGATATCTGATTTAAAAAAGGAAATGATTACACATTTTTAGCATTCAGTCTCAGAACCTGGTTTTGGCACCAGTGGTTTGTCATTTCAGGCCTGTTTGTAGTATGTCAGCATCATTCGGGGATGCAATGATTGCTCTCAGATTACAGTCTTAAGAGAAATTGGTGAGCCAGAGGCCTCCAACATTGGCCTTCACTTCAGAGAAGTATATACCAAACAGGAGGGGTCCCAACTCTGAGCATTGTGAGACACTGCTAGTAACAGGTTTCTTATTGGAAGTGGATTCACCTATCCAGACAACATGTGCCCTGTCAGTGAGCCAGTTGGCTATCCATCTGATGATGTAGGGGTTTATGCTTAACTCAGTACATTTATCTATAATTCCCGAGTGGGGTTTGTGTCAAAAGTTTGGCCAGATCTAGATAAGTGGTGTGTACCATTTTACCCTCATCCATGGCCCTGGTGATTTTCTTGAAGTCCACCAGATTGAGCAGGCATGACCTCCCATTATGAAAGCCAGATTGGGTCAGTTTTTGGAGAGTTCCTATGTTGTTATTGATCAGGTCCATGATAATTCTCCCCATGGTCATGCATATAAGACTGGTCATGCTTATGGGTCTGTAGTTGCCTGGGTTAGTTGAAGCCCCCCCCCCCCTTGTGCAGAGGGATGACTGTTGCAGTCCTCCATTCCTCTGTCAGGAGGTTATAGTTATAGAGGGTTTCTAGTGGGCCCTGATAGTGTTTGTTTTAAGCTATTTGAGAATCATCCTGGAATGTTGTTGAGACCATGGAGGCTGTGTTTTTGGCTTTAATGAGCGCAGTATAGACTTGTTCCCTCATTATGACTGGAAGAGTGATGGTTCTGGGTTTATCTTTAATGTGGTAGGATGTGATGGGGGAGGGAGAAGTTTGAAATTAACCTGTCACCTAGCATGTTTCCTATAGTTTCAGGCTGGGTGTAAGTGTTGCCATTCATGATTAATTCTGCACATTGTTGACCATTTCCCTTTCGGTTACAAATGTAATTAAAAAAGCCTTACAAGTTCCTAGGTTCATGGGTTTTATTAGGCTAATTACTGCAAGGGCCTTTTTAAGCGTAGCCATGCATCCCAAATCTCTGACAAGTTCTGATATCCTTGATGAGTGTAAGTATGGGCCTGGGAGATGAACCATTTACAGGTCACCTGTGTCCATTAGAGACATAGGTTCCAAACCACAGATGAATTTCCGTTTTTGCATCCAATTGTCCAAGACACACTTGAATTGGGTTAGGGAAGAACTCTGTTTTACATGGATGGGGACCTGCTGCATAGATGGGGTACTCTCTGGGGGACATATCTGTCTCTCCATCAGGTCCTATTTATATCGCAGGGAAGGTTTAAGTCTTTAGAATGGTTAATTCTGGTGATGTTTGTTTTGTGGATATGGAGGAGGTCCATAAGAGTGATGTCTAACAATGCCCTGTATGCCAGGCTTAGACCTCCCCTCAAAAGCCTAAAGGAGACAGGATACAGGGTTATTAGTATGGTTATTAGTATGGTTATCTTCCACCTGGGAGGCTATTTTTGCCTCATAGTTTGCTTTGGCAGATTTGACCATCTCTAATTTGTTTGTTTAGACTTGAGTGTCTTTTTGCACTGTTTTGTCTGTTCCTTCTTGGCTTTGGAGAGGACTTTTTTCCTTTTGTTGAATAGCCTATGTGGTCTATTTTTGCCAGTATTCACAGGTTTCACTTGGGCAGGAATTGCCTCCTCTATGCAGCTATGAATGTGGTTGTACATTGTTTTTGTGTACAGCTCAGCGCAGGCCTCAGTGCCATCCAGGCTCTGAGGGGCTGGAAAGCTTAATAAGTTGCTAAGGCCTGTTAACTCAAACTAAGTGACAAAGTTCTTAACAGGTTTGAAGTTTGGAGTTTCTAGGTTAGTTTTAATACTAAAGGAGATCATTTTGTGGTCAGATCTTATACAGAGGAGTTAATGCGGGAGGGAGCAGTAGCCCTCCATGTTTGTCACTACTAGGTCCAGGATATTTGTACCACAAGTTGGGAGCTATCTATTTACTTCAGGGTGTTTGCATTGATGCAGTCCAAAACCCTCTAAGCAAATTAATTGTGTGTCATATATGTCTTGCAGTTTATGGAGGAGTAGTTGACATCATGCATAAGTATGGTGTTAGGCTGAATGCTAAGAGATTCCAATAGGTTTAGGTAGGAGGTGAGGTTTTCCAGATTCATGTTAAGGGATCTGTAGTAGTAAGAATGTGATAGGGTAATTAAGGACTCATTCATAAGACAGAAGAGGTCACTTAAGGTTAATCACTTGTTAAAAGAGGGGGTGGATCTAGGAACTAAAATTTCTATTTAAGGAGTAAACTAAAACATTTCAGAGCTTTACCAGAAAGGCTCATCCAGACTCTGCTACACTTTGCTGTGAAGGAAAGGTTAGTTTGCTTTTATTTTTTGTATTACTGTATTGCCTTTCTATATTTTGAATACTGTAGTTTGTTTTCTTTACCTTGTGTTTTGTTTGCATTCTGTTTTAACAGCATATTAAAACTTCAAGAGAGACCACAGCTCTCTCTGTTCTGAGTCAGGCAGAATGTCTTTCTAGTTGCCCGCCTCTTATGTTAATCTGACCATATATCTCATTCCTCTCTACTTTCACTGGCTTATGTGAGTAATCACAAAATCATAATTTTTGAAATCCCACCCCTTCAATTATTTAAATTTATTGGCCATCCTACAGTATTTCATAGTACCAAAATACAAAAGTGACCACCCCTTTCAATCCATCTTGCTGTTTTAAAGATAGTAACTCTCCACTAAACCTTAACTTTTTAAACAGGTAAAACTCAAGTTACCTACTTTCACATCTAACTTCTCTAGTGCACACTGCAGAGTGCATTCTTTTCAATCTTACCTTTAAGCATCCCTGTGACAAGCACTTTCTCTAATACCTGCTGGAAAGCACTAGGAAGCCTTAAACTCATACAAACACTGAACTCTCCTTGTTAACGAGGAGAAATTAATAGTAGGCACTAAACAGCCTACAATTGCAAAGTACCTTGCTAAGGAAACAGCTCCTATACTTTACAAAGAAAAAAAATGCCCCAAACCAGGCATGTCCAAGGGTCAGCTTCTGGTGATTTCTCCTGTCCACCTGGTGAATCTGGGCATACTGGGGCAATGCAGCAATTGCCTCATGTACACAGACAACCCTCTCCTCCTACCACCCAACACTACAACCTGTGAGAGATGCACTTACATAGCCAAAATGGAAGCAAAGCTCTCTCCACCCAAGATTGTGCTAAACAGTCAAGAGGAGAAGGTTAACACCCACACTACACCTCAAGCAACACATAGCCCTTCTAAACCCGCACCACCAACACCCACATATAGCAACACTAAATCCACATATGCAGAGGCCCTTAACTGTAACCTGCCCAAGCAACAAAGATCTCTGAAGCTGAAACGCAAACAAACACCAATCACAACCAATGTGTCACATAGTTCACAACACCAGTGTGCCACCCAGCAACAGCCCCTAGGGCAAGACAATGTACCTAACACTTTAGTCATAGGTGACTCTATAGTCCGGCACACTGATGTCCCTCTCACCAGGTTGAATAAGGAGAAAATTACAGTCAGCTGCCTGTCGGGTGCCAGGATCCGACACATAACGCATGCACTCAAGTCACTCCACAACAAGTACAAATATGACTCTGTCATTGTCCATGTTGGAGTGAATGACTTGAGACGTACCTCCCTGGACTACATGAAAAGAGACATGGAAGAGCTCTCGGATCATGTGGCCCAGGCAGGTATGACCCTAGCCCTGAGTAGCATCCTGCCTTGCCCAGAATGATACCACAATATAAGGATAAAATGATTGACTTCAACAATTGGCTAAGCTTATGGTGTCATTCAAAGGGGATCCAGTATCTGTCTGCCTGGGATGACATGATTGACAGACCACGATGCTTTGCCAGAGATGGTCTGCACCTGTCGCCCCTGGGATTCGGGTTACTGGCTAAGGCTCTTGCCAACCCTATAGTGCCTTTTTTAGGCAAACTTCAAAGGACAAAACCACCACCATAACAGGTACAAGCATGCAAAATCTGAAGGTAATGCTACTTAATTCTAGAAGTCTAAACCTCAAAATGCACTCTCTCGAGGCACTCCTAAAAATGGAGAACATCGATATCTGTGCAGTAACTGAGACCTGGTTCAAGGCTCCAGAGAGCACCCCTGCAATACCAGGCTACAACTCTTACCATACTTTTCGTCCACCAAACCAGGACCGAAAAACTAAAGGTGGAGGAGTGTCAATATTCACCAAGGATATTTACACCACCAGGCTAGTTGGCCAACACAATGTGTCTGAAATTCTCCAAGTGCAACTAACACTAGGTAAGACTGCAATCCAAATTGTAGCTTGCTACAGATCCCTCACCATACTCCAAGATTCTCACTACACCTTTCTAAACATACTGGAAAATATTAAGATAGAACCAAACACCCTAATATTGGGTGATTTTAACTACCCTGCCATTAACTGGGAAAACTACTCCTGTCCCAACACCTTTACGCAACGGTTCTTGGAATTCATAAATTCCAGCGCCCTGGATCAACTAATCCATAGTCCCACCAGGGGCTCCAATATCCTAGACCTGGTCATTACCAACATGGGAAATCAATGCTCCATACCTATGGTCACCCCCTCGTTAGTCAGGTCTGACCATAAGCTAAACACCCTTAACATCCACATCCCACCCCCACCCACCAGTAAAGAAACCACCATAAAAAAACTTCTCCAAAGCCAATTTCATGCTACTCAAGTCAGAAGTGACAAACTTCATGACACCCATGCAGACGTGAACTGAAAGTTCAACTGCTGAATCCTACACTAAGGCACTGTACGAGCACATCCACTCATGCATGAATCATGCCATCCCAAATAGAACCAAAATGCTCTCATCCACAAAAAGGAAGCCAATCTGGTGGTCCCCTGCCATAAACAAACTTTACAACAAAAGGAAGAAACTTTTGCAGAAAAGAGGAAAATCCCAGGATGCAAAAAACTCCCTTACTAGCCTTAGTAAGAAACTGAGATGCCTCATAAAATCCTCCAAAGCTAGTTACGAAAATAAAATTGCCAAAGATTCCAAAGACAGCCACAAAGCATTCTATAACTATGTTAAGAATCTAAATGGCAATGCTCAGATCTGCTCTGAGCTAAAACAGAATGGCATTAAATATACTGATCCGAAGGATATTGCCAATATCCTGGCAGATCGATTCAGTGCCAACTTCACCCCCCTCTCACCCCCTAAATGGCCCATCTCAATACCGGAAGATTGCCAAATTTCAGTAATAGCGGCCACACAGGTACAAAACGCACTCTCTAAAGCCAAGAATACAGCATCCATGGGACCAGATGACATCCCGGGCTGTGTACTACATGAACTACAATATGAACTGGCACCTCACCTAAGTGTCATGTTTAATCATAGCCTCACCTCAGGTTTCATGCCCACTGAGTGGCGCAGAGCTACAGTTATCCCAATCCACAAGGGGGGGATCCACCTTGGATCTCGGAAACTACCGTCCCATCAGTCTGACAAGCCTTATCTGCAAGGCCATGGAGCGTATTATCATGGAACTTATAAACAAAGACATTGGCAACCTTCAAACACTGGACCCCACCCAGTTTGGGTTTGTGAAGGGCCGATCTGGTCTCCTGAACCTGATTGACTTCTTTGAATCAGTCTCCAGAGCCATGGACAAGGGTAATGTGGTCCACACAGCCTATCTAGACCTTGCCAAGGCCTTTGACACCATCCCCCACTCTGGAATCATAGATAAACTTACTAAGTTGGGCATTAATCCCTATGTCACCCAATGGGTTGCTAAATGGCTTACTGATAGAACCCACACTGTAAAAGTAGCCGACTCCAAATCCAGCTCCAGACAAGTGACAAGTGGAGTACCTCAGGGTTCAGTCCTGGGGCCGCTCTTGTTTGGCATCTACTTCTCTGAAGTACAAGTCAACACTAAGGGACTCTAGCTAACAAAGTTTGCAGATGACTGCAAACTGGGAGCCATTATTGAATCCCCAAATGATGTGGATACTCTACAAAAGGGCCTTACAGAAACAGATGCTTGGTGCCAGAGCCATGGGCTCAAACTCAATGCCAAGAAATGTATTGTTATCCCCTTTGGGAAAAAACATGTATCCATGAATTACCATATAAGTGGCAGTACACTAAACACAGAAAGTGTGATAAGAGACTTAGGGACACAGGTGGACAGTGGTCTCACCTTCGATAACCACATCGCCACAACAGTCAGGAAATCCTTCTATGTGGCACACCTCATCACGAAGGGCTTTTCATCCAGAAAAAAGGAGGTCGATGTCCCACTGTACTCATCCCTCATTAAACCCATTATAGAATACAATGCCCCATTTGGTATGTACCTCTCAAGACATCTGCAACAACTGGAAAGGCCTCAGAAATACCTCACTAAAAGAATCACAGACCTAAAGCAGATGCCCTATGCTGACCGCCTTACAAAACTCCAGCTATACTCTGTCGCATATCGTCTACTCAGAGGCGATCTCTGCTTAACATACAAGGCCATCTCAAACCCAGAGCTGTTGGACATGCTACACTTAAAGAAATCCCAATCCCTCAGAGCTACACGCTCCAGGGATCTAAACCTTGTCATCACAATAAACAAAACATGCTGGAGGGATAGGTTCCTGACCCAGAGACTCCCCAGACTCTGGAATAGATTGCCCGTACATGTCAAGCAGAGTGCCTCTTTGGACCTCTTCAAGAGGAACCTTGACGATTGGATGGGAGAAAGGAAATTCACCCCAGGGATCACGTCAGTCACCCTGCTAGACAGGGGTCCAGGAAAGTAAAAAATCTGAGAAGAAATAGCCAGGGAATTGTTATGGCTAGGCTTATATAGGCCCTAGGGCTGATAGCCTAGTACCAACCTATGAACCTAATCTCAGAGTTATGTAGGTATGTTCACTTCGTGTAGGCACTTAATCATGGCAACAGTGAAAGCTGACATCAAGGGGATGTCAGTTTTTGTTTTACTTTTGCCATTGTTTGAGCGATATGGCACTTAGTGCAACCAAGACAAACAGAGGAATGAATGTCAGGTTTTTCTGTGTTGTTATGTAACTATTCCTGTAGCAGAACAGGTATGTGTCAAGGTTGGAATATAGATGGTCCTGGGTTCAACTACAGGGTGTGTAACTTTTCCTTCACTTTTTATGGTCCATGTTTGCATGATATCATGAGAACAGAGGAAATATCAATTTTGCCTATGCTTACATTATTTATGTGAAGGTGCACATAGCTGGGCATAGCACACTAATGACCAAGCAACAGGTGTGTTTAATGGATGCTAGATACAGCATAAGTAGGTTAATTGCATGTTAATCAAAAAATCCAACATGGTGGAGCATTTCAACAATGTATAAAGTATCCATGTAGCCTCCATACTGTTTTTTCCTTTATCCTTAAAACCATTAGAGTAAAAACAAGGAAATTTTAACTGACACAATGCTAGGAACAGCTGCAGCTATTCTACATCTGCATGTGTTAGAGGCTGAAGCCAGTTCTGCTGGTGCTGCTGACAGTAGGCATAGGCTGAGAAGGAGAAGAGGGCCCAGAGTAATTTTCCAGGTGTTACATGAGCTGAAGATTGTAGGGCACTACTGGGTGGACATGGACACATTACAAGAACTCAGCAAGCTCTGCCGCCTTCAGCTCAGAGCTGGAGATTGTAGGGCACTACTGGGTGGACATGGACACATTACAAGAACTCGGCAAGCTCTGCCGCCTTCAGCTCAGAGCTGGAGATTGTAGGGCACTACTGGGTGGACATGGACACATTACAAGAACTCGGCAAGCTCTGCCACCTTCAGCTCAGAGCTAGAGCCAACCGAGTGGAATCCATCCCAGTGGAAACTAAAGTATATGTAGCCCTTAGAATATTAACTACTGGTACCTTTCAAAGACCAGTTCAGGACATGATGAGTATGTCACATGAATCAGCCTCCAGGATCCTCCACCATTTTCTGGATGCTATGCTCATACATGCCAGTAAGCACATATTTTTCCCCCATAATTCTGAAGAGAGGGCCAGCAATATGGAACTGTTTTACCATGTAGCGCACTACCCTGAAGTATTGGGTGCCATAGATTGCACTCACGTACACATTAAGGCACCACCTGGTGAGCAGGGTAGAATCTATATTAACTGCAAAGGATACCACTCCATCAACTGCCAAGACATGTGTATTGCCCAAGGAATTATCTTGAATGTGTTCTCTGCCAACCCTTGCAGTTATCATGCCATCTATATCTGGCACACATCACAGATGGACCAGATGTTTGCCAGGGGGGACATCCCACAGGGCCATTTACTGTGAGATGCTGGCTATGCACTAGAACTGTAGCTGATGACACCCATCAGAAGTGCACATACAGCCATGGAAGAGCACCATAATAAGGCCCATGCTCAAACTAGAAACAACATAGAGCATGTGTTTGGGATTCTTAAGTCACAGTTCTGGTGCCTAGATATATCCACTATATTCACCATATGTGCTATGCTCCAAAATCTGATCCTGCGGCAACAGCTGCAGCAGGAGCAGCAAGGGGAAGGGACATACATTCTCCCATCAATGCCTAGGTCACCACAGCCACAGTCAGAGGAGGACTCCTAGGAGGAACCTTTAGCTGCTCTAGGCAGATGTAGGTATCCTCAGCATGCCCTCGCTTTGGCCAGCATATTCACTGACCACCTAGGGACCTACTAGCTTTCTCCTACTCATATACATATAGAAAAAGTGATTCCAGGCTACTCACACAACCTTTAGCTCCCAGTGTATTGGCTGTGTACTGCTTACATCAGACCGAGTCAGTCCTGAACTAAAGTTGTATCAACTACTGCATCTGTAAGGTAAATCCTAAACTAGAGTGTATTCTTTAATAATATTATGTCATATCCTTGTAGTTCCTATCTTTGTACTGTAAGCAAGTAAATAGTGGTGGATTTATACAGAAAACACCTTAACATGTGACACCAGACACGTGTTTTACTTATATTAGTCCATTAGTAATTAGTAGGCCTTAGGTATGAAAGATTCACAAAGTCATACCTCTGAAGAATTCTAATGTTCCCTGCATAGCCTCAATTTAGCACCATACCTTTGTAATGGTAAATTATTAAAGGCAGAAGTTAGAAAGTTATGATATACATTGTAGTTTCAGACTTGTTAGTGTCATAACAGTAAGTGAACTTTGTCCACCCCCCCCAAATAGAAGTGTACTCTAGTTTCTGCCATAACAGTAACTCAGCTATGCTACCCCCAAAAGAACAGTATGTGCATGTTTCTGACATACAACCTGGAGTTCGTTTTTTGACAACTGCGTATCATACCATTCACAATTAATATCACTAATGATATAGAATGGCTTGTACACTGCATTTGATATCACTAACTGTTCTATATGCAGATATAATAAAGAGAATTAAATGTACAAATCATAACTGATGGACTGATAGCAGTGTACATTCTGATGCTGTTGGTTGTATGAAGAATGACTTCATTTTGTTGATGCAAAGCTGTTTGTGTGACAAAGAGGACTAAGGCATCCCCCCTGTTTTCTGAAGCTGTATTGGTGTGAGGGGGTCAAATCTTGACATATATCGAAATTCAGGATGTGTATTATCAAGTTTTATGTGCTTTTACAGATTTTGAATATGTGTTCCTTAGTTTTAGTATCTTTTCCTCTGTCTTTTAATTGCAGTTTTGTGCAATGCACCTCATCCTGGAAAACCATTTGGCTAAGCTTATCTTGTTTGTGTGAAATGCAACATTGTAGAAAAAGGGGAAAACCAGATTGTCTAGAAGGCAGACACTCAAAAAATAAAAAAATGGCTATATTCAATTAATGCTCTTAGCCACTGTGAAAAGCCGGCCTGGAGTACATGTGGGACCAGGGTATAGTAGCAGATATTAGCAATGCACCTCACATTTGTTCACTGCATCCCTGCACACAAACAGGTCTATTTCACATGCATGTACACTTTGTTAACCATTGGGCATTGTGTTATGGAATTGTATATATGATATTTTATTATTGGTGTTTATTGTCCATTTTCTTTGCATGACATAAAACTACATATGGAAACATTGCAAACTAAGGCCACAATATAATTATATGTCATATATTTACAATACATCCATTTGTTTCCCTCCAAACCAGCCCAAACAAACAATACAACCCTGAGGTCCTATTACTTTTTCTACACATATAGCAACCACAATACAAAGTGTTCTACATAATGTTGTGTGCCCATTCATGGACAGGATGACTTGTTTGTGTTCACAGCCTTGCTTCGCAAAATGCCAAGTATGCTCAATAAGGGTGCTGTGTTGTTGCACATCTAGGCTTCCAAACAGGATACTGCTATTAGGCTACTAGCCTCATGTGACACTATAAAGCAATGTACCTATGCAGGCCTCCCAACATCTTGTCTCCCACATGGCCTGTCAAAGTCATCTACTGTAAGTTCACTTGCAGTCCTCTTAGAGGTAGACTTGTACTGTGGCATGAGGATAAGAACAGTGTTCTGTACTGTGTGTCCTTAGATAGGTAGGGTTTCTATTCTCACTACAGTCAACTGGGTGTATGTGTCTACAGCGAAGAGCAGAAGTGTGTATCCCACAGTTACCTCTCCAATGGTATGGCTTGCCAGTTTTTTGAGACTTGTACAAGCCTACACATTCATTTCATGCAGGCCTCCCAACCCCTTGTCTCCCACATGGCCTGCTGATATCATCTACAAGTTCACCTGCAGTCCTGCTAAACTCAGACTTGTGCAGTAGCGTGTTCATTAAGTACTGTATTCTGTAGTATGTGTACTTAGATATGCGTTTTATTCTCCCTTCAGTGAAATGGTGGGGGGTTGGTGTGTGTGTGTGTGTGTGTGTGTGTGTGTGTGTGTGTGTGTGTGTGTGTGAGAGAGCTGCTGTTGGACTTTACAGTGAGCCTTTTACACCAGCCTGTGGGGCACTGTTATCTTGTCTTGGACAGACACCCATCTGTCATTGTTAGGTTATATAGTGAGCAAAAGAAGATGCTGTCTACAAATACAAAAGACGCCCCTCCTCAGCCTAAACAAACAAATAAGACAACTTGTGCGATCTCTAAACCCAACCTTTATTTTCTCTCATATTTCTTTTTCTTTCCCCCTCAACACAGTAGGGTAGGACAAACCCATAGGTTCTACCTGCCCCCACTGCAATGACTATGGCACCAAGGTCCAACACATCTAAGCTGAAACCTGGTAGCACCCCTTGTTCTGCCCTTCCACTACATGGCTCCTCAGGTACTTTTTCCCTGGACGACAGGCCTGTGGTTTCCTCCAAGAACAGTGGCAGATAAGGTGATTTTATCACCCAAGAAGAACTGCCTGGGATGGTGTATAGGATTATGTGCCACACTGTGGGAAGATGCCTATGTCAGATAGAGACACTGCTATCCATCATTGTACTGAATAACACAAGGAGATGGAGACATCAGACACTACAGCCATAGTGGCAGTGAGATGACAGTGATGACAGTCCAGTGGTTGAGGACTCAATTTTCACTGTCACCCAACTTGACATCCATGGGTTTGCAAGGTCCATACCCTTACCCAACATGATGTTCACCACCTTTTGTGTTCTTCGCCATACCTGTGTCTTGTCTTGTATGTCTTGTCAGCAATTGCTTCGTCACCTTGCCAACTTACCTACCTCCGACATACATATGTCCCTTCCCCAAAATTCCTCTCTTCATAAAAAAAAAATATAGATCACATGGCCCCAAAAACATATCCTATAGGTAGCTCTCCGTGTTACAAACATGTCTGCTTGACACACTTGATTCAGTCCAATTAGCTATACAACATGATTACATTGTTGTCACCTCTCTCTCTGGAGGTGACATTCCAAATTCAGCTAATCTTCTGTACACATAATCATTATTTCATGGCATATTCTCAGTATACATCACATATTTACAATGCATATTTGTCTTGTCCACCTCCCAAACAATACAACTCTGGGGCCCCAGTATTTTTCACATACATATATCAACCTGACTGCAGAATATAATATATAATGTTGTGTGCTCCCTCATGGACAGGGCCAGTCAGTGGTGCTGACAACCCTTCTCTGCTAAACTGAAACATCCAACTATTCTCAAAAAAGATATTTGTGTTTTTACACAGACTTCTACACACCTAGGGCACACTCTACAGATAGGATACTTGCCTTATATGAACCTATGAATCTATGTGCCTATGCTGCCCTCACAGGCTGTTGTCCCGCACATTGCATGCTGATGTCATCTAACATAGGTTCACCTGCAGCCATGTAAATGTCAGATTTGGGCTGTGGCACTTGTGTAAAGTGCTGAGTTCTATAGTCTGTATACTTAGATAGGCAGGGTTTCTTTTCTAACTACAGTCGACTGGATGTGTGTTTGTCTCTACTCAGCAGAGTTGATGTGTTATTCTATAATTACTTCTTCAATGGCATGGCTATTCTATAATTACTATGGCATGGCTTGTAAGTCTTTTCATACTTGCAGAAACCTACACATCCATTTCATACAGCCCTCCCAACCTCTTGTCTCCCACATGGCCTGCTGATATCATCCACTATAAGTTGACCTGCAGACATGTAAAAGTCAGAGATGTATCATGGGGCTTGCGTATAGTACTGTGTTCTGTAGTGTGTGTGTGTGTGTGTGTGTGTGTGTGTGTAGATACTTAGACAGGTAGGGGTTGTATTCTCACTGCAATAAACTGTGTCTGTATGACAAAGTTTACTTGACATTTTACTCCAGCATATGCTAAACAGATAATGCAGAAGTAATCAGCTATATCACATTATTGCATATATAACTATCCCATCAGGTCAGGATCGGACACTGGTCTGGAGCCCAGGCAGACATCACCTTAGGTTCATAGGATGTTACTAGGTAGAGGACTGGTGATAGGTATGCTTTGGGGTATGTTTGATGGAGATGGGGGGGTGATGTTTGCCCCAAATTGTCTGGTAGCAGGTGGGTGATATTCTCAGGATCAGTATGAGTGGCTCCATTCACTGCTAGTTGGGCACAAAACTGGGCCTTCACTGTTAGATTTTTGATGTAGTTAACAAATGCTTCCTGATTATCTTTAGCTACGGATGCTACTTTAGGTTTGTACATAGCTTTAGAGGACTTTTCAGGATAGCTAATTTCCTCCTTCAAGCTGTGAAGAGTGTCCTTCCTCTGATGTGTCAGTTCCTTCTTGTTTTTAGACATTACTTTAATCCACTTGTATAACCTGTGTATGCTTGATGCCCACTAGGGTGGCTTGTTTTCTGTGAGGAACTTGTTTTGATCTGTTAACATTCAGCCAACTTTATACATTTGTATAGGTGTTTATACAGGCCACTTGTGTACAACTCTGTATGGCAGTCATTGTTGACAGTGGTAGCAGGGGTTTGCAACTCTTTATGGCATTGGTTAGGAGCCTATCGTTTGCTATGGAGAAATGTTTCATCATTTCTGGGTGAGGGGGTGTCGGATATGCTTGTGAATGTGAACAGGACTGAATTGTGATCTGACCTGACCAGGGTGACCAACACAAAGGTGTTAGTTCAAAAAATTATGTTGGTCAGTACGAAGTCTAGGATATTCAAGCCTATTGTGGGGGTTCATACTGTCTGTTGCACAGGTCTATATTAGATTCTTGAAAGCCGACAATGTCGAATCTGACATTGTCGATACGTGAATAGCGAAAGTGCAGAACATCGAACGGGTAAACTGAAATCTCCGTAAGGGGAGATTTCTGTTTACTTCAATGTAGTGCAGTCTCAGAGTATATTTAAGTAGTGGAGGGTGTGGGGGTGCAGAGGGGCTTGCCCCCCTGCCTACACCTTTAGAATTTCTTTTTTTTTTGTTTTAATTTATTTTTAGGAACATTCGTAGTTTTAACAGTTTGATCACTAAAGGTCGACCTTTAGTGATTCGAACTGTTAAACCGATGTTCTAATATAGACTCTGTTACACAGCATGTGTGTTAACAAAGAAGTCCAGGAACCTTAGGGTGAGTGTTTGTGCACATATATGACTCCAAATTGATGAAAGGATAGTTGAAATCACACGTGACCAACAAATTTGGCTGTCTATTGAGTGATTTAATTAGGTCCAAGTGGGCAGAGTGGTCCTCTTGGTTCATGGTGTGGGACCTGTGGCTATTAATTATATGGAAGAGGGTTTTACATACAGTTAGTTCAACTTGGAGTAGTGCTACAGAGTCATACTTTTTAACCAGGCTTGCTGTATATTTGTCTTTAATGAAGATGTATACGCCTCTGGCTTTGGTTCTTTCACACTCGTTTTGATGTGTGAACATTTGGAAGGCATTGTACTCATGCATGACCAAGGTTCTCTCTGCAGCCTTGAACCATGTCTATGTGATTGCACTTCAAAGTTAGAGTTCTTCCAGTGAATGCATTTTCTGATTTACACTCCTTGCATTAAACAGCATAACCTTCAGTTTGCATGTAGTAGATGCATTTATGTTGGGACTTTAGTACTGACTTTGCCTAAAAAGGCCACTATGGGGGAGGTAGGCACCTTCATATAGTACAGTAAGGTATCTCACAGTCATTCACTGCAACATGGACTATAACAAAGTCATAACAGTACTTGTTGAGACACTTGAATGTGTGCATGATCTGATGGACCTTGGCATCTGACAGGAAGATGACTGTGACCATCTCCTTGTCCAGCCTGGTGAGGGGGAATATCTGTGTGTCTCACTATGGAGTTGCTTATGTGCAAGACATTTGGTATTTGGTGTTTTGCATGAGAGGCTTTTTGGATGAGACACTGATGTGTGTATTATTATGTGTAGTGGTTCTGTTTGGTCTGCATTGTGTAAAGTAGGTTTGTGCATGGGAGGTCTCCAATCCTTGTTAAGTTTCTAGCAAGTGCCTCCAGATATGTGGGTTTATGTGTTGTGAGCTTATGTGCAACAGGTGAATTGTGCATGCTGACATGTTTAATATCTGGTTTATTGTTATATGAGAGAATTGATTCCAAATTCATATTATAGATACAGCTCTCACATGTTGCATTAGGTTGCTTTAGTATTAACTGGCTGTCAGGTACTGAGTTCTATAGCCTGTCAGGCAATTGCTCTGTTGTCTCAGGAAGCCCATGTAAATTAAGCTGCCTGAAGATGTGCTGGAAAACTGTACATCCATTATGGAAAGTACATACTGCAGTGACTAGTGGGGAGTGGGCTATATGGACCAGGTTTTGCTGTAAGACTAGCCAAAAGGTCATGTCTATTCTATGGAGGCCTAGGGTTACAAAAATGTGTCAGTGTTTCACAGTGCACAACTGAGTTGCTCACAGTGCAGCTGTGTGAGCTCTGAGCAGGTATGGCAAACCAGGTGCAAATACCCCAAAACATAGAGCTGGACTACAAGGGAAGTTAAACTATTTTAAACAAGTAAAAAACAGGAAAGGCCAACAGTGAGCCTTATTCTAGCAATCCCCAAGTTAGATGTGTTCTTGGCTGCACAGTTCTGGCACAAGAGTGCATGGGGCCTTCTTAATGCAAGAGGGCTGGTTTTAGTGCTCCAGTGATACCAAACAGTCTAGATTCAGCAAGCCTGAATCATCGAGCCTATGCTATAAAATGCAGTACTAGAAATCCAAAGTGCAGAAAAATTGCATTCACAACAGAACAAACATTTTACATAAAGCAGCAACTCAGTAGAATACACCAACAAGAGTGTACACAGCAAACCTTCATAGTGTGAAATAAGTGATCTGGAACACAAGTGCTTAAACCATTACTAAGACACTTTCAGAAAAACAGGCACAATAAGCATTCACCCAGCAATTCACAGCTTAGGAGGGTAAAGGCTTTCCTCTCCTCCCACCACGGTGTAGATTAATAATGTAAGACAACTGGCTTGAAGCCCAAGTCCTTAAACCAGACGTAATAGATTTAGAATAACAGCTGCAAAGTAATGCAATTCCAGACAGATGACACTGATATATATTTTTAAACTACCCACATACTTCATGTCAGTGGTTAGCAGGCCCTTTGTTATCTTGATGAGAAAGCTCTGTGATCTGTCCAACTGTCCAACTGCTGCATGTGTCTGTTGAAGTTCTGGCAAAAGGCAGCATTATACTGCATTACTGATAGTCTGACTACACTTCTGTCATACAATCCTGAGATCTGCATGTGATGGCATGTTTTATGATGTTCATTGAGACACTGCCAGCCCAGCAGTCTGGAATTTTGTAAATCATACGCCATTTGTGAATATTAATATGATTCATATGATTGCCTTAAAATGTAATAGAAGTATATGTTATGTGTATATTAAACTACTGGTGCCAAAGTGTTTGTTGAACCAGGTGTGTATAGTACTGAGCTTCAAGGATGTGTCCACAGTGTACCCTACTGGAAAAGAACAGAAATATACATAAACTATATACCTGTGTAAATGCATGTTTTAATAGTAGAAGATGGAACTTGCAGAGTTAACTTGCAAAACTTCAAGAAAATAAGTCGAAATTAAAAGTGTTTTACGATGTGCTATAACAGTTAGTTAAGGCATCAAGGAGACAGAATATCTAGAGCTAGAAGTTTTTTCTATTGTCTGGAAAAGTAACTGCTATATTTAAAATGTAAAGTGTTTTTATTACTCTGACTTTTTAGCAGCTGCTCACTTCAAAGAGATATGCATCTTTGACACAGAGGTGTTAAATTCTAAGTATCTGTTTAGCCTGAGAACTAAAATCAGGTGACAGAGTGATGTCATCTGAACTAACCCAGCAGTGATGTTAATTATTAATTTAAAATCTCTCTCGGAGAAAGACTAGGCATTTTGTATCTTGTCTTGAACCTGGAAACATCCATCATCAACACTTCCACCTATGTGTTGTCTGTAAGTTAGACTTTGGGCATAGTATCTCTTAGATATACAGCACAAAAGATATCGGTTTAGCACCATACCTTTGTAATGGTAAGGTTACGGATTATTCTGCTCGTATCTGGGGTTTAATGATGTTAAATTGGAGACGTAAGAAAAGAAGGCGGCGAGCTGTAGAAGGTATTTGAGTCTGATGAAGTCTCTAGATAAGAGATGAAAGCGCTTAATCCGATATCTTTTGCGCTGTGTGTTTTTTAATAAACTGTTAAGTGAATGGCTGAGACTTGCGGATTTTTGAATTGGACAGCCTCTATTGGATGACTACCTGAAATTCATCATTTGGTGCAGTGTGTGTTTTTTGTGGAGCTCTTAGATATACATAGGAATATAGTAAAGATTAGTTTAGATGTTTTCTGTATTTATGTGAGACTGTCCTGCAATGTTGCTTTAAAATATTTCCTGTGATTCTGAACTTTGTAGTTACCGTGTTGTTTGAGTATTGTCTTGTTCTGTTATTATTTATTATTAAATAAATGTAAACTGTTTTAAGCTCATACAGTACTTGCATATGTATTTGGTGACACTGTATAGGCCACTCCAATAGCCTTGCTCTTGGAGACACATACCATTAGGATAGTAGTAACATTACACAGTAGGATTGTGCACCCTTTGTAAGGGCATTAGAGTAGATGATAAGTAAGGGTTAATGGCAATGCTAACTACCTTATAGTCTGTGCAGAAGGAGGCATAGCTACAAAACCTGTGCCAGCCTTCCCCAGGAGTGTCTGTGTGTTTGTATATAAATCAAATGTTAAAGAGAGTGTGTGTGTGTGTGTGTGTGTGTGTGTGTGTGTTTGTGTGTGTGGCAGCTACTTGGTCAGGGACATGAAGCATTGTTTGGACAGAGAGGGTGCTGGAGGTTTTGGCATGACCACTCAGCTTAGATCTTAACCCTACAGCTGTACCAGTGGGGAGTCTTATTGGGGATCTGGAGAAAGAGGCAGAAATCAGCCCAGACTGACTGTGATCTCTGTGTGCTCTTAAGCAAAATTGTACTTTACTTTGTGTGTACTTGTCATCCTCCCATTGTGTACATCCCTCACTGTTACCAGTGGTGAGGATTGAGACTCCTTGATTACTTGGCCAGTGCAGGGTCATCACATGTTAATTGTTTGTTAGTGGTGAGATAGCCACATCACATGTTAATTGGTTGATAGTGATGAGATAGCCACATCAAATATTAATTGTCTTGTAGTGGTATGGATATTGAATTATTGTAGCCTGTGTACAGTGGTCACTGAAGGTGTTTGTACTTTCAATAAGCCATGCACTGAACATTCGGAGCTCAAATCACAATTATTTTAATTTTTTTTGTTAGCTTAGTCAGGAAGAGCAGGCAAGCATGTCAGCAGAGGAATATGGCAAGCTGACAAGGAGCCATTTGGCTGAGATGTGCGAGGCTAAAGGACTGGTACATCCCAACTTGAATAAAGCAGACATGATTGTGGCTTTAGTCACAGCTGTATCACAGAACGGCAACCAGGAGAACAATCAGACTGGCCTTGGAGATGGACAACTCTCAGAGAATGGGCAGCTCAACCTTTCCACAGACTACTTAAAAATCCATCTGGAGTTAGAGACTTGAGCTAGAGGCCAAGCATTTAGAAATAGAAGCAGCAGAGAGACTGAGACATCTGAAGGCTGAGGAAAATGAGAAACTGCAACGCCTGGAAGCCAAGGAGAGGCAGAGGAAAAATGAAAAGGAGATGCTGTCTCTTTGCCAGTGTCATGGAGGTAATGGGGAAGAGAGTAACTGAACCCAAGAAGCACCAAAGGTCAGTAAATTTCTTCCACAATTTACAGAGGGGGATAACTTTGATAGTTTCATTCATATGTTTGAGAGGGCATGTAAACAGTATAATGCTGACCCAGGGTGCTGGGTATGGTTTCTGACCCCCTTACTCCATGGTAAAGCTGTAACTGTAATTTCTAAACTGTCTGATACTGATTGTTTAAATTATAATGTTGATACAAACTGTTTGCTAGAATATTTTAAGTTAACATCTGAACCTTATAGGAAAAAGTTTTGTGAGCAAAGACGCAAGACAGATGAAAGTGTGTGTATATGTTGCTGAACTAAGCACTTATTTTCATAGGTGGGTGAGTGGATATCAGGTCACCACATTTTAAGGGCTGGCAGACCTTTTCGTGAGGGAACAAGCCCTTAGCACTTTTCCTGAGGACATGAGAATCTCTTTAGCTGACAGACAATGCAATACTGTAGATGAGTTCGGGAAAAAGGGAGACCTATACCTAGCAGGCAGGGCATCACTGCACAGGAAAGGGACACCCAGTGCTGCTCATGAGTTTAAGGGAACCCATGGTGGGCAGCCCAGACTGCCCAAACAGAGTCTGCTAGTAGCAGGGGAAGCCACTAGTTCAGGGACACATCCGGGACCAAGGGTTAAATGTTCTAAATTCAGCCAGTGGGGCCATGTAGCATATAGATGTCCATGGAGGCAAGGTGGGGAACAAAGGTGGAAGAGCCAATAAGTGGGACTGACAAAATGCCAACAGTAGGTTGCCTCGAGACAACAAGGGTATCCAACTACCACAAGAGGTTATATCCTAGCTTAGTTAATGGGAAAGAGGCCATGAATAAGAGAGACACAGCCTCTGACCTGACCATTGTAAAGTCTGCAGTGGTTACAGAGGAGCACTACTTTGCTTGAGCAGTCTACTCCAGTCAGAGCTTTTGGAGGGACCCCATTCCAAATAACTTTGGCTAGGGTTCACCTTAACTGGGAGGGTGGAAAAGGAAGACTTCAGATGTCCTGATAGGGAATGATTTTGATAATGGAGTAATGTGTGTTCATGCAGTTACACGCAATCAGGCTTGGAGACAAGCATGTGGGTCTGGTAGACTGGGGGAGACCAAAACAGACTGCACACTTGCATCCAGGACTAGTGAGGTTGTTACTTCAGGGAGGGAGCTACCCTGTAGCAGTGAGACTGCAGGTGAGCCACCACTGCTTGTGAGTACTGATGTTCCCTTGGACAGAGTGAATGCAAGGGCAGAGGTGAGTAGTAGTACCCAGGCTGACAGTGAGGCACCACTGTCAGAGGATGCCTGACTTCCTGTGGAAGGGGAGCTGGGAAGGGTTACTAAGAGAGAGTTGAGACAGGCTTAGCCCTCAGACTCTGCATTACAAGGCCTGAGGGAGGTAGCCAGTGAGGCACCTGATTCTCAAAGGAAAGGAGATTCTGTATACTGGAAAAAAGGGTTACTGTATAGAGAGTGGACCCCTGAGGGGGGATTAGAGGGTGAGGGAATACAGCAGTTGGTAGTTTCCAGAGCCTACTGTCTGGCACTTCTAGCCATAGCCCATGATATTCCCTTTGTAGGTCATATGGGCATAAAACGTATGAAGAGACATATTGTGCAGATCTTCTACTGGCCTGGGATTTCCAGAGATGTAACAGGGTACTGCAGGATGTGTGAGCAGTGCCAAAAGGTAGGCAAAGCAGAAGACAATGTGGAAGCTCCTTTGATGCCTTTGCCTGTGATTGAGGAGCCATTTCAGAGGGTAGCTATGGATATTGTGGGGTCTCTGAGTAACCCAAGTTCCACAGGGAAAATGTATATCCTAGTTGTAGTAGATTATGCTACCAGATACCCTGAAGCAGTGGCTCTGTCCTCCATTAAATCAGAGAAGGTGGCAAATGCTTTGTTAGAGATTTTCGGAAGGGTAGGTTGCCCGAAAGAAATACTGACAGACAGAGGTACCAATTTCATGTCAGACCTGCTGGCTTGTCTGTGGAAGTACCATAGGATGAAGCACCTAAAGACCACCCCTTACCATCCCCGGACTAATGGTCTTGTTGAGAAGTTAAACTCTACACTCAAGATGATGCTGTGGGCATTTGCAAAACTGTTTAACAGGAAGTGGGACAAATATTTACCCCATCTGTTGTTTGCTTAGAGAGGTTCCCCAGGAATCCACAGGTTTTTCTCCCTTTGAGTTGCTGTGTGGGTAAAGGGTGAGGGAAACTCTAGGTTCATAAGTTCATGGGTATGTCCTAGGCTAATGGCCCTGGAGCCTCTACAAGCCTAGCTCATGGGATTACCGTGCGTAGTGCCACCCAACTTTAATTCCCATTGCCACCCAACTTTAATTCCCATTGCCACTGTCGAGTAGAGCCACTGGAGTGATCCCGGGGTGAATTTTCTATTTCCCATCCACTCATCAACATTTCTCTTAAACAGGGCCAGTGAGGTACTCTGTTTGACATGCATGCAAAGTCTGTTCCATAGAATAGGCAGTCTCTGGGTTATGAACCTGTCATAGGTTCACAGGTTCATAGGTTGGTACTAGGCTATCGGCCCTAGGGCCTATACAAGCCTAGCCAAACAATTCCCTGGATATTTCTTCCCACAATATTTACTTCCCTGGACCCCTGTTTAAAAGAGCAACTGACTTGATCCTCAACGTGAATTTCCTATCTCCCATCTAATCGTCAAGGTTCCTTTTGAAGAAGGCCAAGAGGATTTCTGCTTCACATGTATGAGCAGTCTATTCCAGAGTATGGGGAGTCTCTGGGTCAGGAACCTATCCCTCCAGCATGTTATGTTCAGTGTGATGACAAGGTTTAGATCCCTGGAGCATGTGGCTCTCAGGGATTGGGATTTCTTTAAGTGGAGCATGTCCAAAAGCCTAGGGTTAGACATGGCCTTGTATGTTAAGCTGAGATCACCTCTGAGTAGATGATATGCCACAGAGTATAACTGGAGTTTTTTTCGATGATCAGCATATGGCATCTGCTTTAGACCTGGGATTCTTTTAGTGAGATATTTCTGCGGCCTTTCCAGCCGTTGCAGATGTCTTGATGTACATACCAAATGGGGTGTTGTACTCTATAATGGGTCTAATGAGGAATGAGTACAGTGGGACAATGACTACCTTTTTTCTGGATGAAAAGCCCCTAGTGATGAGGTGTGCCAAATAGAAGGATTTCCTAACTGTTGTGGCAATGTGGTTATCGAAGGCGAGACCACTGTCCACCTGTGCCCCTAAGTTTCTCATCACACTTTCAGTGTTTATTGAACTGCCACCTATGTGGTAATTCATGGGTACATGTTTTTTCCCAAAGGGGATAACTATACATTTCTTGACATTCAGCTTGAAGCCCATGGCTCTGGCACCAAGCATCTGTTTCTGTAAAGACCTTTTGTAGAATATCCACATCATTTGGGGATTCAATAATGTCTCCCAGTTTGCAGTCATCTGCGAACTTTGTTAGCCAGAGCCCCTTAGTGTTGGCCTGTACTTCAGAGAAGTAGATGCTGAACAAGAGCGGTCCCAGGAATGAACACTGAGGTACTCCACTTGTCACTTGTCTGGATCTGGATTTGGAGTCCGCTACTTTTAGAGTCTGGGTTCTGTCAGTAAGCCAATTGGCAACCCATCGAGTGAAGTAGGGATTTATGCCCAGCTTAGTAAGTTTATTTATGATTCCAGAGTGGCAGATGGTGTCGAAGGCCTTGGCAAGGTCCAGATAGGCTGTGTGGACCACCTTATCCTTGTCCACAGCTCTGGAGGCCTGATTCAAAGAAGTCAAACAAGTTCAGGAGACAAGATTGGCCCTTCACGAACCCAAACTGGGTGGGGTCCAATGTTTGAAGGTTGACAATGTCTTTGTTTATAAGTTCCATGATGATGTGTTCCATGCCCTTGCAGATCAGGCTCATCAGACTGATGGGACAGTAGTTCCCGGGATCCAAGGTGGATCCCCCCTTGTGGAGTGGGATAACTGTAGCTATGTGCCACTCAGTGGGCACACAGCCTGAGGTGAGGCTATGATTAAACATGACATTTACGTGAGGTGCCAGTTCATTTTGTAGTTCATGTAGTACACAGCCCGGGATGTCATCTGGTCCCATGGATGCTGTATTCTTAGCTTTGGAGAGTGCGATTTCTACCTGTGTGGCCATGATTACCAGAATTTGGCAATCTTTTGGTACTGAGATGGGCCCTTTAGGGGGTGAGAGGGGAGTGAAGTTGGCACTAAATGGATATGCCAGGATATTGGCAATATCCTTGGGATCAGTATATTTAATACCATTCTGATGTAGCTCAGAGCAGATCTGAGCATTGCCATTTAGATTCTTGACATAACTATAGAATGCCTTGTGGTTGTCTTTGGAATCTTTGGCAATTTTATTTTCGTAACTAGCTTTTGAGGATTTTGAGGGATCTCAGCTTCTTACTAAGGCTGGTAAGGGAGTTTTTTGCATCCTGGGATTTTCCTCTTTTCTGCAACAGTTTCTTCCTTCTGTTGTATAGTTTGTTTATGACAGGGGACCACCAGATTGGCTTCCTTTTTTTTTGGAGGAGAGCATCTTGGTTCTATTTGGGATGGAACGATTCATGCACTAGTGGATGTGATCATACAGTGCCTTAGTGTAGGATACAGCAGTCAGACTTTCAGCTCCTGTCTGCATGGGTGCCATGAAGTTGATCACTTCTGACTTAAGTAGCATGAATTTGGCTTTGGAGAAGTTTTTTATAGAGGTATCTTTACTGGGGGATGGGGATGGGATGTGGATGTCAAGGGTGATTTGCTTATGGTCAGACCTGACCAATGAAGGGGTGACCACTGGTGTGGAGCATCTATCTCCCATGTTGGTAATGACCAGGTCTAGGATATTGGAGCCCCTGGTGGGACAATGGATTAGTTGATCCAGGGCATTGGAATTTATGAATTCCAAGAACCGTTGGGAAAAGGTGTTGGTACCCGAGTAGTTTTCCCAGTTAATGGCAGGGTAGTTAAAATCACCCAGCATTAGGGTGTTTTGGTGTATCCAACACATTCTGTTGATTGTGGTAATGAGATGGTACATGAGTAGTTTTTCCAGTTAATGGAGGGGTAGTTGAAGTTGCCCAGTATGAAAGTGTTAAGTTGGACCCTAATATTCTCCAGGGTGCTTAGGAATGTGGAGTGTGAGTCTTGGGGCATGATTGGGGACCTATAGCAGGCTACAACCTAAATTGCTGTCTTACCCAATGTTAGCTGCACCTGAAGTATCTCTGATGTGTTATGTTGGGCTACCAGTCTGGAGGTATGCACGTCCTTTATGAATATGGGAATACCACCACCTTTGGAGCTGGGGTCCATGTTTTGGGGCCAAAAGGTGTGGAATGAGTTATAGCCTGGTAGTGCAGGAGTGTTTTCTGCTGCATTGAACGAGGTCTCTGTTACAGCACAAATGTTGATTTTTCTCCATTTTAAGGAGTGCTTTAAGTGAGTGCATTTTGAGATTTAGACTTCTAGAGTTAAGCATGACCCTCAGATTGCATTCGTTTGTAGCTGTTATGATGGTAATTTGGTCTTTGGAACACCGCCTAAAAAAGGCACTATAGGGGTGGCAAGAGCCTTGGCCAGTGTCCAGAAGCCCAAGGGTAACAGATGCAGGCCATCTCTGGCAAAGCATTGAGGTCTGTCAATCATGTCATCCCAGGCAGGCAGATACTGGATCCCTTAGAATGACACCAGAAACTTATCCAAAATCAATAATTTTCGGCTTGTACTGTGGTATCATTCTGGATGCTGGTAGGATGCTGTTCAGGGCTAGAGTCATACCCACCTGCGCTACATAATCTGGGAGCTCTTCCATGTCTCTTTTCAAGTAGTCCAGGTAGGTACGTCTCAGGTCATTCACACCCACACGTACAATGACAGAGCCATATTTGTACTGTTGTTGAGTGTGTGTATTATGTGGCAGATCATGGCACCTGATAGGCAGCTGACTGTTACTTTCTCCTTTTTCAACTTAGTGAGTGGGACATCAGTGTGCCTCACTATCGAGTCACCTATGACTAGTGTGTTAAGCATGCTGTTTTGCCTTAGGGCTTTGGTTGAGTGGCACACTGTTCAGGAGAGTTATTTGTCTCATGATTAGTGTTGTGTTGTGGTGGTCGAGTGCATTTCTGCCTTGGAGGTCTCTGATGTTTGGGTAGACTTTTTTTGAGAGCCTCCATGAAGGTGGGTGTGTGGTCTGTGTTTTTATGTGAAGGCAGTGCTGGTGTGTGTTCTGGAGGTCTATGTTTTCCATGTGGTGTGGTGCAAGTGTTGAGCTTCTCCTCTTGACCAGCTATTCCGGTCTTGGCTGGAGAGTGCATGGCTTGAAATTTGGATATATAAGTGCATCTCTCACAAGTCAGAGTGTTGGAAGGTAAGAGGAGAAAGTTGTCGGTGTACATGAAGCAGTTGCTCCATTGCCTCAGGATACCCAAGTTTAGCAGGTTAATAGGAGAAAGCACAGAGCACTAACCTTAAGAGGAGAAAGTTGTCGGTGTACATGAAGCAGTTGCTCCATTGCCTCAGGATACCCAAGTTTATCAGGCTAATAGGAGAAAGCACAGGGCACTAACCTTTAGACATGCCTGGAGGGGGTGGACCTTAATAATAAGTACTGGAGCTGTTTCCTTGTAGAATGTTTAGTGCTGATAGCACTTTTGTGTGCTACAATAATTGCTAAAAGAAATCTGGTAAAGTGCTAGACTAATAAGCTAGTAAAAGTGCAGGAAAGGAGAGAACTAGCAGATCTAAGGGAAAAAAATTGAAGAGCAGACTCAGGAGTTTACAAATAGTCCTGGATACAGCAATCTGTATCTGGACTACGCTAGTTTCAGGAAAGGTGGGAAACAAGCGCAAACGTGGGCTTAGATCTGATTCAAGATGAGTGGGAGGGTGAGTGTGAATTCCACAAAGAGTCTGTTGTGGCATATGTCCTAAACCTCAGGCAAGGCACAGGGAACTCATGGGCTTGTCCCAGGATAACCTGGCAGAAGCCTAACAGCAGAAAAAGGTCTGGTATGAAGGGAATGCTTGAGCTAATGAGTATGGTGTAGGGCAGCAGGTAATTGTTCTCATTCCTGTCATACACAACAAGCTGCAGGCAGCCTAGAAAGGACCCCTACAAGGTGGTAAGGAAGGTCAGTTATGTTAAATACATGGAAGAACTGCTAGGCAGGAGGCAGGGGCACACATTGTACCATGTTAACATGATGAAACTTTTAGCATGTCAGGGAGGTGCTGGGGAGACTACAGAGGACAGTGTTGACCATTAAATCCAGCAAATGTCAGTTGGGTTATAGCAGAGGTCTCCAACATATGTCAGGTCAATCTGCATTTGTGGGGGGTGGTGTTGGCCCAAAAATATGGACAATTTTTAAATATTGCTCTTACAAACCTATAAAGTTTGATAGAATCACAGGCTGTGCATTAACATGACTTTTCTGAAGTGCATAAAGTCTGAAGTCATTATTTTCTAACTTTAGTCTTTATTGACTTGCCACTAATTTACCAGAAAACCACAATGTTATGAAAAACAGACCAAATCTATGTTGCAAAAATCAGGACATTCTGCAGAAATTTGTACAGGTGAGAGGTATGGCCATCACCTGTCCCACCTTGCAGGTTGCATTCCATGTTTGGCCAGGTGTGACCTGTGAAAACAATTCAAACAATACAGAGGTCCCAAGATTGTAGGCCAACAAACATTACCTAAAGTTGTCTAATAGTTGCATAAAGCAGTTATTGTACATCAGAAACACCATAATGTTATGAGAAATAGCATAAGCTAGGGAAATGTTACAAAAATAAGCTGTCATATTGGCAGACCAAGAGAAGTTCTGTCCTTTGCACTTGCCATGAGTAGGGTTTGTCCTGCCAACCCTCATAATACTACAAGAAGTGTCCCACATTGCACATATGATAAGGTGGCAATCCTACTCTGTGTTGCCTTTGTGTGTGCAATATGTAGACATGTTGAGGCCCTGTGAGTAGCTGCCCCCAGTGACCCACCTGTATCTAGGCATGAATGCTAACCACCACCACACATGTTCGTATGTACTGCCTAAGGCTGTGGCGACAGTAAGTTGTGTGCAGTCTGTCACTGACCTACCAACTGATGTTGACACACTGCAATGGGGTCTAACATCGGATATGGAATAGTGCCAAGGTCCTGGCCTCAAGCTGAACATGTACCATCATACCATATGGCAAGGACATGGCCCCACTATTTCCCATATCAATGGCAACCCCATAAACACACAACCTGTGTTGAGAGACCTGGGTACTTAGGTTGATAACACTGTTGCATTCAGTCCTCAAGTAGTGGTAGTGGTCAGAAAACCCTTGTACATGGTTCACCACATAGGTAAAGAGAGTGCATCCAGAAAAAAGGTGGACATTACCTTTGTGTAGTCCTCAGTCAGTGCAACTATAATTTAGTACCATGGCTCATTTGGTATTCACCTATCCAGACATCTGCAGGAACAGGAAAGACCATGGTAATACCCACAAAGGTAATCCATAACCTCCAACACCTGTTCCATTCAGACAGCCTTGAATCAGTAGTGCCCCACTCAGTATCAGACAGGCTGCCCAGCGGTGGGCTGTGGTATGCCTAGATGCCAATGTTGTGCCCTGCCTTTCAACAGCTGACCCACATATGTGAGTCTCACTCTTCATACATTACTAGCATGACAGGCCTGAATCTGATATGCAACATCAACAAAACCTGCTGGAGAGACAGGTTTGTCTCTCAGAGCTGCCCTGTCTCAGGAACGCACTTCCCATGTATGTCAGAGTACCATGTAGACCCTCATCGATTGCATCAATGATGAGTTGATGGGAAACCACAAATCTGCCTAAGGGGTCATACCTGTGTCCCTCAATGACAGAGACAACAGGTGCTGAGCGATGATTCTGTTGGGGATAAAGAAATGGCTATACTTGTAAGAGACCTAGGGCCATTATTCTAGTAACCTTCTATGATCCTACTGAACTCCCATGTGACATATATCAAGAGTAGCACACTGTGTCAAAGGGTATGCATGCAAGATTACTCTGTCTGCCCATATTGTCCCTCACACACAGTTCTGCATATATGCACATAGGTAAACATGCACATATACAGCCGTACTTTGGCAATGTCACATTTTTGCTTTGCCACTATAGCATCCTGAGCTGCTGTAGTGGCAGCAGGTCCCCATGGCATACAAACACAGACACCTGCAACAGAAGCAGAAAAAGGTCAGGGAGACAACAGTCAGTCAGCAATACTAACAGCAATACAGCATCATGGAACAAGGTTACAAACACTTTGATGTGTACACATGCCAGCAGACAGCACCTTAGAGGGCATAACACTACTGCACTAGAAACTGCCATTAAGTGTACTATATTCACCATGTGCATCACACACATTAGCATGTCCCTGCATTGATGGTATGGATGACAGAGATGTGGCAAAGGTATCATCACATGCACAGAGTGTGATGTGGGGTTGGCAAAGGCCTAGACTGTGCCACACAGTTGACATTGTGTGTGTGTGTGTGTGTGTGTGTGTGTGTGTGTGTGTGTGTCTGGAGGGGTGCTGGTCATCTGGGTCTGGTAGTGACCTGCATGTGACGGTAATGTGTGTGTGCACATACACAGTCAAGCTATGTACCAGCCCTACATAAGGGTATGTTGGACAGCTGTGGACCACACATGGCAGAATGCATAGTTCACAGTCTCTGGTCATAAACACAGGAACTTGTTCCACCAGGTGTGGCACTGGCACCACCATGCCCAGGGCCAGATGCGGTACTACTTGCTAACAGTGATCAGTGTCTGCTAGGTCTGTGTCCCTCACTGGACCACCCAGGACCACGTGCCCATGACCTGTCATGTGGTGTGGACAGCACCCTTTCTTCGGTAGTGCTGGTGGTACTTCTACTACGGGACTGTGACTGTGCATGGCCACATGGGCTTTCAGCTGATGTTGTTGACCTACGTCCATGTGTCACACGCCCTACTCCCGCCACATTTTCAAGCACAGACATTGCACAGTTAAGGACTTGACAATGTCTTGCCCCAATGTCTAACCACTACATCAGTGAAATGATGTAAGGCATAACCAATGCCATGGATGAAGTCATGCATGCCAAGCAGTGTTACATCCATGACCCTGAGTATCCATCTAGTGTAGCAGTCATAACATGCCTGTGCCTCCATGGCAGACCAAAACATGCGTCAGGTGACACATGCCATGACACCTCTGACAGGTGCTGGATGAGTAGCAGTCCTCCTTGAAGCACCCCTGTCAATCTTCCTGTGTGGGACTTCGCCAGCTTTCTAGCTATGGCTAGTGTTTACAGTCATGGAGGCCACACTCTTCTGTTTGAAGCCACCATGCTATGAATGTCCAATACCTGTTTCTGCTGGGGACTGGGTATGTGTGGGCATACTGACTGTGTGCAGGGACACTGTGAGGGGAAGACAATATCACTACATTAATTTTGGCACTATAATCTCTGTGGATCTACACACACACACACACACACACACACACACACAAGGTGCCACAAATGCATTATACAGACTGCACCTTATGACTGATGCCATGTACAACACTTAAGTAAACCGCAACAGACACACACATAACAGGCCCTTAACAACATGCAATGCAGCTACATCCAGTTAATGTTGATAGGACTATACACCTGTGAGATAAGTGACATGCCAGTGTATGTGATGGACCTTCACCTAAAACACAGTGCACCCATTTCCACAATAGTAATACACCACTTTATAGCAGACTGCCTACATATTCATAGCTGCTTGTACTTCTAGCTTTGCCCTGTAGGTGGCACCCCTATCCCTTCCAAGATTTATTCTGCTTTTCCTTTGTTCCTCTGCTTGATCTACTTTAAACTTCTTTGACCTTAAACGACTCCAAAATTACAATATACCCTCTATTTTAACTCACTATACTCTCCTGTGTCTCTAACAGACCAATAACTTTAATCTGCTGGTTCTCTCCTTAGACATACTTGACTTACCTTCTAGACTGAGCTCTACTGATTGTTTCTCCTCCAGCTGCTCCATAGTCTGTTTCTACCCGCTCCTTCGCCCAGCTTCTTAACCAAATTGCAAGCTTGTGACTGGTCACCACTAATCTATCTAGAACTAGACGAAGCAGTTACCTACTTCAACACTAAATTTCTTAATATCCTAGACTCCCATGCCTCTTATCGCTCAACTAGAATAAAAACCAAATGTACCCCCTGGCTCACAAAACAAACCAGGCAAAAGATACACTTCAGAAATAAAATCTGGGCTAATTGGAAATCTACCAAATGTCCAACAACCCACCTCCAATTTAAACAACTAAGAAATTCCACCAAAAAAGATATTCTTAGAGACAAATACTACCTCGGCCTCCAACAAACCAATCAACAAACCCCAGAAAAATTCTGGAGTGGGATAAACAAACTTCTTCAACCAGGCCACACCACCACTCCAAACCCTACCGGTTTCAATAGTAACTCTAACCTGATCCCTGATGCCTTTAATAACTACTTTACAGAAGCCATTCAAACCCTGGCCAATTCTTTACCTCCTCTCACTGCTTCCCAACCAAATATCTGCAATACTTCTTTACCTACCTTTCAAATACAACTTGTATCTACATCTTTCATCTGTAAGCTACTTCAAAAATTGAAGCCTTGCACCCCTTCTGCTGACCAACTCCCATCTGAATACCTAAAAATAGCCGCTAAAGCCGTAGACTATCCCATCTCTATCCTTATTAACAGATCTATCTCTGAGGTCAAAATCCTTGCTCTATGGAAGATATCCCATATCATCCCTCAACATAAAGGAGGACAATCTACTGAGCTTTCTAACTATCGCCCTATTGCCCGACTGTCCCCATTAGCTAAGATAATGCACAAATGTATTCACAAACAGCTACTCAACCACTTATTACAAAATAACCTACTAGCAAACTGCCAACATGGTTTTAGGCCGTTCCACAGTACATCAACTGCCCTTCTATCCTTTACTGACTCCATAAATAAAAATAGTAACAATAACTCATATTCCTCTGCATTATTTATTGACCTGTCAAAAGCCTTTGACATGGTTAACCACAACCTACTGCTAGACAAACTAAAGGCTCACTCTCTAGATCCTCAAGCCATACAATGGTTTAGATCTTATCTGAAAAATAGACAGCAAGCAGTACTTTGGCATAACATCCTGTCTTCACTACTACCAGTAAAAATAGGAGTACCCCAGGGCTCTATCTTAGGTCCCCTACTCTTCTCCTTATTTATTAACAACTTACATACCCCAAGCCACCTGTATTCAGTATGCAAATGACTCCACCTTAATCTGTACAGCCAAGAGTATAACCTCTCTCCACTCTCTCACCCAAACTGTTTTTAAGAAGGTTGAAGACTGGTTTATGCAACACTGCCTCCTCCTAAATCCCAAAAAAACAAAACTACTACTCTTTACTCCTACTCATAAATCACCTGCTCCTTCCTTCTCTATAACCTCTAACAATGGTACCAACATTACCCCAGAGACTACAACCCACCTACTAGGTGTAACTATTGATAACTATTGATAATCAACTCAACTATGATGTACACATTAACTCAACTATTAAGTCCGTCAACAAAAAACTTGGCACCATCTATAGAATAAAACCCTTTCTTACCCCTCCTGCAAGAAAAACAATTGCCCAGACTCACCTCATTTCCACCATTTTCTATGCCTCTGTTATATACACCAACCTATCCAAAAACAACCTCTTTAAACTCTCTACCTGTTATAATAGCATAACTAGATTCATCACAAGCTCCCCCTTTAAAACTCACCACTGCCTTAACCTCAAACAGCTTGGCTGGCTAGAACTTCATAACCACATACTCTATCAACAATTACTTATTACTCAAAAGATCCTATACCACCCTAATAATACCCCTATCCTCACTAATCTTATTACACTGTATACAAATCTACCTACACTATGCTCTGCTAACAAACTGCTAGTCTCCTCTAATAAAGCTAACAACAAAGCTGGGGATTCACTCTTCTCAAACACTGCAGGAAAATTCTGGAATCTGCTTCCTGCTGACTTAAATTCCCTTGCTTCTACTTCTCTTTTTAAAAAAACATCTTAAAGAACATCTCAAAGCTCATTGGCTCTGTCCATGCACTAACCCAGATTGACAACTTTTCTCACTTCTATCCATAACCCTATACACGACTACTATAACCTCTACCTCCAAATTGACTTACTACTATTGACTCTTACTCAGGAATTTTAGAATAATATATATATTCTTTTCCCTTTTCTAAGACTTGCTTATACCTTCTACTGTGAGTTGTAGAATTGTTTAGTTTAATTTCCACTAAAAGTGTTTAGTTTTACAAATTTATTTTATAACTGTTCTCTATCAGAGCACTAACTCTGTATTGTACTTCTCATAGTTATATGCATTGTTAAATTTCCCATTTTTTTTTCTTTTCTTGGAGCTTTTCTCCCCGGGCCTCTACTGAAAATGGGCATATATCCAGCTAGACTAGCCCGGTCAACAAATGTAAAATAAATAAATAAATAAATATTCACAAAAATACATGCCAATATGTTACAGCTCCTGCAAATATGCTACTGTGATTACTGATGTAATGCACTGTAGTGACCCCCTCCACAAGTGAACATGCAAGTATTGCAATATGGCTAAGCTTAACAGTTGTGTCCATGGCAAACTGGCAGCCCTTAACATGCCGAGGATATAGATGAGCTATAACAAAACAGTTCCACGCTCACTGGCTACAAGATGATGCACTCTGGCCACACCAGAGGTACCTATGGATTTGTGGGGGAGACGTATTGTCAGCAGACACAAATGTGGCATTGGTACAGGATAATATGTGCATATATCAACATGTTCAGCGCAAATTTTGATACTTTCCACATTGCTGACATTCACAATATGTGTGCACACGTGTGCATTACAACACCACCCCCCACAAATGCAGATTGACCTGACATATGTGTACAGGTATGCAGAGGCTGCCACAATGGATGCTACTGTATTAAAGCGATGACCACAGGAGGCTTACCTGGATGCTCCTCAGATGTGGAAGCTGTGCCACCCACCTCCATGACATATGGTGTGATGGATTCTTATGAGCTGGTGGCTGAACCCAGGTTTGCCAGGAACTCCTCTGTGGCAGAGAGTGGCTATTGTGTATCAGGCCCTCCACTGGTGCCAGCACAGTCCCTGTCCACAGCTTCAGCCCTTTGCCATGCATGATATAAAATATCAGTGGCCCGGTGTCAGACCTGCTCAAGCTCCTGTCCTGCTGGTGGACATGATTCACTGATGCCACGAGATCTGCCCATAGTGCAGTGCATTCTTGCTGGTTGTAGCAAGTTGTTGACAATAGAACCTGGTGATGGAGTCTCAGGGCATCAATTATGGCAGCATTCTCTGTTTCTGAGAATGGTAGATTCTTACAGTAGTACATCCCTGCTGAAAGACAAGAATAGGGGAACACATCACAGGACCGCATACATTGCTCTCCATTATGTACATACCCTGCGCATCTACATTTGCCAGCAGTATCCACCTCTAAATCCCTCATCATACCCCACCATCTATCACCACAGTATGTGTGTGGCTATGAACAACATAGTGACAATACATCATGCATTACCCTCCAGATTTTGATGTTTCCTGCTACTCCCTGCATGTCCTATAAGGTGTTCGAATGCATTTTGCTGTTGCATCTATTACTGCTTGTTCATAGCTTGTCTACATTGTATGGAGTGGTTTCAGCCTCCTGCTGCTGTAGTAAGCACCTGGGCTGTAGGCCCACGCCTTAGGTCTCACTAACCTTCCTCTCTCAGGTTAAGGAATGTATGGCTGGACACTGTCCTATACTTTTCTCTGCCAGTCTGGTTGATATAGACATCCTGGCACAGTGTAGTACCTGTCTCATGTACATGGACGGACAACCATCTGAAAACACCACCAAGGAACACAGAGAGATGCAATGACATTAGGAACCTACAGTCCATGCTCTCTCCTTATCAAGCCATATATCTGTCCCCTAACATATTGTCAGCAAAGTCAGTATATCTCACACACCATCCACACTTTCACAACACACACCCACATATACAGAGGTCCTCAGCATAGACATCCGCAAACAAAGGAGACCTCCGAGGCAAAGCCATACATAAACACCACAGCCCTACACAGCACATACCACACATAGCCACACACCTATGTCCCACACCCATGAAGCCAGCACCACATATCAAACATATTATACATAGCAGAGTCCATTGTGAGACACACTGATGTGCCTCTCACTAGGCTGTATATGTGGGTGGTCACAGTTACTTGTGTGTCAGGTGCCAGAATCTGCCATATCACATACACAACACTGTCTCTCACTAGCAGGTACTGTCGTGAGTCTGTCTTGGTCCAGGTTGGCATGCCTGACTGAGACGTACCTTCCTGGACTATATGCAGGGAGACGTGAATGAGCACACTGATTATGTGTTCCAGGCCGGTATAGGATCATATCATCATAGGAGATTACTAGGCTAATGACTCTGGGGTCCTTACAAGCCTAACCAAGAGTTCATCTCCAAACAGAAACCCCAAATCAGCACCTGATGCCCCTGTCAATGAGTGACAAAGGTGGAACCCCTGGGACAAATTTGTGCTTACCCATCCACTCGTCAAGGTTGTGCTTGAAGAGGGTCAGCAATGTATTTTGTTTGATGTGCATGGGAAGTCTATTCCAGAGATGGGTCAGTCTCTGGGAGGCAAACCTGTCTCTCCACCAGGTTTTGTTAAGGTCACATATTAGATTTAAGTCTTTCAACTGGGCACTATGTGAGGAGTTAGACTTATGGATATGGAGCATCTCTAGTAGGACAGGGTCTGAGATTGCCTTGTAAGTGAGACACAGATCACCTCTGAGCAATCTGTAGGATACAGAGTAGAGTGATAGTGATTTGACCCTGTCCACATAGGACAGGTGTTGGAGGCCATGGACTCTATTTGTGAGGTATTTCTGTAGCCTTTCCAGTTGGTACAGGTGTTTGGAGAGGTACATATGAAATGGGGCATTGTACTCAGTTATTGGCCTAATTAGTGAGGAGTGCAGAGAGGTAATAACCTCCTCCTTTTTTTCTGGATACAATACATTTACTTATGAGATGAACCAAGTAAAACACTTTTCTGACCACTGCCGCTACATGATGGTCAAATGTGAGATTGTTGTCAACTTATGTACCCAGGTCTCTCACCACAGGTTGTGTGTTTAGGGGGTGCCATTAATGTGGTAATCAGTAGGAGTCATGTTTTTGCCGAATAGTATGATAATTTTTTTTTGCATTTAATTTGAAGCTGTGACTTTGGCACCAAACATGTGTTACTGTGAGACCCTCTTGAAGTATGTTAACATCATTAGGGGAGTCAGTGACAGCACCCAACTTACAGTCATCCACAAGCTTGGTCAGCCACAGGCCTTTTGTCTTTGCCTGGACCTCTGAGAAGTAGATGCCAAACAATAGGGGTCCCTGGATGGATCCCTGTGGGACACCACTAGTGACAGGTCTGCTGTCAGAGGTGGTGGCACCTATTTTAACTGTGTGGATCCTATCAGTGACCCAGCTGGTTACCCACCTAATGAAATAGGGATTTACACCAAGTTGTGTTAGCTTTTTGATGATGCCTGAGTGGGGGATTGTGTCAAAGGCTTTGGCCAAGTCAAAGTAAGCTGTATGTACTGACTTTCCATCATCCAGTGCCTTGGTGACGGTCTCAAAAAAGTCAACCAGGTTCAATAGGCAAGATCTGCCCTTGATGAATCCGAACTGGGTGGGGTCAAGTGCTTGGAAATTGCCTATGTCCTTGTTTATGAGGTCCACAATAATATGCTTTATGGCCTTACAGATCAGACTTGTCAAGCTAATAAGGACGATAGTTTCTAGAGTCAGTAGTGGCACCACCTTGTGCAAAGGGATGACAATAGCAGTTCTCCACTCTGCTGGAATGAAGGCTGTACTAAGGCTAAGGTGGTTGAATGGGGTGCTCAATGGTGAATCTAGTTCTTGCTGGAGATGGTGCAGAATACAGCCTGGGATACTATCAGGTCCCATGGAAGCTGTGTTCTTTCCCTTGGATAGAGCCTTTAACACTTGATCTATGGAGAAGTGAGGTGTGAGGCAAGTGTCGGGGATTTAGGGTGGACAGGGGGCGATGGACAGGGGGGTGACATTTGCATACCACATAAATGATAGAGCAAAAAGGGAAGGGCATCAGAGATCATCATTGAAAAAAAAATTAAAAAAAACTAACACAACATAAAAACTTGTCTAGGAGAGAAAAAAGAAAAAGCACAGGACACTAGGATAATCACAAGGCTTTCTTTTAGTTATGAACCTTACCTGGGTGGGTCCCAGATATGCTCAGAATTAGTCCAAAATGAAAAAAAAAAATACACAAACCAAAGACATTGCCAACATCCTAGCTGACAAGTAAGGGCAGCCCCTCACATCCCAAAAATGCCTGCCCCTCACATCTCAGATAAGCAAAACACAGCCGCCCAAGCCCACCAAAAAGAAAGCATCAACCCCATGAACCCAAGAAGAGCTAAACCTACACAAAACTACTGAAGAATCTAAACCAGCCTACTACAGGATAGTGCTCCGCCAACAGTGGTCATAGACACAATGGGTGATCAAAGGCGGTAATGCAAAGTAAGCCTGCCATAGCCTGGCTAGCAAGCCTGACTAAGTTGGTGTGCAAATCATCATGGAGGATCATCATGGACCTATGGAAACTTACAAACAATGGATTCGGACCTGTTAACACAGATACCTGGGACCTAAACCCTCTGATCCTTCCCTCTCTAAACCTGGTTGATTATGCACGAGAAACCTGGTCAATTGATTTGGATGGAACTACCAAGCTGCCGAGGCGATAATTCCACTCGGGCACACAGCCAGATACATTCAGCTTAATAATAGATATAATCACCAGCTCCATATTAATATGCAACCTGGTGTCACTAGATGGACCCTATGTCACTTCAAGGAGACTGCTTGAAGCTGTTCAAGGATCCATGGTCCTCATGGCCACCAGGCTCAGGTGTCCAGACTCAAACCTCAGTCAGTTACAGTCCAGGGTGGAGGTACAGGCCAATATACTGTAGCTGACCATTACTGGTTGAGGACTGTAACAGGCCCACAGCGTACTACTTCAAGTTCCCAGCATATCCCAAGACTAGCAACTAGAAACAGACAACTGCCCTCACTCATAGAAACAGACAACAACCATGGCCAGCCAACTAAATGCCAAAAAAAAACAAAGTCTTCTCAAAAAAAAAAAACAGTGGTAAAAAATTAAAAAATAACAGATAAAAATTACCATACCTGACAGAAGAAATAATTAGGGACCTGGGACTAATTATCAAACTCTCATTTGATTTGACAAAATATAAGTGCCACCAAACCACGAAATATTTGAAGGGATATCAGACGCCATATCATCCACTCATCTATCCCCCATCACATCCATTTATCGCTTACTCATCAGGCTTTCCTCATCATAATTGAGCCCAATGCCCAGTAGATGGCACCACCAGAATTATCGCAGCAGAAGGAAAGACCCCAAAAGTAACTCAACCAAGAGGATCAAAAAGCTCAAAAAGATGCCATATTCTGCCCAACTTAAAGAACCCAGCTCTACTCAGTGGCATACCGCTGTTTCAGAGCAATCTGTGCCTGACGATAACCTGGAATGTCCAACCCGGAATTAATGCCGGAAAAATCCAAATCCCATCAAAATCCCATCGAGAGACTTGCTTGAGAGCACTGAAATAAATAGGACATGCTGGAGGAAATAGGACATGCCAGAGGCTCCCTTCACTCTGTCTCTAAATAAAACTCCAAACCCAGTTAGGCAGAGTCCTGACTCTCTCTCTCTCTCTCAAAGAGAAATCTTGATGATGATGAGGAGATGGGAGGGTTTACCCGGCATCACACTTCTGTCTCACTGTTAGATAGAGGCATAGTATACCCTAAAAAAAAAAGGCATAACAAAATAAATTTAAAATGGGTGGCGAAAGCCAAACACAGTCTGGCTAGGCTTATAAATGCCCTAGGGCAGATAGCCTAGTATGAACCTATGAACCTATGAACTGAACCTATTTGCTAGCAGGTTGGTTAACTCGACAGGATCAGTATAAGTGGTATCATTAAGAACCAATTACAAACAGACCTGGGCTTTGCCATAGAGGTTTCTAACATAACTAGAAAAAGACTTTGTGGTTAACCTTTTTTTTCGGAGGCTAGTTTCGATTCATAATTGGCTTTGGAGGTTTTCACTAGTGATCTAATTTGCTTGTTGATGCTAAGGAGGGAGTTTTTTTCCAGTTGGAAATTTGTACCTTTTTACCCTTGGACAACAGTTTCTTCCTTTTGTTGTAAAGCCTGTTGAAAGAGGATGTCCACCACATGGTTTGTGTTTCCTTGAGGAGCAGGTTTTAGTTCTGTTGGGTATGACTGAGTCCATGCAGTTGTAGAGGTGGTTGTATATTGCACTAGTATACTGTTCAGCATATTTGTCTGCATCCCTTGAGGGAGGCGATGGCATGAAGCTACTGATACCCTCTCAGAAGGTTGTAGTGAGTTTTTGAGACTTTTTTAGCCTGGCTATGGCTGGGGGGGGTGGATGGGATAGACACTTTGAATGAGACAGACCAATGGTCTGATCTCACCAGGAAAGAATTTACTGTTATGGTGGTGCAGTGGTCATCCATGTAGAATGCTATTTCCCCTTGTGCGGGATGAGACAAGCTGGTCTAGTTCATTAGAATTGATGAAATCAAAGAATCGTTGGGTGAGTGCAATTGAGCAGGAATAGTTCACCCAGTTTATGGTGGGGTAGTTGAAGTCACCAAGGATCAGGGTGTTAGGGGGTACTTTGATGTACTCAAGTTAGGTCCAGGTAGAAAGAGTGAGTGTCCTGAGTCATGGAGGTGGGTCTATATCTGGCTATAACTTGGATGGGTGTCTTGCCAATTGTCAATTGCACTTGGAGAAGTTCTAGTGCACCAAGCTGGCAAACCAATCTGGAGGTGTGCTTGTCTTTAATAAAAAAAAAAAAAAAAAAACCTAGTCTTCCTGACCTCATTTTGGGGTCAGAATGTGTGGAATGAGGTATAGCCTGGTAAGGTAGGGGTGCTCCCTGCAGTCTTGAACCAAGTTTCTGTGACTGCATGACTGCACAGATATCAGCATCTTCCAGTGCTAGGACAACCTACAGTGAGTGCATTTTCAGGTTAAGGCTCCTAGTGTTAAGCAGCATGACCTTCAATTTGCTTTTTGACAGATTTTCCAGTATATTGGAAGATTTGTCTGTGGGACATTGCCTAAAAAAAACATAATGGGGGAGGCAAGAGCCTTGCCCAGAATCCTGAATCCCAGGGATAACAGGTGGAGGCCATCTCTTGCAAAGCATTGAGGCCTGTCAACCATGTCATTCTAGGCAGATAGATACTGGATCCCCTTAGAATGATGTCAGAAACTAAGCCAAATGTTGAAGTCAATTATTTATTGCTGGTAGGTAGGACACTGCTTACTGCTAGAGTCATACCTGTCTGGGACACATACTCTGACAGCTCAGTCATGCCTCTATTCATATAGTCCAGTGAAGTACATCTGAAGTCATTCACAACAATATGAACAATGATAGAAAGTCATACTTGTCCCTGCTGTGGAGAGACTTAAGTGCATGGGTATGTCCCTAGCCTTATGCAGCATTCTGCTGTCACCCAGACAGAAACTGCAATACATTCAGGAAAGGCTTGACCTTAACAATTAGACTGTTATCTTGTGCCATTCCAGGGGGATCCAGTATCTGAGAGCCTGGGATGATATGATCAACAGACCATGATTCTTTGCCAGAGATGGCCTCCATCTGTCTCAACTGGCCTTCAGGAATCTAGCAATGGTTCTCGCCACCCCCATAGGGCCTTCATTAAGAAAAGTGGTGAGGTTATCACTACCAATATACAACTGTCAGCGCAGCACAAATTGAAGGCCATGCTGCTAAATGCTAGGAGTATACACATGACTCTGCCCTCATTGCAAGCTTTCTCAAACCTGGGAAATGCTGACATCTGTGCAGTCAAAGACACATGGTTCAAAGCTACAGAGAGCACCCCAGCCTTACCTGGTCAACCATGCTATCATACAGCCAGACCCCAAAGCATTGGCGGTAATCCCATGGGACATGGGGTTTCAGTATATATGAGACACATACACACCTCCATGCTGTACAGGCAGTAATATGCACAGGGTGAACTGCAGGGGCAGTTCACCATTGCCAACACACTTATTCAAATCATAGCTAGATACCATCCCCTACATGTGACCAGGAAGCCCATTCTGCCTATATGGACCTCATCAACTGTATTAGGATTCAGGTCTGTACCCTGAACCTGGGTTACTTGAACGACCCAAACATACATTGGAAGATTCATGCGAGCAGATAAATGGCCAGAGAGCCATCAACAATGGAATTGCAAACACCTCAGTGCAGCTACAGGCTACCACCACATGAGGTGAAGGTGTGTTGGAGTTGATATTACACAAAACAGGTAACCACTGCAGCATCCCTATAGTGTCATCCTCCGTAGCAAAGCAACCATCATGCGGTCATGTTTACAGTCACCATCCCTCACAATACCTAGCTAGCTAGGTTCAGACATACATACACCTCCAACATGGAATACAGCGTCCCTAGGTGGTATACATAGCTTTACAGCCTCCAACCTCTTTGTAGGAAATGGCAGCAATATCCACACATACACACAAATGCTATATGTGCATTTGTATAGATGCATCGAGTCAGGTATACCTGACAGGACTACATCATCCTCTGCAAGGATACCTACACCTGTCTGGTGGACATCTGCAATAAATAGTGTCTATAACAGGGATAACATACTGCTGTCCAAGACAAAGTAGGAGCAGGTTCCCATTTTGGAGCAATGTTTCCTTAGCCTGAACAAGTGAATGGGATCAGTCCTGGAAACATGCATAGCAAACCCTGAGCCCACATTGTCGACATCCACTACAGACAATCATCTCCCCTGCTGCACATATGTCTGCAACATCAGAAGAAGCACTTGCATCTGCTCACTTGTGGTGGTCAAGAACACCAGCTACACCAGTGCTGTAGGTATAGCATATTTGATGCCTGACAAAGTCAGTGTAGCCTTTGCCCCTGTCTTCCCCATCAGTACATCAGATTTCCCCAGTACTTGCCCCTTCTCCTATATGTAGAGAACAGGTCACCACTGCCATGTGAAAGTCATGGTATACAGCCACCATGGGAGCCTATCACATCACAGGATGCATCCTACATGGCCCCAAGCATGACCTTGCAAGACCATAAGGCACTGTATTCAAACAAGGCCTGACTGCTGCCTTTGTCCCAGCTGTGTGAAGTACAACCACTGTCACCTCTTTACACTAAGGTGGGGCATCCACCAGTCTGTCAGATTATAGACCCATCAGCCTAACTAGGCTGATCTGCAAGGCCATAGCACAGTTTATAGTGAACCTCATTAACAAGGATATTGGCGACCTCCACAAACTCCATCACACACAATTAAGCTTTGTCAAGGTGGGGTCATGTCTTTTACAATTGGTTGACCTCTTTGACACAATCACTAAAGCCATTGATCGGGGGGTTTGACAGTACACACTACCTACCTTGACCTGGACAAACACTTTAACAATATAACTCACTTGGCTATAACAGATATATGCTCCCAAGTAAGCATCACCCCATATGTTACAAGAGGGGTAGCACACTGGTGCACTGACATGACCTGTCTAATTCACATAGGGGAATCCACCTCAAGCGGTTGACTCATAACTATTGGCGTGACCTGGTGATCTGTGCTTGGGCCTCTATTATGTGTAATGTACACTTCTGAAGTGCAGGGCACAGCCATTGGACTATGGCCAACCATCTTTGCAGATGACTGCATCCTGTGAGCTGTCACCAGATTCCCTAGTGATGTGGACATCTGCCTAGGACAGTCTCACGCAGGCACATGACTGGTGCCAGAAATATGGCCTCAGGCTGCATACCAGGAAATGCAGTGTCAACCCCTTTGGAGAGAGTGACATCCCCACATATTATCACAGTGCTAACAACATCCTAGGCAAGCAATCAGTCGTGAGGGATCTGTGCACACAGGTTGATGCCAACATGACATTTGACCACTGTGTTGCTTCTGTTGCAAGGTAAACCTTTTACATCGCCTACCTCATATATAAGGGTATGTCATCCAGGGACATGGGGTCATAACATCCCTGTATTTCCCCCAATAAGGCCCATTATTGAGTATAATGCCCTGCTCATAATTCACCGCACACAGCGCATGCAGCAGCTGGGGACATCACAGATGTTCCCCACCAGGGAATACCAGGGCATCAAACATCTACCATACACAGATAGGCTATAAGCCCATCCCTCTACCCAGTTTCAAACATACTCCTCAGAGGTGACCTGACCTCTCTAGCATGCCAGGTGATCATGGACTCTGCATTGCTGAGACTGCTGCACAAGTGCAACTCAAGCTCCACTCTATTAACCCACACATATGCCCTCAACCTGATGTGCGATCTCAACAGGGCTTGTTGGTGGCTCGGATGTGTGTCCCACACACTCACCCTGCTGTGGAATGGACAACCCTGTCCACATTAGGCAGGGTAGCTATTTACACCTTTACAAGTGAATCCTGGAAAACTGGATGGTTAACAGCACATACATCCTTGGGATACCACCTGTGTCCCTGTTGGACTGGGGAATCAGGTGCTGACTTGCATGCACATGGACTAACATCTGGGCTAGGCTTATGGAGGGGCTCAGGACCCATAGCCTAGTAACCTAGTATGATCCTAGGTATACCAGTTATGGCCTGTGTGCTGTGACTGTGTTGTGTCCCCACCCATCACTGCCATTTACTGTGGTGCATCCCCTATGGGCAACGTTCTGGTACCATGTCATACAGCCACCATCTGACAGATAGGTGAGTGGTACTACACGTGTATATGGAGATTCCAGCAACATCTGTGCTACACAATTAGCTCTCAGATTATGTGGCCCAGGCAGGTATGACACTAGCCCTGAGCAGTATCCTACCATCACCCAGAATGATACCTCAGTACAAACAAAAAATGATTGACATTAATAATTGGCTAAGTTTCTGGTGTCATTCTAAGGGGATCCAGTATATGTCTGCTTGAGATGACATGATTGACAGTCCTTGATGCTTTGCCAGAGATGGCCTGCATCTGTCACCCCTGGTTTCTGGGTACTGGCTAAGGCTCATGCCACCCCTATAGTGATTTTTTTTAAGCAGTGCTCCAAAGACAAATTACCACAGTAACAGCTATAAATAAATGCAATCTGAGGTTCATGCTGCTCTATGCTAGAAGTCTAAATCTCAAGAAGCACTCAACTTGAAGCACTCCTCAAAATGGAGAACATCAACATTTGTGCTGCAATGTAGACCTGGTTTATAGTGGCAGAAAGCAATTCTGCACTGCCAGGCTATACCTCATTCTACATTCGGCCCTGAAACATGGACCAAAGCTCCAAAGGTGGTGGTGTCTCCATATTCATAAAGGATATGCATACTTCCAGAATAGTAGCCCAGCATAATGCATCTGAGATACTTCAGGTACAACTTACATCGGGTAAGACTGCGATTCAGGTCATAGCCTGCTATAGGTCCCCAACCATGTCCCTAGACTCTCACTCCACGTTCCTGAGCATCCTGGAATTTATCAAGGTCCAACTCAACACACTCATACTAGGAGTCTTAACTACCCCTCCATCAACTGGGAAAACTACTCTAGCACCAATACACTGTCCCAAAGCTTCCTGGAATTCATCAATTCCAGTGCCCTGGACCAGCTCATTCTAACCCCACTAGAGGAAGCAACATCCTTGACCTGGTTATTACTAACATGGGTGACTGTTGCTCTACACCAATAGTCAATCCCTTCCTGGTTAGATCCAACCATAAACTAATCACCATGTAAATCCACATCTCGCCCACAACCCCCGCAAAGGTAACAATCTTGAAAAACTTCTCCAAAGCTGACTTTGGACTCCTAAAAACAGAGGTGGCTAACTTTATGGCACCCATGCCAATGGAAAATAGCTGCATGACTGCCAAATCATATACCAATGCACTGTACGAACATGTACATAAATGCATGGAACTAGCCATACCCAACAGAACCAAGATGCTCTCCTCCAAAAAAAGGAAGCCAATCTGGTGGTTCCCTGCCATTAATAAACTCTACAACAGAAGGAAGAAACTGTTGCAGAAAAAGGTGAAGTCCCAAGACTGGAAAAACTCCCTTATTAGCCTCAACAAAAAGTTGAGATCCCTCATCAAATTCTCAAAAGCCAGCTATGAAGGCAGAGTTGCAGCAGACACTAAAAATAATCACAAAGCCTTTTATAGGGGGTCTATGTTAAATCAATCAAATGGTTAAAAAAGTGAACATTGATTTATCGACCCCATGTAAGCAAAAGCTTATAATCTCGAATGCTTAGAACAGCAATTTTTTTCCCAAGGGGATCATTTAATAGGATCCCTTGCATAGTTATATCAAGAACCACCACGGCAATGCCCAGATGTGCTCTGAGTTACTGAACAATGGTACCTCCTATACTGGCCGACAGATTCAGTGCCAACTTTACCTCTCTCCCTCTCCAAAGGACCAATCACAATACTGGAAGAATGCCAGGCACCCAGCATTACTGCAGCCTAGGTTAAAGCTGCATTGTCCAAGGCCAAGAATACAACTTCCATGAGACCCAATAATATCCCTGGCTGTGTTCTACATGAACTACAAAGCAAACTAGTGCCATATCTGTGCGCCCTGTTCGGTCACAGCCTCACCTCAGACTTTGTCCCTACTGAATGGCATACTGCTACACTCGTCCATCTCCATAAAGACGGAGAGATTACAAACCCTAGGACTTTTCACTCCATTAGCCTGACAAGTCTGATATGTAAAGCTATGGAGCACATCATCATGGACCTGGTTAACAAAGATATAGGAAATCACTAAACTCTGGATCACATGCAGTTTGGCTTTGTGAAAGGGAGATCATGCCTGCTCAACTTGGTTGACTTCTTTGAGTCTGTCACCAAGGCTGTGGATGAAGGTAAGGCAGTGCATACAGCCGACCTCAATATGGCCAAGGACTTTGATATGATTCCTTACTCGGGAATTATTGATAAACTCACCAAACTAGGCATCAATCCCTATATCACTAGGTGGGTTACAAACTGACTCACCGATAGAACACACAGTGTGAAAGTAGCAAACTCCAAGTCAGACTGCTGACCAGTCAAGAGTGGAGTCCCACAGGGATCAGTCCAGGGTACTCTCCTGTTTGGCATCTACTTCTCAGAAGTCCAAGCCAACACAAAGGGACTCTGGCTAACCAAGTTTGCAGATGACTGCAAGCTGGGAGCCATTATTAACTCCCCAAGTGATGCAGACATCTTATCGAAAGGCCTCCCTGAGACCAATGACTGTGTCAAAACCATGGCCTTAAGCTTAATGCCAAAAAATGCATTATTATCCCCTTTGGTAAAAACTCAGTTCCCACTAACTACCACATTGATGGTAGCCCACTGAACACTGAAGGTTTTATAAGAGATTTAGGGACACAGGTTGACACCAACCTCTCCTTTGACCACCACATTCCCACTGTGGTCAGAAAGTCCTTCTCTACTCTTCCCTAATTAGACCAGTCATCGAGTATAATGCTCCATTTGGCATGTACCTCGCTAGACACCTGTAACAGCTGGAGAGGCCACAGAAGTACCTTATGAAGAGGATCCTAGGCATTAAGCAAATGTCCTACAAGGACAGATTCAAAAGACTCCAGCTATTCTCTGTGTTATATCACCTACTTAGAGGCGATCTCTGCTTGACTTACAAAGCCATGTCTGACCCAGCTCTGTTGGAAATGCTACATCTAAAGAAATCCTAATCCCTTTACACCACATGCTCAAGAGACCTCAACTTCATTACCACAGTCAACAGAGCATGCTGGAGGGACAGGTTCCTCACCCAGAGACTGCCCATACTCTGGAATAGACTTCCCATACATGTCAAGCAGAGCACCTTGCTGTGTCTCTTTAAGAGAAATCTTGATGAGTGGATGGGTAATAGAAAGTTCACCCTGGGGATCACTCCAGTGGCTCTACTTGATAGAAGCATTGGGAACTAACATTGGGTGTCATGATGCCAGGGCACTTCTATGGGCAAGGCTTGTAAAGGCTCCAGGGCTATTAGCCTAGTATACACCTATGAACCTATTACTGAGAGCAGTGCAAATGTGGTGTAGGGTTTCTTCCTCATAGATGTCCGACATCTGCAGTACACAGATGTTTGCAGAATGTGTACATGTTCCTGATATATGTGGATCCTTCGCCAGACAAATGTGGATTTCTGGAAACCAGTTGGACAATATGTAGTGGTTGTTCCCAGACTGTAGGTAATGTAGCTGTGACACACCAGACCCCTCAGAACACAGTAATGGTACATTAATATTGGGTACTGTATTCATTTCCTTACATTGTGAGCTTGATATGCACACACTGTTGCTGAGGCAGAGCCTGTGTCCCCCCAATAATACTGGCTATAACCTGCTGTCCTGATGCAGGAGGTCACCAGGTATGCTAACCATAGCTATCAGGTAATGAGATACAGGTGTGGAGTACACAAAGACCTAGCCAGACTACATCAGGAACAGTCAGGGACACCTGGACAATGTTTGACATATGCCTATATGAAATTCCTAGACTGAGAGGGGCTCACTGAAAGTACATGATGTGATAGTCTAGCTGTATCCACCAGTACTTACTGTCACTATTGTCTAATAGACAATCCAGTAACATTTGTACATGAGCTGACCATTGCTGGGACGACTCAGGGGCCAGAGCTGTGATCTATGTCACTGCAGACAGAGCCAGAAGGGAAGACTGTAGATGCTGGACAGCTGACTAACAGCAACATGTCATTCTAAGATATGTTCTTCAGACCTAGTGTTGTAAATCCTATTTCCCATGACTGCACCCCCCATCTGCATTCCATTACATGGGGATTTCTATTACATACATGGTATAGTGCTGTACACCTTTGTGAGCAGAAATCCAGTGGTAGTTTTCCTTGAAAAGTGCAGTCTGTCTTCATGAATAAAGTCACAGAACTGTTTACCATAGGCAGCAGTCTGCATTTTGTAGGTAATGCTCATGAACAGATGATTGCCACTGCACCAATCTGTGGCTCATGTTAGCTAAACTGCATCCAGAACAGCTAGGTTGCATTTTCATTAGCCAGTGGCATGGCAACACAGTGCTATAATTAAGACCTCATGCAGGCCTTAGCCCCCTTTTCCTGAGCTGTTTGAAGGACATTATTGAGGTGTGGGGACTGCAGCATTACAGAGTGTAGGTAGAAATACTGTCCACTGTGTGGACTGATGTGGTATGTCCACATTTTTGCATGCTATGTTTGCCCATTGTTAACAGACTTTCTGATTCTGTGGCAGTTTACTGTTTAACAATGTGTGTTGGGGTCAGTAAGGAGACAGACAGATGTGAGTGTCATATATCATTTTATCTGACTATGCATGCTGCTTCAGTTGCCACTGGTCTACAAGCTGCGTATGTTTGTAGGGGGACACTGTGACACATGTCCCTGTCACTTGACCATTACTACCCACCACTTTATGTATGGGTGTTGTGTTGATGGCCTGTTCTAGTTTTTTTTGGAGGTATTGTAGGTCTATAGCAGGTAGCTGAACATACTGATGCATGTGTTGCAGGCTGTATCTTCTGCATTCTGGCCAGGAGTCATACCGGGGATTGTGAACATATTGTGAGACAGCAAGCTGCTTATGTCAGTAAGAGAGCTGTTTCAGCTTTGTTGCCACAGCATTGCCAGGGTAAGAGTACCCATAACAGTCCAGGTGAGGCATGTGCCTCTGGTACATATGTTAAGTAATAGTGTCATCTAGAGTGTGGTAGGTGACATTTAGGACACCTATTCATATTTGTGGCATGTATCGCATCCTACAGTCCTTTGACATGCTAATGTGGATAGTAGTAGCAGCAACCTGTTCTGCTGAATATTGCAGGGCTCAGTTATTTATATGTTGTATTGACAAGCATGTAGTTGACATGCAACAGGCTGGACTGTAGACCAGGACTATGGGTGTCCAAATGTCACACATGCTAGGAATGTAACAGATAGAACTACTGAGTCATTATTATGGCAGGTGTAGTTGCAAGACATATGTGCACGTGTACAGTGTGTTACACAGGATTCACATGAACATGTCAATCTGCACTGACTTACCAGTACTTCAGCACACAGAATAGGTTTTATGACAACCATGCCATAAGTAGGTGGCACAACTATGGACATTCTGCAACAGTCTGTGCAGTTGTCAGCTCTAACTGATATCGTAGGCCTCATGTACATCCATCAACCTTTATTTGGCTGGTTTAGTGTCTGCATCACAGGCCCAAGTACTTTGTCATTTATCCCATTATATGTAGAAGTAGTATGACACTGGCAATCAGGATATGTTTATAGGAACAGCAGTTTTTCTTCATAGCTGAGTGGCCTAGTGGGCAAATGCACTATGCTATAGTTGACAGGGTCCTTGGTCCAAGACTTGGCAAGGGTGAATATTTTTGCTGATGTGCATCAGTGGAATTCGCAATATATTTATAGAAACACCAGCTGCATCTCAGAGCTGAGTGGTCTAATGGGCTAATGAACAATGTTGTAGTCAACAGGGTCCAATGTTCAAGACTTGGCGGGAGTGATTATCTTACTTATGTGCATAACAGTGCCAGAAAAAGATAAGGTAACAAAAGCAGGTTTACTTGAGTATGAGTGGGTTTTCACGATGGGGCATGCCACACAGCATCATTTAGGTCCACTTAAACCCACGCTAATTCCAAAAAAAGAAAAGAAAAAAAAGGGGTGATATGAAAGTGGTGAAATGCAGACAAGCAGGGTAAAAAAATATGCAAAAAGCAGGTAGGGATGTGCAGGATGGCTGTAGGAAAGGACCATAGCTCTCTATTTCTTGTACAGCAACAGCTGTGTAGGTCATTGAGAATTTGGAGCCTCACATCCTTGAGAAAGGGGTGTGGGTGACATAACTATGTTGATTAATTGCTGTATGAGTTGACTGTGGGCAGTGTATGTGGGGATGAAATAGAAAGCTAATGTATGGGGGGCTATTTTTGGGGGGGACAGATCCCCCCCCATTTTCTTAAGGAGAGAGTGGAATGTTGGGAAAGGATATAGGTACATTGGGGAGGTAAGTTGGGTAGGAAATGTAGCATTTGCAAACAGACAAGAAAGACAGACATGACAGAAGACAGGGGTGGTGTATGACACATGAGGGAGGTAAACACTGGTAACCACCTTGGACAGGGAGGGTGTTGTGGAATCAGAGAAGCCAAGTGTTCCCAGATGGGAGCAGTGGGACTGAGCTCTGCACCCAATGGCAGTCACCATTGCTCCTTCACGACCCCAAAGGTGGCTGTGCTGGGCGTTGGGCACTGGGGCCTGCCTTTCCCTCCAGGTGTGCCAGTCTGCCCTCAATCTGGTGCAGTCAAGCATCCAGATCATGCTGGAAAAGCCTGTGCACCATCCCTGGAAGGTGTTGCTGGGTGACCACTCCCTCTCAGTGCCAGTGACCAGGAGGGGAACGGGCCCCATCCCCTGAGGCAGTTCCACCCATGGATGGTGCAGGTCCAGTGGAGGGGGCAGCTCCTGGTTGGGTCCCAGGCATGCTGGGACCCGTTGCCATGGCCAATGAGGTGGGTTAGGTGGATCTGCAGGAACCAGCCTACCCACTCATGCTATTGTGTTGAGGTTTTTACAAAGTGTATAGGTTAGTCAACAGAACATTTAAATGTTAGTTATAACAACATGTATGGGTGTTCCAGTTAGCCCAGAGCAATAACATTGCATAGCATACAGAACACAACAATAAATGGGATAACACTCAGTATTGTAACAGCATGCCAGTAACAGTTATGACAAAAAAGCCAACAACATTGGTATTTCAACAAGGTATGTTAGTATGCAACCATTGTAAAATATAACCATAATAAAACACTAGGCCCAACATAAGGTTTTGAGAACAACATATGTGAAAAGGAAACCATACCCATAGTATAACAATAATAATATTTGTGATGCAGATAAGGGGTGGGGGAAGAGAGACATTCCATTAACAACAGAATAGGCTATATTTATTGCAACAGTACTGTTCTACAGGTCTGTCCTTACATTTATGTCTACAAGTGCCCTATAGCTTCTGTAGCATGTACATACTTCTCAAGCTATCCACATGGGACAGTATGAGCCAAGCTGTAACACCTACAGGTACACAACTACAGGGGACTGTTACATGTCAGGGGAACATATATGACTACCAAGGTGTACTCTGCACTGATGTTGTGTGAGCATGCTATTGATGTACTTCAACTGGATGTTAAAGCTGTGTCCAAGGGGTTTGGCAGCAGTGATCACTATCAATGACAGCATGACACTTGAGAGACAAGAATCGTGCATAGTATAGAGAGTTTACACGTATCCTGCTGTCCTTGGCAGGCACGGAGTTAGATTATCAGCAGACATTCACAGATGAACCAGGCATACAGACATAACAACAATAAATAAGTTTTATTTGTCTTATTAACTTAGAATAGTAGTGTACTTCTGGACCTTGTATTTAATGAAGTCTTATCACCTTGCTGAGCACTGCTGATTACACACTAGTACATCTGGACACACAAATTAGTATACCATTGAAACAGCTACTACAGACAATTTATTTACCTGTAATTCCTGTGGAAAGAACATCTGTTAACAATACATAACTGTTTCTATACATATTCAGTAGTACTTGTCTGTTTCTATACATATATAGTAGTACCTGTCCCTGCATTTGAACCCCGGAACAGCATACATATAATTTATCAAACTGAGCTACTGAGCAACTGCTGTGTGTTTGTTGACTGATATGTGCCTAGAGCTCACATGGTAACAAATTCTGACCTGGTAATGTAGGTAGAGTGTTGCACAAAGACTGCAGTGATGCTTGAACAAACATGCATGAGATTTGTGCATGACAGAGATAGTAAGTGAACTGTGTATTACCACTTGGTATGTAAGTTTACACATTTAACCCCTAGTAGATGGGAATATGTGTGATGTGTACAGACCTTATCTGGGTACTGGGTTGGCTACCTGACCCATTTACAGTTACAGATGATATACTTGCAGTGTACAGCTATTACTGTTTCATACTTGCCTGCATCAGCATAACTACATTCAGGAATGCATACAGCTGAAATGCAAAGGTTAACACAAGACATTCCTGAGGGAAACATATTATAATACCTTAGACATTACTATTCTCGATTCAGATCTTAGTGCAGAACAAATATCATAATGCAGTATATCTTGTACTACAGCTCCACATCTACACTTTAGCAAAACAGTTCTTTATCGGCCAACCTTCTGTCACGTCATGGTATTATACCAGTGTTTACTTCACAGCACTTGTAATACTCAATTTATTGACGAACAGCCCAAAATACACACAACATTTGGCACAACACAGCGTTATTGTGGGTGACATGAAACAGTTAAGTCTTTTTATTGTTGAGCATTTTAAATAATGCATCTGTTGAAACACAGCTGTTATTTCACAATGTATCCATTGCAAACTTTATTTCCTTAACAATTCTGACCTGACTGCAGGTGTACTTTATTTCTTGAAATTTATGAATGCAGATGATTTATTCCTTTCACATTATGAATCCAGTTGTACCTTATTACAAGAACATTATTATTAATATAGTAGACATCTGTTATTCCTTAACATTATTAATGCAGTAGTAACTTGCTTTCCTTAACATTATCAGGCTTCATGCTTTCATCTTTATTAAACTGTACCTGGCATTACTCACTTATATCAGCCCAGGTCTATGAATATATTCATTGCAGTAAACTCAAAACAGAATTTACCTACTGGCATTTACTACTGTACTCTTTCTTAATTATTTTACTATATATTTCAGGCTATATCTGTACTCGCCACATTCTTGGGGAAACCTGGTCAGGCATCCTGCATGGGCCTCCAGGTTACAAGCTCTCTCCTCTGCAGCTTTGGGGAGAGAAAAACATCATTATGCATACCTGTCTATCAGATATTTATACTAGAATTTGGTAAGACAATGCTGGCACTAGTTACAAACTTATGGGGCATTGTCGTCTCGAGCATCTTGGATCCACTGAGCCAAGAGATCCCCCTTCCTATGCTTCAGGTCATCATAAAGGTGATGCACCTGCTCACCTGTGCGGGAGATACCAGTCGCACTGGGGAGGTCACATGCCAGCTGGTCCCAGGCCTCAGATTTATATTGCAACCCCTGGTACTGACCCTGCAGCAGCTGGATGTCATGGTCTTTCACAAGGAGCCCTACCATGACACTGTACTCCAAAATGCCCCACCACTGCTCCCAGAAGTGTGCACCCTCTCCAACTCCTGCCATATCTCCTGTAAGGGTGAAACTCCAACAGGTTCTGGTTGTATTCCTGCTTGTTCATCTTAAATAAGGCTGTTTTCCTGCCCTTTGCTGCCAGTGGCCCATTTGTAAAAATGCTAACTGAAGCTTAGCACTGCACAAACCCGCTGAGCTCAGCTAAGCTATGCTTAAACTGGCAAAGTTTAGCAATGCTTAGCAGTGCACAAACCAGCTTAACTAAGCTAAGGACTGCTTAAACTGGAATTGCTTAGCAGTGACCAAACCAGCTAAGTGGAGCTGCGCATTGCTAAGTACTGCTAAAACGGGTCCTGTTTAAGCATTGCTTGGCTTGGCTTAGCAGAGCTTAGCTATGAGAAAACCAGATATTTTAAAAATAAAAGAAAATTATTGAAATTAATTGTACATTAATGATACTTTTATCATTATGTATGTATTTTACTTTATATCTCCTAACCTTATATATTGTAATTACGTTATCTTCAAGTGTGACTATAAGCTTTTCTGCTTGAGTCTTCACTGAAAATGGGCTTCTAGACCAACTGGACTAACCCGGTTAACAACTGTTAATAAATGCATCAATAAAAAAAATAATTTATAAAATATTGCTATGACATATAAAAGCTGAATGGTCTGTCTGTGTATTTGAACTATGCATCTACTGCACACAAGGTTGTGACTCTAACCATTCAGCTACCATGGATATTATGACTGTACCTATACATTTCCATATGGCTCTCAGTCACGTTCAAACACTGCACCGCACCATGCAAACCCAATCAACTATGCTAAACTATGATCTTTTCCATTAAAATTAAAAGTATCCAGCTTCTATTTTTAGATGTCTGGCACATGTCCATTGCTAAGCGCCGCACAGTGCCACACAAGCACCATGCCACACAAGCACACACACAAAAAAAAATTAAATATTTAACTTTTATATTTCAGTGCCATCTGGCACTTTGACAGTGCAGGGGGTATGTTACTCATTTCTGGGCACACTGAAACACCCCCCTACAATACAGTAAAATAAAAAACAAATAAGGGAACATGACATATTTCACCTTTATATTTCAGTGCCGTCTGGCACTTTGACAGTGCAGGGAGTGTTTTTCTCACCTCTGGACACTGTAGCACACCCCCTATCCTGATTCAGTAAATGTGTTACATGGCTCTCCCTTAGTAGTGCACCTTCATTACTATGCAAGGCTTGCTGCCGGGAGGGCCACAGACATTGCCACCATACACTCCATGTAGGCTCTACACTATTCCATTGAAATGACTTACAAAGAAATAAGTAATGAGCATTCAGCCAATAAAGCTAAACCCCACTAGCTGTGGATATGCATATTTTGGCCTTGTTAAGACCTCATCAGCACAGCACAACCTTCTCACTCTTTGTTTTAGTTGTTAGTTGGGATATTTTGCAGTCACTCTAATGCTAATGGACAACTAGTGACTCATTTAAGTAATTATATATATCTTCACCTTTGAGTGCAGTACTCACATTCATACAAAAGAAACTGTTTTACGTTAAACGTGCATATCAGGTCTGTTCTGCTTTCAATGCACAAGCAATATTTCTGTTTTAATTAACATTAAACAAACATAGGTTCATAGGTTCATACTAGGCTATCTGCAGTAGGGCATTTATAAGCCTAGCCAGAATGTGTTTGGCTTTCGCCACCCATTTTAAATTTATTTTGCTATGCCCTTTTTCGAGGTTAGTATACTGTGCCTCTGTCTAACAGTGACACAGAAGTGATACCCGCTTTATACGTCAGGCACAGACATCAACACAACACAACATTTAAAGCTCCTTTTGTTTACACTACACAAGACACCTCCGTGCACACGTCAGGCACTTCTGACATCAAAACTGTGCTTCAGGCTAGGAATTTGAGCAAAATATAGAAATTAACTCATTGTGATCATTGTATATCATAGAAAGAGAAGGATTAGGGACATATTTTAGCAATAATGTAGAAATATCAAAAATATAAGACCATGATGTTTCAAGCTTGAGCACTGTTCTTGACAAATGAGAGAAAGTGGTGTGCATGTATTTTTGTGTTACTAGTTCACCTCCTTATGTTGCTAACTTGAAATGAACCTAGACAGAACTTTGCTTGATCGGGTTTTACTTCAGCAGATGCCTCATTTTTTAAGGCTCAGAACTGTTACATCATATGCAAACCTCTAGATGGCAGTACAGTAATTGCTGTTCTGTTTTACCATTGGCAAAATATTCAGAAAAAAATCATTCTGAAATTCAGCTCTTTTATTCCAGACCCCAGAACAAGTTATCCGTAATATGAAGTATTCACCTGTATCACTCACATGTGATAATCCCCAGTGGCATGATGTCAGTATCCATCAACAGGGAATGTGCAGTTCAGCCGCCGTTCTGTAACAGAATTATTTTAAAAACTAACTTAATTTGTTGTCACGACTTGATTTACTTCAGACAGATCATTACTTAACTAAATGATTTAGCCACTTATGAAAAGAATCTTTCATCCCTAATTATCTTGCAAATCTTTTACTTTAAGGACATCTACATTCACTGAATATCAAAAGGAGCTTTGTCCTTATGCAGTTCCCAGCATATGGAAGGGGGAAAAAGCAATAAGAACATCTGTAGGACCATCGAATGAACGATGTGGGAGCAATTTAAATATAGAGGCAGTCATTCTCTAAGAAAAGAACAGCATGCTAGCAGATACTGAAATGATGGCCTAAAAACATAATCTATTAAAGTATAAAACACAAACTTTTCGTGGTAAAATCTGCTACTCATTGAGAATAATATTAACGAGGTCCTAATTGGTGAAGTTTTTTCTTTTTGATGTTGCATTCCCAGACCACTGTTCCTTACAGGAAATCTGCTGGTGTAATTTTTTATATTTTTGTTTGCTGGCAGTAATTCCTTTATTTCTGACATTTACCCTTTTCTCTGTAGTTTTGTAAATCTGAAGTTAGTACAAGTAAGTAAAGGGGGTGATGTCCAAGTCCCAAAATGACTTTAAAAAACATTTCAATAAGAAGTTTCACCAACTGTTTTTGTGCAGCTGAACTTTTATGGATTCATAAATTGATGAGACCTACATGAAGCGAAATCTGATGTGGAGGAGAAAAGGGTTGCACTCTGTGATATAATGATTCTGTATGGATGCAATGTAGAGCACAGAATGCAGATTAAATTAAAATAAAAATCTACCCACACAAAGGAGGATGTATATGGAACAGCTGTCCCCCCCCCCCCACACACACACACACACACACACACACACACACACACACATAATAGAAAACTGCAGTTCTGAAGTATCACACCATACTGGCTCTAGTTCAGCACTTCACTGTGAATCTTAGACATGCTTGTGTAGGCAATTTGTTTATGTACTTCAAGGGTTTCACAGTGCTGTATGTCCAGCATGACCTGGGGGTGCACAAGGAAGTATGGCCATGGACAGTGCACTGACAGTGAGAAACAAAAGAGGCCTTTGGAAGTATAATTGGGCCTCAGGCTTCAGCATTAGCCACCCACTAATGTGGGCAGTTACAGGTTACAAAGAATGGGTAATGGAGCTGCTGGGGGGGGTCACAATGACAAGGTGTAGTCTGAATAGGAGTGTGTGTATCTCTGCCCAGTTCACTACGGCCCCTTACTTCCTGAATAAGTTGTAGAGGATACTGTCTTATCAGGGATTGATAGTGATAGATAATACATGGCAAATTAAACACCACAGCAACATTATTAGAAAAAGTCAGCTTTTTAGTAGCTCATATATTTCTTGTTAAATTATCATAATAATATACCTGATGGTATTAAGACCACTATTTTATAAGAGATAAATATAGAAAAACTGCATGGAGAACTCTGGGACAATGATTGTTTAATAAAGAGAGTTTGCTTATTGTAAAAATGAATACTTCAATGAATAATGGAAAGCAACTGCAGAGTGTTCCTGACTTCTTTGCCCTCATTGTTTTATTCTCAGGTGCTTTTATACATTAATTAATTTGCTTTGTTGATTGGTATATTGCTGATTGTCATCTTATATATGATATGTATTTGAGGTGTCTTATGTTTTAATGTTCTCTGGGGTTGGGGGGAGTTCGTATCATGGCACCACTGTCAGGGAAATAAGAGTTTGAATGAACTGCTGGTACTTACTTATACTAATTAGATCACTGATTAGGCTGCTGCCTACATTTCTTTAACCTAAACAGTTGTATGTAATGAACCAGGTCCAGTAGAAAGTATTACCAAAGGTCAGATCTGGTCACCAAGACTGCCCTCACCATATAAGGAAAAAAAATGTCCAAACATATTTTCACCATCGTCTGCTTTTGTGTTTGCCTTTCAAGTTTAAGAAAAATAAAATTGCTTAAAACATGTCAGGAGTTGTTTCCATTAGTGTTCATATTAAAGGGCATTGTTACATTTGTGATAAACTAAGTGCAAATGTGCAATTGTGTATTTCGCCCTTGACATGTTTTATTTATTTTTGTTCTTTTAAATAAAAGCTTTTTAGACTTTTCATTAAATGATAGACCAAATAAATTGTGTACCCATTGATGATGTCAACTTAGAGATAGCTCCACTGACTGTAATAGAGGCCTCTCTGCATATGCACAGTGATGCAGCCAAGAATGTCTATGGACTTCTCACATTTTCTGATGTCACAAAGTTTAAAACTCACCATTTATCCTCAGTGTGCATAAACGTAGGGAATGCAACTTTTTCTTTTTTATTGAAAATGAGGGAGAAAATGTTTGCCTACAGGATGAAAATGCTCTTCAGCATTTTATACTTCACATATTATAATGCAAAAGATATAAAATTAAACATTTGCAATAGACTTTAAAGTCCTATGATTGTGTACTGTTTTCTTCCTTCTATATCACACATACTGTATGTATGAACTTTAAAGTGTCATTCCACTGGACTGTAATACTACAAATGGATACTTTCCCCTCTTACTTGCAAAGTAAAGGACTGACTCAGTCCCTTTGGCAGAAATCTGCAGAATGAATAAATCCCACTGCCCAAAGAACACATTATTTCCAAAAAAGGGATTGACTAAAAGAGTAGGCTAGTGATGTGTCCAACTGATTTAGAGTGTAGCCACCATTCAGCTGCTTCTTCTAGTCAGATCCAAAAAAACAGCATGAAATGGATTCCTTTTCAGAAACTTCTTTGCACCATTGCCCAAGATATAGACAGTGAAAGAAAGAAGAGGGGATCATCACACAGTATAAATCTTGAAATGAGCTAAGTCTGGTAGACTCACCCCAAATATGTTACACCTACTCTTTTTAAATAAGCTGTAAGAAATACGTCTTCTGATCTTCTGCCTAACCAAAGCATTTGTCAGTGTTTGCTTCCATGCAAGGAGTCTGGGTACTATCTTCTCTAGCAATGCATGGATTTACTGGATCCTCTGCAGACGAGTTTCTCTAAGACTGCAATTAGTGTTGCCATGCTGTCTTCCTTAGGTTCAGATAGAGACACTTTAAGTTCCTCAGTACAAAGGAGCACTGAAGTCAAGAAGGAAAAGATCCTTGATCATGTTTTTAGATAAAATGTAATCCCAGCAGGAAATAAAATTTGTCTATGTACATTCTTTCCTCATAGGCATGTCATCACATTGGCCAATCACATTGAAAAATGGTGGTACAATGAATTGGAAAAATATTACCTTACAAACTGCTTTGACTGCTTGCAGTTCAGATCCCTCATTCTATGACAGCAGTTCATTATAACCTGCTTATCTCTACAGTCCAGAAGCCATTTCATGTAATTTTTTTTGTAAGGCAGAGTCTGTAAGTTTGGCAGAAACACAGCAAATGGTGTGCCTTTTCAATCTTCACATAGGCAACACCTGTAAGCTTTAACTCCACAGTAAATAATTATTTTATATTCTCCTTTTGTGTGAAGCAAACCCTTTTTCCATGGCTTCCAGAATATCAAATAGATGTTATCAAATCCTGAGCTACTGATTTCTACATTTTTGGATAAAAGGCACAGTTCAACCTTTGTTAGAAGTAAAGATATATTATGAAATATTACCTTGAGAAGCACTTAAAAACATAAATAATGTGCCATTGTAGTTTATCTTTGCTTTATTACAAGTTCTGTAATGAACATAGCATTGTTTGTGCAAAAGAAAATTACAGATGAGATCATAAGAAACAGCCAAGGATATGAGAATATGCTAATATGTAACAGTCCTAGCAGTTTCTAAATGGCAATTATATTCTTCTTCTTCTGTAAGTTCAAGAATATGAATTATAATTGAAAATAATATGCCCTAAGGTTCTATGTGACCTGGACAGTGTCTTCTTTCATGTATTTAAGATAGTCTGTATGATTCAAGAAACTCTCTGTAGGGTTCGTGTAGAGCCAATAGGAATGTTTCCATGTACATGAAGTTGTACCTGTGGTGGTGCCATGCAACGCATATTAATGAAGTGTGGCAAACTTAAACAAGGCTTTGCAGTACACAACAGTGTTTCTTTGGCCATGAAACCTCTTTGGGAATGCAGATAGCATTTCCTTGTAAAGTTGCTATTTGCTAAATCTTGAGTGTACTCAATGACTGAGTGACAGCATGACAATTGCTTTCCTTGTTTGAAATTTGGCAGGGTCCCAAACGCATTTAAATTGAGAAAAATCATACAAGGGACCCTGCCATAAATATGTCATTGTCCATTTATTAATTATATATATATTTTTTTTTTCCCATCTCTCTCTCTCTCTATTTTTTCTACATGTTTGCATGATGCTTAGCTTGTTTGCATGACTGGGCCACCCATGTATCAGACATGACCTGGACAGCCAAAAATGGAAACCGGATGCATTCAATTGATACCACTCAGCATTGCACAAACCCGATAAGCGAGGCTGCACTGTGCCAACACTGTCAAGTTAACAATAAATACTAAGAGGGGCTGTCATATAACTAACTCTGTGGCAATAGGTGGTAAGTCTAGGTTTGGCATGCAAATGGTTCTGGGTTCTAGTACAGAGCAAGCAGAATTTTCTTTTACTGTGTTGACATTGTAGATTATACAAAAGATGTGCAACACAGAGAAGTGTTTTCTCAACCTTCTTGTGGCAAGACCTGTAAGTTTAGGACTACTATACACATGGTACACATGGTCCTGGTTTCGAAACTGCATATTCCATACAGTTTTAATGTTGTTCCATGTCACGTCATATTTAATCTCGGTCATAACACCTGCCATAGTGTAGCTGATATTAATATTTACATGTATATGGACTGAGACACTAATATTGTGTCAGTTATTTACCTATTCATTTATATGGGTATTGTGCATATATTATCAACAGTATGACTGTGGGGATAATGTGTATTATGTTCATGCAAGTATATTAATGTAATCCCATAGTTACACAAGTGGTTGTATATCAAATATCCTTGGAATTGCATTATTTTTTATTTTTGCTTTTTTTTTTTTTTTTTAATTTTTAATTCCCCATCGTTGGCTTACCATGTTTGCACGGTGGTAAGCAGTGCACAACTTTTTCAAATGCAGCAAAAAACAGACAGTGTACACCTTCAGTAAGCACAATATTTGCAATTGGTAGCCATATACTTTAAAGTGGAATTGATGGGAAATGATCATTATACATTGAGCTTGATTGTTAGGAGACATGGCTGGAGTTGGAGATGGTATGTGCTTCTTAGTCCAATGTTGGAGTGTTCATGAGTCCAAAGTCTTTGTTGGGCTCCTAGCTTAGGATCATGGTGCATGCCTTTTGCAGAGGGAATAATCAGCTTCTCAGTATAAGTCTGAAGCCTGGACTAGTTTCGCTAGTACTTTGACCAGTGCAACAGGTATCTCTGTTGAGCAGTGCCATCATCATTATGACAATCTCTATAGGAGGAAGAGGGATACCCTTGATCAGTGGATCTGGGAATGTAGAGCAGGGAACACTCCACAGATGTGTAAGTATAAAATGCAATGGCCAGCTGTAAACGTTATAGCTGAATATAATCAAGACTGGTAGTCATAATGGCATTCTGTTTTTTTTTTCCACAGCTGCTGAAGAAAGGGCCTCAAATGTGAGGTCTCATGGAGTGAACCTGGCAAGGATGAGAGAAACATGTGGTATGTATGCATATAAAAGTACTGTTAGTGTAGCTTTAACTGTTAAAGGTGTAGTACTTGTTATTTCAGACAGCTGTATATAATTGAGCATGCATATCTCAACTGTAAAAGAAAGTATCTATGCCATACTCTGTAGTACAAAGCAACTATTTCCCATTATCAAATAACAGTGAACATGCATGTATAAAGTGTAAAAGGAAAGTATGCACAAATTAGTCTGTAATCTAAAAGAAAAGTACAGTACTACAGTAGTCAGCACTTTCCAAATGTGCAATAGTGTGTGCCAATACTGTTATGTTTTCATCATTATATACACTATACTGTTAGGTAATCATCATTATAGCAAGTCACTTTCAGACCTCAATACCTCTGGCATGAATGGCCTGCTAAGTGTAATCATGCATATGTGCAATATATGCACACATGATTGCTTTTTGACTGCAATCTGATCAATACTACAATGTCCATCTGCTAATAACTGGGTAGTCTTCAAAGTAGTAAAGAATTTTTTTAGGTGTTGTGTTAAAAGTAAAATGTAACACAATAGAGTGAAATAATTGTAAAAAGCTTTTTATATTAATTATGAAGTTAGTAATATTTTTCTGCTTTTTCTCTCACACCACCCCTTTTCTTCTTTTTTTGATTAATTTGTTTTCATATTGTAGTTATGTATAATTTTGTATTTCTTTGTTTTAATTTATTTTGTCTAATGTTGTTTGTTTTTGCTGTTATATAAATTTGTTTTTTATTATGGTTTTTTTTTGTTTTTCTTTGTTCATCTATTTTTATGTGTCTAATTGTTCTTTTATTTTCATTTTTTATTTTATAATTGTATGTTAATGTTGTTTTTATTACTGCAGCATAGCATGGTAGGCAGGTCCCATGTGATTCTCCTACTTTCACTCCACCAGCTACAGGACCAAGGCCCACCATGTTTGGACTGCAGCCTGGCTACAGGACCAAAGCCCAGCATGTTTGGTCTGCACTCTGGCATCACCCCCTCTGCTCCCCCTGCACTACCTGGTCCCTCAGGTAGTTATGCCCCAGAGGATAGGTCTTCAGTCCCCTCTGGGAGCAGTGGTGGAGGGCGTGCATTTATCACCCACAATGAGTTGCCAGGTATGGTGCATAGGATTGGGAACTGCACAGTGGAACACTCCTATGCTGGTTGGAGTGCCTGTTCTATATCCTGGCACTGCAGCCACTGGCGTAGTGAGGGGACAGTGGAGACAGTCCACTGGATGAGGACTTGACTCTCACTGTCGCCCATCCTGATGTCCACGAGACCTCAATTTCCCCACCCTCACCCCAACCATGATGTTCACCCCCTTCTTGTGTCATTCATTATCCCTGTATCTTGTCTTGGATATCCTGTCCTTCAGCAATTGCTTCTTCAACTTGCCAATGTACCTGCTCAGACATGTCTATGCCCCTTCCTCAACATTCCTCTCTCACCAAAAATAAAAGGCACCTGCCCCCCAAATTATTGTCCCATACATAGCTCTCCATTTCACACATGTCTACTTGACACACTTGATTTGGTCCAATTGGCTATATACCAGATTATGTTGTTGTCACCCCTGTCTCTTGAGGTGACAGTCCACATTCAGCTGATATTGTATACATCTGATCATTTTTTTACTGTTGAAGAAATGAATAGCTATAGTTTTTTCTTACACCCTTCCTGCACATCCCTGCCATCCTTTTGCTTTGTTTTATCCCGGTTTGCTTCCCATTTCACCATGTTCCTATCTTCCCTATTTCTTTTCTTTAAAGAATCGGTGCATGATAGCTAGGCAATGTTAAAAGGCAGTAGTATCAGTAATTGTAAAATCCATGCCTGCACCTCATTTAGAACCCAGTACCATAAGCCTCCAACAACAATGCAGTAACCCATCTGGGCACAGTGTCAGTTCATTATCAAGTGTATTTTATTCAATCAATATTAACTGTCACATTTTATCTTTATATTTTCCCTTTGTACTCCCCAGTATCTGCTCCTTAGATCACCAATGTCATATTTTCAACATTAATTATGTATGAAGCATCATTGCACAATAGATATTACTGTTCTATAAAGCCTTGGTGTGCAATCCCCATTTATTTTTATAAAGCATGTGTGTGCCATGTTGCACATCATGTAGCCTCACTTCTTCTTTCAGCTTTTTCTGGTTAGGGGTCGCCACAGCGGATCACCTGTCCGCTCATGATTGGCAGTGGAGTTTTACAGTGTCGAGTTGCCAGCCCAGCACCCAACCTTCCACAGAAGGCACACACATGCACACACTCACACCTAGGGCCAATTTAGAGTGTCTAATCCACCTACATCATGTGTTTGGTATGTGGGAGGAAACCGGAGCACCCGGAGGAAACCCACGTGACCACAGGGAGGACATGCAGACTCCACACAGAAGGCACCCCAGCCAAGGATCGAACCGGAGAACCTCTTGTTGTGAGTCGACAATGCTAAGCGCTGCACCACCGTGGCCACCCATCGTGTAGCCTCACTAATAAAGGCAAATAAAATTTTTAATAAATAACATAAATGAGAATAGCAGTGAACAGCATTAGCTGCAGATTTATTGAAGTCAATTGCTACCTGCAGCCAAAGATTTAGTTAAGTAGCAGGTGAATGCAACAGCAATGTATTCTGCAATTTTCTATTCAACGTGTAAAATACACCTGCTACTCAACTGACTTTGTCGCACCATCTGTTAATGCACTGATCCAACTTGTTTTGGATCAAATACAGGTGTATGTAACAGTTTCACATTTTTAAGAGTAAATAAAAATTATAAATTTGGCTACTTAGAAGTATATGTCATTATTTTTGTGGAACATAGTAGTGGTTTCAAATAAAGGGTTATATAATATCTGTAATTGCTTTTTCTGTAGGTGCACATCAATGCATGATGTGCACCATCGTGCACCATCACTCACAGATTATCTAAAGGAAAGAAATTGTGAAGACAGGAAAGTGGTAAAATGGAGAGCAAGCAGGGGGGAAAACAAAGTGAAAGGAGGGCAGGAATGTAAAGGAAGGGTGTAGGAAAGAACCATAGCTACCCGTTTCTGTAACAGCAAAACATGATAATATATGAAGAATATTAGCTGAATTTAGACTGTCACCCCCATAGAGAGAGGTGACCACAGCACAATCATGTTGTATAGCCAACTGGATCGAATCAAGGGTGTCATGAAGACACGTGTGTGAAATGGAGAGGTATGTATGGGCTGAATTTTTTTTTTTTTTTTTTTTTTTTGGAACAGGTGCCTTCTTTTTACTTTTTGGCCAAGAGAGAGGAATGTTGGAGTAGAGACCCAGTTATGTATATGTAAGGTAAGGTGGGTAGGTAAAGAAGCAATGGCAGACAGGCAGGACATACAAGACCAAGGCACAGTGATGGTAAAGGACAGAAGACGGGGTGAACACCATAGCTGGGGAGAGGGGGACATCAAGAGCCCAAGGATCTCAAGTTTGGAGGCAGAAAGAATTGAGTCCTCATCCACTGGTCTGTCATCACTGTCACCTCACTGTACCAATGGCTGCAGTGCCTGACATCTGAATCTCCTTGTATTATTCAGAACAATGATGGAGAGCAACATCTCCACCCAGCATAGACATGCACCATCTGTGTGGTTCACAGTTCTCTACACCAACCCTGACAGTTTATTGAGGGTGATAAAATCACCACCTCTGCCACTGATCCTGTAGGTAACCACTGGCCTTTCCCGCAAAGCAGAACCACCTGATTGCCCAGGTAGTGCAGGGGCTGCAGCAGGGGGGGGGGTTGCTACCAAGTTGTATCCTTGATGTGCTGGGACATGGTGCCATACTTAGTGGAGTGTGGGCAGATGGCTCCCATTGGACAGATCTACTGCTGTGCTGTGGAAAAAAAAGAAAAACAAAAGAGCATATGGGATGGGGAGAGAGAAAGAAAGAAGGGAAGAACATTAGCAACATCCTTAGTGACATAAAACGTAGAGATACAATTATTTCACTCTATTATGTTATCTTTACTTTAAACAGTACAAATTGTGAACGGACTTTTTTATAACTTTATAACATTTCTTAATACACAGTTACAATAGTAAGCACCACCAACCAGGAATGAACACGAACAATGTAGCAAAATCCAAACAGTTTATTGTCCACACTAACGTTTGTACAGATACAGCACGTTTTCGTCCTCAACTTCATCAGAAAATGAAAAGCAACCACATCCATCTGTATTTATACCCTCCCTAATAACATCAATTAAAACAATTTAATCAACATTAAAAGCAACAAGATTAATAAAATCAGTTGATTCCACATATGATAAAAACCTATAAACCAAAATAGTTTTGTAACTTCTTACATTTAATAAATATAATTTAAACACATTTAACACCATCATCCTATTCAAAATTCTTCCAAAAACTGACAATTAATAAATAGTACATAAATAAAATGATTAAAATTGATTTTGTATGTTGAACAGTGTATGTCTCCCTCAAGTGATGAAACTGAAAATAACATATAAATTAATTCATAGTTGTAACTTAGTATATTTTAAACTGGATTAAATGGTACATTTTTAATTGGACTTAAAAATATTCTTTCTAACTCATACATATAGTAAATAACAGTTAAGTGTAGCAGATCTGATTTTAAGCACTTGAGACCTGGGAATTTGCTAGAATCCAACACCAGTTGCCAGTATAACTCTCTGTATTCAACTAGTGTTCCCCACATACCACCCCTAGGACTCAATGCAACCACCTCCAAAATAAAAAATTGAAAACCAGATGTCCTACAGGTGGTAGTGTGCTTATATAATGCGTTTCTCATTCTTTGTTCTAATTTCATATAAATGTTCGTAAATCCTCTGCTTTAACTTCCTTTCACTTTTCCCTATATAAAAGGATTCACATTCTTTACAAGTTGCAATATAAATAATTCCTTTAGTGTTGCAGTTAGCATATGTGTTCAAAATTAATTTCCTTTTCCTAGCCTTTAAGTAAATAAAATCTCCCGTAGATAAAAATGTACAATAATTACAACACCCACACTTGTATAAACCCAGATGGATGTGGTTGCTTATCATTTTCTGATGAAGTTGATGACGAAAACGTGCTGTATCTGTACAAGAGTTAGTGTGGACAATAAATTGTGTTTGGATTTTGCATTTACATTGTTCGTGTTCATTCCTGGTTGGTGGTGCTTACTATTGTTTCTTGGTCTTTTTGTGCGCACCATTGGTCCTTTTTTGTGGTTAATACACAGTTAATAACAGATGCACACTATAGTACAGATTTCAGCTAGCAATCCTTGATGTGTGCATATATTGTCCATATTTAGGCTCCAGTTCTACTAATTAAATTTTCCATCAGGCCATTTGGTCCACTGCTAGAGAGGTCTGCAGTTACAGTGCAATAATGATGAAGACATAACAGTACTTGTTCATTTGGTAATTGTGGTGTTTGAACCCAGTACTGCTGACTACTCTCTACTACCATAGTGTTCTGTGTTCCCACAAAGTATTGCATGCATACTTTTCTTTTACAGTTGTGAGATGTATGCCGTACCTTTATAGTGCTGTATTCATAGACCTGAAACTCTTACAGCAATAAATGTGGACAAACTCATAGGTAATGGGGTGCCAAAGTCCAAAAATAGGGATGACTCTTACATACTTGCTCTTACAAATTTATTAAGGTGATACAGTAACAACTTTTGCACTTGCATGACTTTTCTGATGGGTCTGAGGTCTGAATTTCACATGTCTGACATTATTTAGTGACATCCGTCCACAACCTTTCTGCAATCATTTAACTGAAAGCCACAATTATATCTGTAACTATGTCTCAAAACCTCTTACAGCCAAAAATGTGAACCAAGCAATAAATACTGCAGGTATAAAGGTGCACAAATACCAACACAGTTTACATATTCTTCTAAAAACCTAGAAAAGTGATACATTAACAAGCTTTGTGTTAGCACAGATGTTCTAAAAGGGTTCCTATCACGTAGTTGAACTTTTACAAGTTCGAACAACATATAGTCGAGACCGTACGTTCGAATTTGTAAATGTTCAAGCATTTGAATGGAAATCTCCATAAGTGGAGGTTTCCATTCACTTCAATGTGGTGCGATCTTGGAGTTAGTATATTAAGTAGCGGGGGTGCAGGGGGGCTTGCCCCTCTGCTTACAACAATTTATTTTTTTGTCTGTGTTTTTTTTTTTTTTTTACGTAGTCAAAGTTCTGTAACTTCGAACATAATGGTTCGACTATTAGGTGTTCAGAGTTACGGAATTTCAACTATCTGATATAGACTCATTCTGAAAGGTATGAAGCATGAGATAAAAATGTCATTTTCTGACTGCAGTCCTCAATGCTTTGGCTAAGATTTGCCAGACAAACACAGTTTATGAGAAGCAAACTAAAGTTATGAGGCAACAATCTCAACATTCTTCAAAACCCATACAGTTGAGAGGTATTACAAAGAAGTTTTTAACTTTTAATGCTAGAAAACAGTACCATTGTGATGCATACATACCACATGCTGCTCTCATCTGTGCCAATCTAATTTCTTGGGCTCTAGCATTCAGCTCATGATCTGCCTCAGCTGTGGTAAAAAAACAGAACATAGTACTATTATGAATACCAGGCCTGACTATATACAACTTTAAACGATTACAAGTAATGTCTGAAAGTCATACTTACACATCTGTGTGGGTGCCACCAGTCTGACATTCCTTGATCCAACAGTTGAGGGTGTGACACTGCCAGCCCAGCAATCTGGAATTTTGTAAATAATCATATGTCATTTGCGAATATTAATATAATTCATATGCTTGTCTTACAAATGTAAGAGAACTATATGTTACATGTACATTAAACTACTGGTGCACAAGTGTGTGTTGAACAGGGTTTGTACAGTACTGAACTTCAAGGATGTGTCCACAGTGTACCTTACTGGAAAAGATAGAAATGTATATAAATTATAAACCTGTAGAAATGTATGTTTTAATAGTAGAAGCTGGAACATACAACTTGTAAACCCTCAAGAAAATAAGTTGAAATTGTTTTACAATTGCGTTATCTCTTAGTTTCAGCAAGAAGACAGGATGTCTAAATCTAGAAGTTTTTTTCTATTGTCTTGGCTAGAAGTAATTACTAGTTTTAAAATGTAAAGTGTTTTATAGCTTTGACTTCATAGCAGCTACACAGTTCTGAACAAACTTCTGAGAGATATGTATTTTTGACACAGAGGTGTTACATTCTGAGTATCTGTTTAGCCTGGGAAATGAAGCCAGGTGAAAAAGAGTGATGTCATCCAGGCTAACCTAGCAGTAATGTCTGATATTAATTTCAGAACCGTCTCGGAGAGAGATTTGGGCATTTTGTATCTTGTCTTGGACCTAGCAAGAGCATCCACTCATCTGCATGTGCCTTGTTAATAGTAACTAACTAGGATACAGTCATTTCTCTTGGATATAGATAGGAATATAGTAAAGATTGGTTTAGCTGTTTTCTGTATTTATTTGAGACTGTCCTGCAATGTTGTTTTAAAATATTACCTTTGATTCTGAACTCTATAGTTACTGTGTTGTTTGAGTATTGTCTTGTTCTTTTATTATTTATTATTAATATATTTAAACCTATATTTGTGGCTGATATTTGTGAGACATATTTAAGCTCTTAGAGTACTTGCATATTTATTTGGTGACACTGTATAGGCCACTCCTAAATAGCCTGGCTGTTGGGTCACAATTACCATTTGGATAATAGTAACATTGGACAGTAGGATCGGACACCCTTTCGAAGGACCTTATAGTAGCTGATAAGTAGTGGTTGGTGGCAGTGATAACTATCTTATAGCCTGGGTAAAAGGGTAATAGCTAGTAAACTTGTACCAGCCTTCCCCAGGAGTGTCTGTGTGTTTGAAATATTTCAAAGTGTATGTGTGTCAGCTACTTTGACAGGGACATGAAGCACTGGTTGGACAGAGAGGGTGCTGGAGGTTTTGGCTTGACCACTCAGCTGAGATCTTAACCCTATAGCTATGCCAGCAGGGAGTCTTACTGGGGATCTGGAGAAAGAGGGAGAAACTAGCCCCAGACTGACTGTTGTCTCTGTGTGCTCTTAAGGGAAATTGAACTTTACTGTGTGTGTGTACTTGCAATCCTCCCAATGTGTATGTCCCTCACTGGTGCTAGTGGTGAGGGTTGAGGCTCCTTGATTACTGGGGCAGTGCAGGGGTATCGCATATTAATTGTTTGGCAGTGGTGGGATATCCACATCACATATTAATTGGTTAGTAGTGGCAGGAATACCCAAATCACATATTAATTGGTAGAATGTGGTGAGTTAGTCACATCACATATTAATTGGCTTGTAATGATGTGGATATTGAGTTCCTGTAGTTGGTGTACAGTGGTCACTGAGGGTGTTTGCACTCTTAATCAGCCACACAGAGAACATTCAGAGTCCATATCACAATTGTTTTATTTATTTGTTAGCTTAGTTAGTCAGGGAAATCAGGCATGCATGTCAGCAGATGAGTATGGCAAGCTGATAAGGGAGCCAGTTGGCTGAGACATGCCAGGTTAAATGACTGGTGCATACCAACCTGACTAAAGCAGACATTACTGCAGTTTTAGTCTCAGCTGCATCACAGAATATCAACCAGGCAGACAATCAAACTGACCATGGAGATGTACATCTCTCAGAGAATGTAGAGCTCAACCTTTCCACAGAGAACTTAATAATCCATCTGGAGGTAACTAGACTTGAGCTGGAACCCAAGCATTTGGAAATAGAGACAGCAGAAAGACTGAGATGTCTGGAGGCTAAGAAAAATGAGAAACTGTGACACCTGAAAGTTGAGGAGAAGAGAGGCAAAGGCAACATGAAAAGGAGATGCTGATTCTTCTCCAGAGTCATGGACGTAATGGAGGAAAGATTAACTGAACCCCAGAAGCAACAAAGGTCAATAAATTTCTTCCCCAATTTACAGAGGGGGATAATTTTGATAGTTTCATTCATATGTTTGGGAGGGTATGTAAACAGTATAATGTTGACCAAGGGCTGTGGGTATGGTTCCCGACCCTCTTACTCTGTAAAGCTGTAAGGGTAATTACTAAACTGCCTGATACGGATTGTTTAAATTATAATATTGTAAAAAAAACTGTTTGCTAGAATGTGTTAAAACCTGAAGCTTAAAAGAAAAAGTTTTGTGAGCATAGATGCAAGGCAGATAAGTGTGTGTGAATATGTTGCTGAACTAGGCACTTATTTTCATAGGTGGATGAGTGGATGTCAGGTCACCACTTTTGAAGGGCTGGTAGACCTTTTGGTGAGGGGACAAGCCCTTAGCACTTTTCCTGAAGACATGAGAATCTGGTTAGCTGATAGACAATCACTACTGCAGATGAGTTGAGGAAGAATGGAGACCTATACCTTACAAGCAGGTCATCACTGCACAGGAAAGGGACCCCCCCAGTGCTGGTCATGGGTCTAAGGGAAACCATGATGGACAGCCCAGACTGCCCCAATGGTGTCTGCCAGTAGCAGGGGCAGCCACTAGTCCAGGTACACATCCAGGATCAAGGGTTAAATGTTTTAAATAAAACCAGTGAGGCCATGTAGCATATAGATGTCCACAGAGGCATAGTTGGGAAAAAAAGGTGGGAGAGACATTGTGGGAATGGGAAAATGCCAGCAGTAAGTTGTCTTGAGACAACAATGGTACCAAACGACCACAAGAGGTTATATCTTATCTTAGTGAATGGGGAAGGGGCCATGGCTAAGAGAGGCACAGCCTCTGCCTTAACCAGTATGAACCCTGCAATGGTTACAGAGGAGCAGTATTTGCTTGCTCAGTCTACTCCAGTCAGAGCTTTAGGAGGGACCCATTTCCAAATACCTTTGGCTAGGGTTCACCTTGATTGGGAGGGTGAAAAAGGAAGCCAGCAATTAGGTGTGTTTGAGGATATCCCTGCAGATGTCCTGATAGGGAATGATTTTGATAATGCAGTACCATGTGTGCATGCAGTTACATGCAGTCAGGCTTGGAGACAAGCATGTGGGTCTGGTAGCCTGGGGGATACCCAGACAGACCTCACATTTGCAGCCAGGACTGGTGAGGTGGTTACTTCAGGGAGGGATCTACACTGTAGCAGTGAGACTGAAGGTGACCCACAGCCGCTTGTGGGTACTGATGTTCCCTTGGGCATAAAATGTACAAAGAGATGTATTATGCAGTTCTTCTATTGGCCTGGGATTTCTGGAGGTGTGACAGGGTACTTCAGGACCTGTGAGCAGTGCCAAAAAGTAGGCAGGGCAGGAGGCAAGGTGAAAGCTCCTTTGATCCCTTTGCCTGTGATTGAGGAGCCATTGCAGATGGTAGCTATGGGTATTGTGGGGCCTCTGAGTACCCCCAGTTCCACGGGGAAAAAGTATATCCTAGTGGTAGTAGATTATGCTACCTGATACCCTGTGGCAGTAGCTCTGTCCTCCAATGAGGCAGAAAAGCTGGCAAATACTTTGTTAGAGATTTTCAGCAGGGTAGGTTTCACAGAGGAAATAAGCACTAACAGATGTGCCAATTCCATGCCAGACCTGCTGGCTTGTCTGTGGAAGTACTGTGGGGTGAAGCACCGAAAGACCACCCCCCCACCATCCCCAGAATAATGGTTTTGTTGAGAGGTTAAACTCTACACCCAAGATGAAGCTACAGGCATTTGCAGACCACTTTAAGAGGGAGTGGAAAAATATTTGCCCCATCTGTTTGCTTACAGAGGGGTGCCCCAGTAATCCACAGCTTTTTCACCCTTTGAGTTGTTGTATGGGTATAGGGCGTGGGGACCTCTAGATTTGATTTGAGATGAGTGGGAGGGTGAGTGTGAATCCCACAAGGAGTCTGTTGTGGCATATGTCCTAAACCTCAGTACAAGGCTCAGGGAACTCATTGGCTTGATCCAGGAGAACATGGCAGAAGCCCAACAGTAGAAAAAGGTCTGGTATGACAAGAATGCATGAGCAAGAGACTACACTGTTGGGCAGCAGGCAGCAGGTAATGGTTCTCATTCCTGTCAGACACAACAAGCTGCAGGCAGACCGGGAGGGACCCTACAAGATAGTAAGGAAGGTCAGTGATCTTAACTACATTGTAGAACTGCTAAGCAGGGGCACAAATTGTACTAATTTAACATAACGAAACCTTACCATGATGGGGAGACCCTTGTGCTGACTATCTGCAGTGGATGGTAGGAGGAGTCTGAGTGGGATCTGGTGTCTGATCTCCTCATTGAGGCTCGAACTGACACTGCAGTGGAAGGGGTAATAATGCCCCAGCAGCTATCCCCTACCCAGGTTTGAGAAATCTGAGCAGTGGTACAGGAGTTTGGGGGCGTGCTCACTGGAAAACCAGGGGTACATCCACCTGGTGCAGCACCATGTGGATACAGGACCCTAAAGATCTATTAAGCAGGCCCCTTAAAGAGTGCCCAAGAGAGTCAAACAGACTCTGAGAAAGGAGATATAGAAAATGTTGGAACTAGGGGTAATTCAGGAGTCCAGCAGTCCCTGGGTCTCCCCAGTGGTGCTGGAAGAAAAGAAGGATCACAGCACCAGGTTCAGTGTGGACTACTGGAAATTAAATAGTCACACAGTGTCAGATACTTACCCCATGTCTTGGACAGATGAAGTCCTACAGCAGCTAGGGTCTAAGATCTTACCACTATTGCTCTTACCAAGATTCCCAGTGCTAAAGAGAGGTCAACCTTTGTGACTCCTTTCGGCTTGTATGAGTTCACAAAAATGCCCTTTGGGATGAAAAATTCCTCAGTGACTTTCTGGAGCCTGGTAGATCATATCCTAGCAGGAGCAGGAAATTTTGCCCTTGCTTACCTATACGATATTGCTATCTACAGCTATTCCTGGCAAGAGCACCTTCAGAATGTCAAGGAGGGACTGAGCAGTCTACAAAGGGCAGGGTTGATGACCATTAAGTCCAGCAAATGTCAGGTGGGTATGGCAGATGTGTCCTACCTAGGACATAGAATAGGGAGTGGAAAGATGAGGCCAGAACCTACAAAAGTGGAAGCCATTCATGCATGGACTGCCCCTGTTACCAAAAAGCAGGTGAAAGCATTCTTAGGGACATCAGGGTACTAAAGAACATTTGTCCACAATTATAGTACCATAGCTGCTCCCCTCACAGTCCTGACAAGGGAAAACAGGCCAGTTAAGGTAGTGCAGACCCCAACATGTGAGCAGGCATTCCAGAAGCTTAAAAGAGCTTTTGGAGGACCTCCTGTGTTAGTCAGCCTAGATTACAACAAAGAATTTGTTGTGCAGGTCGGTGCTTTAAACCATGGGGTGGGGGTTGTACTTGGCCAGGTTTCCTCAGAGGTAGAAGAGCACACAGTGGTTTATCTCAGTCTTAGGCGCCAAGCCAGGGAGGAATGCTATGCAGTTGTTGTAAAGGAATGCCTAGCCATAGTGTGGGCACTGCAGAAAGTTCAGCCTTATCTGTATGGAAGGAATTTCACTGTAGTTACAGACCACAATCCCTTAGCATGGCTACATTGAGCCAGCTACCAAAATGCCAAGTTACTATGGTGGAGCCTAGGGCTGCAAGCATATGATATGACAGTGTGGCACAGCAGTGGGATTAGCAATGCCAGCACAGATGAGCTGTCAAGACAGGGAATGGGATAATGTATACCCAGATAAGCTCAACCCTCTCAAGCAACATTTCTCAAGGGTCAATTGAAAAACTGGCTTGAGTTTTCGGGGAGGGGAGAAATGTGTCACTGCCAGCCCAGCTGTCTGGAATTTTGTAAATAATTGTATGTCATTTGTGACTATTAATATGATTTATATGCTTGTCTTACAAATGTAAGATAACTATATGTTATGTGTATATTAAACACATGGTACAGAAGATTGTGTTGAACAGGGTTTGTACAGTGCTGAGCTTCAAGGATGTGTCCACAGTGTACCCTACTGGAAAATAGAGAAATGTATATAAACTATATACCTGTGCAAATGTATGTTTTAATAGTAGAAGCTGGAACATACTGAGTTAACTTGCAAACCCTCAAGAAAATAAGTTGACATTTTTTACAATTGTGTTATCTTTCAGTTTCAGCAAGAAGACAGGATGTGTAGAGATAGAAGTGTTAACTATTGTCTTCAAGAGAAGTAATTACTAGTTTTAAAATGTAAAGTGTTTTATAGCTTTATGACTTCCTAGCAGCCACACAGTTCTGAGCAAATTTCCGAGAGAGATGTATTTTTGACACAGAGATGTTAAATTCCAAGTATCTGTTTAGCCTGGGAACTAAAGGCAGGTGACAGAGTGATGTCATCCAGGCTAACCCAGCAGTAATATCTGATATTAATTTAAGAACTCTCTCAGGGAAATATTTTGGCATTTTGTATCTTGTCTTGGCCCTAGAAAGAACATCCACTAAACTGCATTTGCCTTGCTAATAGTAAGTAACTAGGGTACAGTAATTTCTCTTAGATATAGATAGGAATATAGCAAAGATTAGTTTAGATGTTTTCTGTATTTATTTCAGACTGTCCTACAATGTTGTTTTAAAATATTTCCGGTGATTCTGAACTCAGTAATTACTGTGTTGTTTGAATATTGCTGTTCTTTATTTATTATTAAATATATTTAAAGCTGCCTCTGAGGCTGATACTTGAGACATATTTAAGCTGTTAGAGTACTTGCAATATGTATTTGGTGACACTGTACAGGCCTCTCCTAAAAAGCCTGACTTTTGGTCATACTTACCATTTGATTAATAGTAACATTGCACAGTAGGATCAGACACCCTTTGTAAGGGCTTTATAGTAGCTGATAAGTAGTGGTTGGTGGCAGTGATAACAACCTTATAGTCTAGGCAGAAGGGGGCATAGCTAGTAAACCTGTGCTAACCTTCCCCAGGAGTGTCTGTGTGTTTGTATATAAATAAAATCTCAAAGTGTGTGTATGTCAGCTACTGGAGCAGGGGCATGAAGCACTGATTGGACAGAGAGGATGCTGGAGGTTTTGGCTTGACCACTCAGCTGAGATCTTAACCCTATAGCTATGCCAATGGGCAGTCTTATTGGGGATCTGGAGAAAGATGTAGAAACCAGCCCCAGACTGACTGTGATCTCTGTGTGCTCTTAAGGAAAATTGTACTTTACTGTGTGTGTACTTGTCATCCTTAGAATGTGTACATACCTCAGTATTGCCAGTGGTGGGGATTGAGACTCCTTGATTACTGGGCCAGTGCAGGGGTGTCACAGAGGGTATCACTCTTCCTCATCCTGAGGTCTCAGTAATGGTTCCCACACTATTCACCAATGCAGGGGATACTGGTAGCACTAGTCATAGCCTGGGCCAGACTATTCCATGCTTCTGTCCTTGATTGTGAACTATGATAGTGCCTTTGCAGGAGCCAGCATCCATGGCCATTCACAAGGGTCCAAAAAATACTTTTGAACTCCTGGACACCCCACCTTTGAGCCCTAAATCTCATACCCTTTCCAGAAATGCCTTACATGTCTGTCACAGTGCAAGACCAGTGTAGAATAATATTTTCCTGTCAATTGCAAGTATCACATTTACTCAAAGGATGCACTTTTTGATTTGGCAACATTTGAAAATGTTGTGTGTCACTTATCATTGCTCAAACAGTGCAAAGGATGCAACATGTTTGCACAATGGAAAGTGATGCAGACGTTTGGCAACTAATACAATTTCTATTTTATTTGAGACGCATGCAATTCTGTAACTGTGTTGGCCTAATGGGAAGTGCATGCCAAGCCACATAGCAGGCATATACTTGCCTGAACATAGTACACATTATACCCACAGTCATGCTTTTGCTATTAATTAGACAGTATATGCATTAATAAATAATTACATAATGGACACAGCATTACTGTGACAGTCCTAAGTCATATAAATATTATATAAGCAACACTAGGTCAACTGCTATAAGTGAGAGTGACTATATTGTGAAATGGAACAACATTAAAATTGAATGGCATATACTGCATTCAAACCCTGGATTATATGGATGTTAGCCCTGCACTGACAGCTATTGCCACAAGAAAGTTGGGAAATCCTTTTTCTGTGTGTCAGTTCATTGCTAAATACTGCAATTTCACAACGGTAAAACAAAGACTGTACACCTTGTATTTGAGCCAAGGACCAGCTAGATTTCAGACCTAGACGTAACACCTGCTACCACAGAGTAGGCTACATGACATCCCTTAAGTTAGTATACATTGCTAAGTTCTTGTTGTTACCCACAGCACAATGGCACTTAGCTTGCTTGCACTATGCACAATTACATTAATAGAAAGCATCTGGTTTCTATTTTTGGCTGTCTGGGTCCTGTCTGCTACCTGGGTGGTCCAGTCGTCCATTTTGCAAAATGCTGCACTATGCACAAAACTGATTAGCATAGCCAAACCTGTTTGTGCTATGCGGCACATTGTGCAAACAATGCCCCCCCCCCCAATCACCCACTAAAGTAAGACAAAAGGGAAAAAAAGGGGGAAGTTCAGTTTGTTTCTACACAGGATGTATGACTGCAGATGTCTGGACTTCAAATTTCTACACAGGATGTATGATTGCAGATGTCTGGACTTCAAATCTCATTCCAGTGCACCTTCAGAAAACAGGATGGGAGCCTTATTCCTGATTGCCAAAACAAACAACTCGGCAGCAAACAACTTTACATTATCCATCGCTCAACAATCTTCCACAATGTATTTTAACTGATATCAAGCCATCAGCTGTTATTTGTACATGTATTATATGAAATAGTTTTGGATGTACTGCATTTAATGATCACACAAATAGTATGATGCGCAGTTGTCAGCAAGTGAAGGCCAGGTTAGATGGCACAAAAAATCATGCACTGCTCTTTTGGTGGTGGGAGCAAAGGTGAATTCCTGTTATGGCACATGCAAGGGTACACTGTTCTATCTAGGGGGTGGGCTTAGTTGAGTTCATGTTATAACACAAATTCTCTATGTAAAGATATTCTGTTACAAACATATGGTGCTAAACTGAGGCCATGCATTGATCACCAGTACTTTGCAGTTATGAATGTGTGAATCTTGCATGGCTGAAGGCCACTACTTTGTAATGAACACATAAAAGTGAAATAACTCTCTACTGTCACGTTACTTGACTTTCTGTACACATCTCCCACCTTCTACCTGCTTGCTGTAACATGTGATGAAATACATGTACATGCCATAGCTGTAGTATACATTCCAGCACATGTTCAGGACTTAGTAAATGCTGTGTCTGTACTCCACATGTTGTGAAATTCCTAGGAAAAACCAGCATGGATGCTTTATATCTTGTTGAATGGCTTACAAGATTGCTTGATTAGCATTCTACATGAGGATGATTAACATCCTACATGAGCTACAAAATGAACTGGCACCACATCTGTATGCCCTGTTCAATCACAGCCTTACCTCAGGCTATGTCCCTAATGAATGGTGCACTGCTACAGTCATCCCACTCCATAAAGGGGGAGCAACTACAGACCTTCGGAACTATCGCTCCATTAATCTGATGAGTCTGTTATGCAAAGCTATGGAGTGCATCATCATGGACCTGCTTAACAAAGATATAGGCAATCTCCAAACTCTTGACCCGGCACAGTTTGGCTTTGTCAAGGGGAGATTCTGCCTGCTGAACCTGGTTGACTTCTTTGAGGCAGTCACCAAGGCTGTGGATGAGAGTAAGGCAGTGCATACAGCCTACCTCGACCTGGCCAAGGCCTTTGATACCATTCCCCACTCAGGTATCATTGATAAACTCACCAAACTAGGCATCATTCCTTACATCATTAGGTGGGTTGCAAATCTGCTCACAGACAGGACCCACAGAGTGAAAGTTGTGAATTCCAAGTCAGTGTCAACCAGTCATGAGTGGAGTCCCACAGGGCTCGATCCTAAGCCCTCTCCTGTTCGACATCTACTTCTCAGAAGTTCAGGCCAACACAAAAGGACTCTGGCTGACCAAGTTCGCTGATGTCTGCAAGCTAGAATTCATTATCAACTCCCCAACTGATGCAGACATCCTACAAAAGGACCTCTCTGAGACCAATAACTGGTGTCGGAAACATGGCCTGAAGCTTAATGCCAAAAATGCATTATTATTCCTTTTGGAAAAAACTCAGTTTTAACCGCATTGATGGGAGCTCAGTGAACACTGAAGGGGCCATAAGAGATCTGGGCACCCAGGTCCACAGCCACCTCACCTTTGACCATCACATTGCCACTGTGGTCAGAAAGTCCTTCTACGTGGCACATCTTATAACCAAAGGTTTCACATCCAGGAAGAAAGATGTCATATCCCTCTCTACTCATCCCTCATTAAACCAATAATTGAATATAAAGCCCTGTTTGGCATGTACCAGACCAGACACCTACAACAGCTGGATAGGCCACAAAAGTACCTCATAAAAAGGATCCTAGGCCTTAAACACATGTCCTACATGGACAGACTCAAGAAACTTCAGCTGTTCTCAGTCTCTTATCTACTTAGAGGTGATCTCTGCTTGACTTACAAACCCATGTCCAACCCAGCCCTACTTGAAATGCTAGACTTAAAGAAATTCCAATCCCCCAATATGACATGCTCCAGAGATCACAACTTCATCACCATTAACAGAACATTTAGGAGGGACAGTTTCATCACCCAAAGACTGCCCATAGTCTGGAATAAGCTTCCCATTCATGTCAAGCAGAGCACCTCACTGGCCCTCTTTAAGAGAAATCTTGATGAGTAGATGGGTAACAGAAAGTTCACCCCAGGGATCACTCTAGTTGCCCTACTGAATAGGGGCACTGTGAACTAACATCGGGTGGCACAGTGCCTGGACAAGTTTTTTGGGCTATGTTTGTAAAGGCTGCATGGCCATTAACGTACTACACAACTATGGACCTATGAACCTGCTTATGCAGTAATTACCATCTCTGGAGCACAGACTAAGACAGGTGCAATCTATTAATAATATACTCTATTATGAAAAGGCAAATGTGTAGCTAGCCACACTGATGATGAGTTAGTACATTGTTTAACTCACTAAGACAACAATGTCTTCACAATATATCTCTACAGAGGAGTATTGCACTCCAGCAGGTATGTTCCACTTTTGTTACATACATAATGCATACATTGAAATGTAGTTAAGAATAAATATGAAGTAATGGCTTTCACACATTAATCTGTTTGCATTACTTAAAAGTGTAATGATGGCATGGCCTTGGTTGTCAAGCCATTTCACAGGTACACAGCATTGAGAATATCTGAAAAGGGAATGCTGTGTTATAAATATGTAAATCAAAGAAGTTTTGTTAGCACAACATATCCTGAGCCTGTCATTTTGTTTGGGGGGGGAATATGAGTTAGTGCTAGGGCACTAACTAGATTGGACTGTTATTTTGGGTGGGTGGGCATATTTGTCTGTCATTTTGTTTGGGGGGGGGCAAATATGAGTTAGTGCTAGGGCACTAACTAGATTGGACTGTTATTTTGGGTGGGTGGGCATATTTTACTTACTGATATGGCACAAACAAGGATATGTTTTTCTTCTTAGTCTCCTGTATCCTCCATTTTGTTATTTTTTTAAATATGCAGACTCTTTTCATGTTTATCCATGGGGGAATACTGACAAGTTTCCTTTATTGCTTTATCGGTAAACAGTTAAGTTGTAGTTATGTGATCCTAATTTATTATCATTATTTTGTCCTGTAGAACACCATATGTCTGCTCATCTTAGGCTCCCATTTACAGATGCAGAGAATAATCTGATAATTGATGCGTTGAGAAAACATGCTGCTGTCCATGGGATGGGCCAGTATGGCTGAGTATACAGCCGTCCTGGATGAATTAGTGGCCACCATTAACACCGTTGGGTGACAGTCACACAATATGAGCAGGTGTGTCACAGAGCCACAGACATGGTAACTGCTGCATATAAGCATGCAGCTTCAGTGGTACACAATAGACAAGTCACACCTGGAGGCCCTGCTGCATAACCCCCTGTCACTGCCACTGAGGAGTTCCTGGCAAACATTGCCACCCAGGACAGCTCCCAGCAATCCATGGCACGGTATGTTCTGGATGTGGACACAGCTCCTGCATCCCAAGAAGAACTTCCAGGTATGTTTTGTTAGATGATAATTAGGATACTGTGGCACAGTGCAATAATTTCAATAATGTATATGTCTGTGTCAGCTTTTTGTTGGGTGGTTGGATTTAGCATTGTTACAGTTATAAACGTAAGTTGAAGTTGTCAGCCACATTCTTGTTGACATTTGGGGTATTGCAGATATAGAGGTATAAATGTATTACCCCCTGTTTTACTGTTAAATGTGATGATGTTGCTATTACCTCTTGCTTTACTTATTTCTGGACCATCAGGGATACAGAGACGCAGGCCTCCTGCAGATGGTAAGCCTAATATATTTATGTCAGTACTGTAGATAAATTTCAAGATATCTCATAATGTGTCCTCTCAGGCCTGTTGTATATATTGCTGTACTGTCTGCAATAGTGACAGTAGTATACTTTTTTAGCATATATTGCAGCATATTAGTGCAGGTATTAATGCATTCCTGTTTTTCTCCATTTTTATCACAGGTGAGCATGACAGTGGTAGTGTGGGAACTCTGACACCTGATGTCAGTGTCTCAACAGGCACTGATGATGATGGTGGTCAAAGTGAGGTACAGTTGGGTGTTGCAGAGGTTGAAAATGGCACAGAGCTTGACATCCAGTGACCCCTTCATTTTCCCTGGACACAGCCAGTAGGCCTGTGCCTACCCTGTCCACTGAGTCCAGAGATATTGGACAGGTTAAGGACAAGGACATTGATCAGGGGAGTGTGGTTACTGTGGCTTCAGTGCTTGACACTGCCTGTTGAATCTGTCCATAGCCAAAGTATTGGCAAAGTGTCATGTAGGAGGATTGATTGGGTACTCAGAGGAGGCCTGCTGTTCCTCCTCCACCTGGTGCAGGTGTCTCATCCTGTGTCACTCAGTGGATGTTTAGGGCCATCATAGAGGCACACGCATATCCTGAAAGGTGTTGCAGACAAATACTCAGGGTTCTAGATGTAGCACAGTCTGACATCCATGACTGCCTCCACTGTGTAGCCAATTCAATGGATCGGTCGAATGACATGTTGGAACGTGGAGTGTCTGTGATGGAATGAGGAGTTTATATCCTGGACCATGCAGAGTCTGTGATGATATGTCTGCTGGGAGTGGGACATCGTCCATGTAGGCTTAGGTCAGCCACACCATCTGTTTCTAGCCAAAGTGGCCATGCCTGATCACACTCCTGCAGTGACAGTATTTCCTCTGTCCCATAAGGGAGTATGCTATCCACACCCAGATGTGGCAGGCTATGAGGTCATGGTCCTGGCCATTCCTGTGAAGGGAGCACATCCAACAGACAACAGTCACATTCTGCCAGTAGCATGGCATCTGACCTTGGGCGTGGAGGTGCCAGTGCATCTTCTGGCAGAACCAGGTCTCATGGTCAGAGGTGACAACAATGAACTAGCAACTGTTCTGTGCACAGCTCACATGCGTCCAACATACCAAGTTGTAGAGCTAGCACTGAACTTGTCTTTCTTCATGCACATTGTCACACACCACCTTTACATGGAGGACCTCTACAGACATTCACACAACAGTTACGTGGTTCAGCCTGCCTGCTTCCCAGTTCTTACTCACACACACTCAACAACTTTTGTTGTCAGCCTAGGCCTCCTGCCCCACCCCACCCCCACAACAGCTTATGCAAACGATGATAACTGTGCCATATCCCTGATTTATCTCTTTTGGATTCAAGGAAACTAAAGCTTTGTGTCTGATGCACAGAGTGCTTATCTACATTATTGCTTAGTACATCTACATTTGTGTTATTATGATAATTTTACCTGTGAATTATTTCACCTTGTCAAGTTGTACAGTGGATAGCATCATCATTTCACTACTTTATAGTGTATTTTCTTGTAAGGGTTGTGAAGTCAACAACTACAATGTGTCTCAACACTTTCTAACTATTCCCTGTAATGATTATCTAGTACAAATGTATGGTGCACATCATAAGTCAGGCCATCACATTCAGATCTCTGGACTGCATGACAGCAGTATAGTATAATCTCATCAGAACAGTACAGTATCATGCTCTCTGTTGCATGTAGCTCTCCAGAGCCATGCATCTGTAGGATACTACACAGGGCTTTCTCATTAAGCTAACACAGATCCTACATACCATGTCATGATGTATATGTAAAGATTAAAACACATGGCACTTTAATTTGTCATGTATCACATGATATAGTGTCTGCCTGACATCTAGGCCACTGTCTGATCATGCCCTGGTGAGATTCATGCATATACAATACTCTTGATATAGCCGGTGACTTAATCATTGTCTATGTCCCAACTGCTGATGTAAAATGATGTCTGTAATATCAAATTACAGCGGACTGTAGTGAGAATATAACCCCCTACCTACCTAAGGTACACAGACTATAGATCATTGAACATAATGCATGTACCATGGCAGAAGTCTGACTTGCATTGTGTCAGAAAATCCTTTATAGCTGATGACATCAGTAGCATCTGTTGAGGACAAGATATCTGTACCACCTGCTGGTGTAAAATGGTCTCTGTAATATCAAGTTATAGCTCACTCACACACACACACACTTGACTGTAGTGTGAATAGACCCCCTCCCTATCTAAGGTATACAGATCACTGAACGTAATACACATTCCACAGCACAAGTCTGACTTGTACACGTGTGCAGGTGAACTTATAGTAGATGACATTAGCAGACCCTCTGAGAGGCAACAGCTTGGGAGGCTGGTATGGAATGAATGTATAGGGATGAACAGCTATCAAATAATGGCCAGCCATGCCATTGAAGAGGTAACTGTAAGATACTACCTATATTCTGCTGTCTAGAGTCATGTGCACCCAGTTGACTGCAGTGAGATTAGAACCCCTACTTATCTAAATAGACAGACTACAGAACACAGTCTTTAACATGGATACCACAGCACAAGTCTGACTTATGCAGATGTGCTGGTAAACTTATAGTAGATGATATCAGCAGGCCCCATGAGAGAAAACAGCTTGAGAGGCCGGTATGGAATGAATGCGTAGGAATGAGCAGCTATCAAAAAATGGCCAGCCATGCCACTGGAAAAGTAACTGTAGGATAGCACTTCTATTCATCTGACTGGAGACACACACACACACACACACACACACACACACACACACACACACACACACCCAAAGTGAGATGAAAACCCCTACCTCTCTAAGGTCCACAGACTATAGAACACAATACTTAACATATAAGCCATGGCACAAGTCTGAATTATATAGGAGTGCAAGTGAACTTATACCATATGACATCAGCAAGCTCTGTGAGAGACAACAGCTTGGGAAACCAGTATGGAATGAATGTGTAGGGATAAGCAGCTATAAAAAAAATGTACAGCCACACCCTTGGAGAAGTAACTACAGGGTAGCACTTCTATTCTGCTTATTACACACACACACACACACACACACACACACACACACACACACACACACACACACACACACACACACACACACACACACACACACACACACACACACACACACACACACTCACTCAAATGAAGTGAGAACAGAACCCCTACCTATTTACGTTCACAGACTACAGAACACAATGCTGAACACACAGGCCATGGAACACGTCTGACTTATACAGGAGTGCAGGTGAACTTACAGTAGGTGATATAAGCAGGCCATGTGAGGAACAAGAGCTGGGGAGGCCTACATAGACACATAGATTCATAGCATCATATGAGGCTAATAGCCTAATAGCACTACACTGCTTAGAAGCCTAGCTGTATAACAACACAAGTACCTTTACTGAGCATATTTGGATGTTTGAGTTTAGCAGATCATAGTTGTGAGCACCACCAAGTGGCACTGTTCATGAAGGAGCACACAACATTATAAAATACACTTTGTCATGTGGTTGATATATGTGTGGAAAAAGATAAACTGTGACCCCAGGGCTGTAATACTTGTGGGTGTGTGGCAAACACATGAACTACATTGGGTCAAGCTTATCAACCTTTTATAGCAAGAAATCCAGAGAAAGCCATACATATTGGGTGGAAAAAGGGCCAAACTTAGGGACATGTTTTACATACTGCTTACAAACTTATACATTTGATAGAATAACATGTTCATGTAGGTAAGCAATGTGCAAACATAAGCCGCATTGCTAATGTGTGACAGTTACCCCATGCCTGGTTTAACTGATGGCCAAAAGCATTTATTGAATGTATCCAGTTTCTATGTCTGCCTGCCTGCTTCCTAGGTGGTCCAGTTTTCAGCAATGCCACACTTTGTGCAAGCCACATAAGCACAGTCAAACCTGAAGTCATTTGTTTGTGCTATGCAGTGCATTGCAAAACCAGTGGATTAAAAAAGGTTGGAAAACAAATGGAAAGGAAGACGTATGTGAACTCAGCAAGAGCAAGGTATGACAGACATACTACAGAAAGATACTGCACATCAGATATTTATACATAGTTCGGGATTTGAACTCACACTACTGCAAATTCAGAAAACAGGATGGATGCCTTAAAAGAGCATTGCAGCAAAGAACTGAAGTCATTGTTCACACAAACAAGTGCATCAGAATGTATACTGCTATGAGATCTTCAACTGTGACTTGTACTTTTAACCCTCTTTATTATAGTAGAATATCTGGCATGCATCACAGCTGTACCAGATGTTTGCTAAGGGGGGCATCCCACACGGCAATTTACTGGGGGATGCTGGCTATGCACTGGAACCATGGATGATGACACCAGTCAGAAATGCACACCCACCCACCAAAGAATGCCATAATGAGGCAAGCACACAAACTATAAACATCATACAGCATGTGGTACTAGAGGTACTAGAATATGGAGAGAGATCTAACAGTCACTTGGGACAGCAGGTACTCTGTCCAATAGTATGTACTCTATACTATTCACTAGATCACATGGCTGGAAAATCCACTAAATTATTCAACAGAGATGTCAAACAGTGGAGTCACATGGCAGTCACACAACTGTCTATGCTATCAGAGAAATGGGCTGGTCGTCTCTCACCCCTAACACATCAGTGTTCCCATACAACTGCTGTAACAGTAAGTCTACAATGATATAGCAGCAGACCAGCCAATTCCAGGCCTGTGACAAACAACCTGTCATCCACCTTAGGAGCACTGCCTGACAGACTAACATCAGGTAAACTCCGTGCCACATGCGATAAGTATTGTGAGCAATAATGTATAATAGTAGATAGGCTGGGTGTCTAATCTCACATCGGCCACGTGTGTGTGTGTGTGTGTGTGTGTGTGTGTGTGTGTATATCAGTATGTCCACTTACAGCACTATGGGCATTCCCATATGGGCTATCTCTGTGTAATGGTTATACATTTTACGACCATGTGACTAGCTGCTGGCCCTAAATTAGCCTCATCTGCATAAGCATAACTGATGTCCACCACCTTCTAGAGATGTACATTCAGAAAACCCAGGTGACACATATCAAGGGTAGCTGACCTTCTCACAAAGTATGAATGCGTGATTATGCTGACTGCTCCCATTGTCCCCGATACACTGTCCTACACATATAAACATAGGGAACCATGCACGTATACTACCTTACCTTACTGACATCATATTTTTGCTGTGCTGCCATGCCATCCTGAGCCACTGTATTGCTGCCATGTGTCCATAGTTTAATACCTCAGACTCCTGTAACAGAAACATATATAAGTCTATGAGACACCTGTCATTCTGTAACACTCTCACCAGTCCACCATTGGGCAACAAAGATACACATAGTCTGATGTGAAGTCATGACACATGCCAGCATACAGTACCTGTCATGGCCCACAATAAGTGCCATGGCAAAACAATACTGCACTACACAAGCACATGTAAAGTAATGCAGTCACCCTGTGCATCAGACACATATTTGCATTTCTCTGCATCAATGACATGGATGGCAGGGTTGTGGCACAGGTATCATCACATGCACAGAGCATTGTGTGGGGGTGTCAGAAACCTAGGCTGTGCCAAACAGTTGATAGCATGTGTGCGAGTCAGGAAGGGGTGTGAGTTAGATGGGCAATGGAGAGGTGCCGTGTGTGTCTGTTGTTGAGCTGCATGTAACAGTGGTGTTTGAGTATGTGCATGTACACAGTCAAGCCCAGTTCTAGCCCTACACATGTGTACATTGGACAGCTGTGGACAGTACATGATAGAGTGGACAGTTCACTGTCTACAGCCCTGAACACGGGAACTGTCTTTGCTAGAAGTAGCACTAGCACCACAATGCCCAAGGTCAGATGTGATGCTAGTAGCTTATGGTGGCTGCTGTCTGCTGGGCCCATGTCCCCATGGGGCTGCCAAGGATCACGTGCCCATGGCCTTCCATGTCATGGTGTGGACAGCACACTTCCCTCTGTAGTGCTGGAGGGGCTACCACTACCGAGCGTGACTGTGCATGGCTACGTAGACTCTCAGCAGGTGGTATTGCTGACCTACATCCACATGTCCAACCCACAACTCCAACCAGATGTTCCAGCACAGACAATGTGCTTTCAAAGACGGACGTTGTCTCAGCCCACTATCTGTCTACTACATCATTGAACTGATCCAGGGTGTCCCCAATGCAGTGGAAGCAGTCACAGATGTCAGACTGTGCTGCACCCATATCCCTAAGCATCCATCTGGTGTTGCATTCAGAATGTGCCTGTGCCTCCATAACAGCCCAAAATATGTGGCAAGTGACTCATGATATGACACCTGCAACAGGTGGTGGGTGGACAGCAGTCCACCTGCAAGCACCCCTGTCAATCTGCCTGTGTGGGACCTCCTCGCCAGCTCTCTGGCTATGGCCAGTGTCTACACTCACTGATGCCATAGTTGTCACATTGTCCTGCTCAATGTCACCACCCTCTGACTGTACAATATCTGTGACCTCTGGGGAATGGATATGTGTGAGCATACTGACTCTGTGCAGTGACAGTGGGGACAGAAGAGGGATGTCGACCTCTGGGACAGATTCAGCCCCCGGCATCCTGACCTGTGCCTCACTATGGCCACCATCATCATCACAGTCCAATGAGATACTGACATCAAGTTGTGAGGGGGGCAGACTCCAACCCCCCTGGTCACCTGTGAGAAGCAAGACAAAAGCAGTACATTACTCCCTGCACTATTATGTATGGTAATTCACACAGACTCATACAGATGAGGATCCACAACTGCATTACAAATCCCACATCTTCTCATCTCTGTTTCCATGCACAACAGACAAGCTCACAGCAACATGCATAGACAAGTCAGGCCCTTTATAACATGCACTTCAGCTACAACCAGTTAATGTTGCCAGTACAATACACCTGTAAGGTATGCAATATGACAGTGTATGTGATAGAACTACACATAAAACCCAGTACACCTGTCTTGAAAATGATATGCCAGTAATAGTATCACTGCCTCAGGTATGTATCATCTCCCTGTTGTGTCTGAACAGGCATCTTGGAGTAATTGTCTCATGTATAGTGGGCTGCATAATTGCTCATAACTATAAGTTCAAGTGTGTTAATGTTCATACAAATACACACCTGTGATTACCCAGTCTATGCATTGTAGTTAACTGTTGAAGTATAGAACATGCGAATATTCTACTGTTATACTAAAAATGGAAGATACTCCACGACAATTGAAGCAAACCTCTCAAAATTGTTTAAAAATACTACTTTATTCCAGCAGGTAAGTAAGTGCTTTCACATCTCCACGGCACTTCCTCAGACTTTATAACAGTTACAAGTAATTCAAAATCTCTTTAAATAGCATTCCCTTGTGATGAGAACTAATGAAAACACTGATAAAGATCACATGTTGCTCATTTGAAGCTACCTAATAGTACATATAGTAATACATAAAAAGACATATATGCTAAATAATATTTAAAAGACCTTATAACAAAACTTGTACAAAACTTCTTAAAACATATAAAAAGCTGTTTTTTCTATGGAATAAAGAAGTATTTTTAAACAATTTTGAGAGGTTTGCTTCGATTGTCGTGGAGTACCTTCCATTTTTAGTATAAGTTTTTCATTGAGTGTTTTATTGGGAGATACCTTACCCCTGCAGTGTTTACTATTTTTGAATATTTACTCTAGCTAAGCACAACCATTGTAGATAGGGCAAAATGGCAGCCCTTAACTTTGATAGGGTATATATGATCTGTAAAACAACAGTATCTCACTTACCAAATACAGGTCCATGGACTTGGGCCACACCTGACGGACCTATGAAAAGGTGAGGGATTGGTATTGTCAGCACCACCAAATGTTGCTGTACTACAAGCTAATATGTGCATACATCCACGTGTACAGTAGCTACCATGATAATGACTATATTGCTGACATTTTGAGTATGTGTGCACAACTGAGCATAAAATCCAACCCTTCCCCAATGCAGATAGACCTGACACCCATGTACTAGTATGTACACCCTGCCACAATGACTGATACTGTATTACAGTGGTGAACACAGTAAGCTTACCTAGATGCTCCTCTTCTGTGAACACTGTGGAACCCATCTCCATGATGTATGGTCTGATCAATGCCTGGGAGCTGTTGGGTGTTCCTGGGTTCACCAGGAATTCCTATATGGCTGAAAGTGGCTGTTCTGTTGCAGGACCTCCACCAGTTGTGGCATGATCCCTGGCAACAGCAGCTGCCCTTTGTCATGCAGCATTCACCATATCTGTGGCCCTGTGTTGAACCTGCTGATGGGTCCTGTCCTGTTGGTAAATCTGATTGCCAGCCTGCACAACATCTGCCCACAATGCTGCCCACTGTTCCCAATTGTGCCTACCCCTGGACAGCAAGATCTGATGGTGGTGTCTCAGTCCATCCAGTATTATGTCATTCTCCACAGTTGCGAAGGGCACATGTCTTCTCTGGTACATGGTTCCTGAATGACAACAAGAGGGGAACACATTTACAGGACCAGATACATGGACATCCACTATGTACAGATCTAGCATGCCCATAATGGCCTGCACTATCCACTGCTCCCTCACACGTCATAGCTCACAATGTGGCAAAACGCTACATATGTGGATTTCACCAAGATAGTAGAAATACTGTGCTATGTCCCTGTGTGCCGTGACAGATTCTGCTGTATGTCCCTACACCCATCACTGCAATCTACTGTGGTGTGTCCCCTATGGGCAAACTCCCACTAATATGTCATACAGCCACTGTCAGACAAATAGCAGTGCACTATTACAATGACTATATAGGAACAGTACACTAACACTAGTGTGACACAATGACAGACAGCAATGCAAACCTGCTGTAGTATATGTTCCCTGCAGGCATCATAACTCTCAACTATACAGCTGTTTGCAGAATGTCAAGATGTTTGTCTCATTGTTTTGGTAATTTTCATACAAACTTGGGGATTTCTGACAAATGGTTGGCCAATCATTGATGGTTGATGTCAGAAAATAAAGACAGACATCTTTGTTTCACATGGCATACCCTTCAGAGCACAGTTATGCTACAGTAGTATCTGTTAGTCTATTCATGTTCTTACTTTTTACTAGCAATATTTAAACTCTGTTACTGAATTTGGGCCTTTGTCCACCTATTAAGAATTTGTCCTGATTTCTTGCTGTAGGAGGTTGACAGGTATGTTAGGCATAGCTCTCAACTAAACGGGCACAAATGTCAACAGAAACAGGGACTTACAGGGGTAAACAGAGTACACCAGGGACATTCAGGGACACTTCTACAATGTTAGAACTATTTATGTGAGTCATTGACAGAATGAGTGGAGGTGAATTACAGTACATCATTTGACGTTACAGGTATGTAAACCTTACTTATTGTCACTATGTATTACATGTAATCCACTGGCTTTCCTACAGCAGTGTAGGAGAAATTGACAGGGACAGAGCTGAGATGAGATTGAAATCAGGGACAGTTTTGAGGCATGCCTGCAGGTTTAGGTCAGCAGAGTATCACTGACATGTAATTCCCATAGATCTAAGAAAGACTTACTGCTGTAATCCCTATTCCCCATACCTCCATCCTCCCATCTGCATCCTGTTATATGGAGAAATACATACCTGGTGGTGTGCAGTACTCCTTTGTTGAACTTTCCTTCCGGTAATCTTTTGAAAATATGCTCTCTGTGTGCGTTAAGTCTCATACAGACCTTTTCCTCATAACCAGTTGCTTGCCTTTTTAAGGTAATGCTCATAAGCAGGTAATTGCCTCTGCACCAATCTGTGGCTTAGAATTGCTAATTGTAGTCAAAACAGCTGAATTGCACTATCATTAGCCAATGGCATGCCACCACAGTGCAATATATAAGGCCTTCATGTAGATCTTGGCCCCTTTCTTAGTTTTTGAGATGGACATTACTGAGGTGTGAAGACTACAGCATCACAGAGAGTGGGTACAAAAACTGTCCACTGGAAAGATTTATGAAGTATATCCACAGTTTCTCCTCATATGTGTGATCAGTGTCACGGGATATAGGTACATATGGGGAGCTAAGCTGGGTAGGAGATGATGCATTTGCAAACAGACAAGACAGCAGACAGGGGAGGTGTGTGACACAATGGGGGGTAAACACCTTGGATGGGGAGAGTGTTGTGGATCCAAGTCACACATGCTTCCAGATGGCAGCAGCATGATTCATGTCCCCACCCATGGGATTGTTGGCACTGCTCCTTCACTGCTTCAAAGGTGGCTGTGCTGGAGGCTAAGCACAGGGGTGAGCCTGTGCCTCCAGGTCAGCCAGTGAGCTCTCAATCTGGCACTGGTGGCGTTTATAGCTCAGGTGAACAATCCTGTGCACCATGACCAGCAGTTGATCCTGGGTGGCTGCAGCCCCTCCACCACTGCTCCCAGGGGAGGCTGGGCCCCATACCCTGAGGCAGTTCCACCTGATGCCACAGGTGGTGCAGGAGCAGTGGAGGGGGCAACACTGGCCTGGGTCACAGATGTGCCAGGACCTGGTGCCATGGCCAGTTGACGCAAGGTAGGCAGATCACCAGGACCTGGCCTAGCCTGATGTGCTGTGGTGATGGAGGTAAATCAATAAGTATAGGTTAGTTATGAACAAAACATTGTTAGTAATAACAGCATAACAGAACATTGTAAATAACCCAATTACATATCAATGCATATCATATGAAACACAACAAAATATAACAGAATAGACAGTATAACAGCATGCCAGTGAGAGTTACAGCATAAGGCCAACTAAATAGGTAATTTAACAAGATATGTTAATGTGCAACCATTATAATATATAACAATAATAAAACACATGCCAAAAAATAGATAATGTAACAACATATGTTAATAGTAAACCATTACCAATGAATAACAGTAATAAACAAAAGAAGATAAGGGGTGGGGAGGGAGAGAAAAACAGTCTGTTAGTAACACTGCAGCTTACTTCCTTGACAACAGTACTACTATCTACTCTATGGGTCTGTATTTTCTTTATGTGTACAGTACATACAAATCTCCTATAGCTGATCTAGCACGTACATACCTCTAAAGAAACTTGCATGGGACACTATGGGCCAAATGGTAACAGCTGTGGGTAGGCACCTACACAGAACACTTGTACATCAGGTGGGCCTATATTACTACCAAGGTGCTCTGTGAGCTGATATGGTGACACTTTGCAATCTAGGTACTCATTTCCATGGTATTCCTGTAACAGGCATATTACGCACTATTAATTACATAACATGAAATCATGACACTTTAGAGACATGTATGTGTGCAAGTACAGATACTAAACAGTCTTGGTTGGCATCCATAGGCATAGAGCTCACTAGTAGTGACTGCAGAAGACAAGTGCATGGAATGTATTAATTGACTGCAGCATCTTTTAACAGACACTCCAGGTATACAGCCATACCGGGATTACACATATTATTTCTGACTGCTCGTTGCTAATTATTTGCATCTTGCTAATGTTTTAACACTCTGTGAAACCTAACCACACAATTCTCTACTCATAAGTGGGCTACCTCACCCATTTACCTGTAGTTCATGTGGAGAGAGAATTTGGGAGCATTATGTGACTGCTACTGTAATATGTAGTGCTACATAGCACTGAATTTGAACCCTGGTCTGTGTGTGGCAAAATGTACTATATACAGAGCATTTAACAAACTGAGCTACTGCTGACTGATGACTGACTGATATATGCCTAGAGCTTACCTGGAACCAAAATATGACCTGGCAGTACTACTGCAGTATTATACTAGACTGCAGTGACAATAGAACACACATGCTTGAACTACAAGCATGATGAAGAAAGTAGGTGCACTATATATCAGTATAAACAATGCTGGTGTACACAATTTATTGTTAGTGGGTTGAAATATCTGTGACATAAACAATATCAGCTCATGGAGTGGGCTATGACAGCCATATTCCTTGATTACCTAATGTCTGTGGGTGACAGACCATTATGTGAACAATACTGGCTTAGAGACAGCATTGAACAGCACTATATGAATTAAACTATGCAATTGGTAGCCATTAGATTTGCATTCTACAACTATTGCAGTGTTATACTTAACTGTAGCACCTTACCTTACAGCTTGAATGCATACAGCTCTACTGCAATGGTTTCAACAAGACAGTCCTGATGTACACCATTTTCCTTGGTGTTATTGGTATTGTTTCATGTCTGATTACACAAAAGTTGGCATTTTTCAATTCTTGCAATACAGCTCTAAGTCCACATTTATTGCACTACAGACTTTATTGTATACACTTTAATGCAGTTACTGGTATTGTGTGATGGTTTTATTGCACTACAGTTGGCATTATTCACTTCTTGCACTACAGATCTAATTACAGACATCGATTGCACTACAGACTTTATTGTATATACTTTAATGTAGTTACTGGTATTGTTTCATGTTTTTATTGCACTACAGTTGGCATTATTCACTTCTTGCAATACAGCTCTAATTCCACAGTTATTGCACTACAGACTTTATTGTCTATACGTTCATGCAGTTAATGCTTTACCATTTCTTGCTTATTTTACTACAATTAGCATAATACTTCCATAATCACCACACTCATGGCACCACCTGGCCAGGCACCCACCATATAACTCAACATTGTGAGCCCTCTCTGCTGCAGCCATTGGGAGAAAAGCACACCATTATGCATACTTTTAAATTAGTCTGCAAAATATGTGTATCAAAAGGAAGTACTTATTTTCTCTTCCACAAATTCAAACCCTGGACCTACTGCACATGAAGCTGTTACTCTACACATTCAGCTGTATGGATATTAAGAAATCATAAAACCTTCACATATACCACTGAGCTACTTATAAGCAGTGCTCAGCTTTGTGCCGCACCATGCAAACATACTTAGATATGCTTAAACATTATATGTAAATAAATAATTAATTACATCCAGTTTTTATTTTTAGATGTCTGGCCGGTGTCTACTATTTATCTGTGGGAGCCACTTCACATTGCTACACTCTGCTCTGCACTGCACAACCATGCTGTTTAAAAAAAAAGAATAAAATAAAATATAACACTGGGACAGTGCAGGGAGTCTCTTACTCCTCTGTGGATACAGTTATCACTACACTACCCGCTGTACTGATTCCATAACTGCATTCGATGACTCTCCCTCAGCAATGCACCATCATTAGTATGGATGGTGCACTGCCAAGGGATAACTGTGTACATGGCCACAGTAACAGTTTATGTAGGCTCTACACTGTGCCTACACAGATTTTATTAAATCCTGAAGATTGTCTTTTTATGAGATTTGAAACACAGAATTTAATTACAAAGTACATATACACAAAACTGTTATTAGTAATAGGGAGTCAGGTACAGTCAAGATATTTTTTCTCTAAAACATACTGCATATGCAGTATGTTAAAATGTTTTGAATAGTCTGGAAATGCAATAACATAAAATGACATGTTTTATGTGTCCAAGGGACCTGGATGCTACAGAACACACTATCTTGAAATTTATTTGTTGCATTTCTAATGAGAACAGTAGTCAGGTGTTTTAATATAATTTTTATAGGCTGCATTTGTTGAAAAAAAATATTTAGCATGTAAATTAGATTAGATTTTAGTTGCACATTCCAATTGGAATAAATAAATAGGACATTTGACAGCTACATAGAGGTTGATTTGTGAGCTTAACACCAAGATATTAGACTTTTCTCCTCAACATGACCACAGACCAGATTTTTAAAGCAGGTTTTTTTTGCCAAGGGGAAGGAAATATTTAAATGTAAATTCCCAGGTTCATGAGATTTTCTTTTAGCAAAAGCTGCTTTGGTTGAGTTCACATGTTTTTCATATTGTTACAAAATGAACATCCCATGTAAAATGAATTTAGTAGTTGATTTAATTAACTGGTATTATAAGAGGGACACGTTTGTTTGTGCATACATATGGTATCACAGTTATTTTCCCAACATGTTTTAACATGGTAGGAAGGTAAAGACAATACAGGTATGTCTCCAGAGCCATGGAAAAGTAATTACATACTAATTAAAGAAGATGTTTCACTGACCATTCAGTGAACTGAGAAACAGTCATGGTTTAGCATATGATGGAGACACAAGTTTGGGAATGTTACCACAGTTTCGGATTCTAGCCAAACAAATTGGCTAATCAGTAATAGTTGTGGAAAACAAAGGACTGTAATAAATAACTATATATATATATATATATATATATATATATATATATATATATATATATATATATATATATATATATAAAATGTTAAAATCTAAGCAGGTAAACCAGGATAAAATGGTACTTGGATGAAATATTTAAAGCTATAAATGTTATTGTTTTTACAATGAAAACCAAGTAACAAATCAAGTTATATAAAACAGCAAAATTTGGGTTCTATTCATAGCTAACAAATAGGTTCATACTAGGCTATATGCCCTAGGGCATTTATAAGCCTAGCCAGAGTGTGTTTAGCTTTCGCCACCCATTTTAAATTAATTTTGCTATGCCCTTTTTCGAGGTTAGTATACTGTTCCTCTGTCTAACAGTGACAGAAGTGATACCTGGGGTAAACCTACGATCTCCCATCCACTCATCAAGATTCCTCTTGAAGAGAGTCACTGAGGGACTCTGCCTAACCTGGACTGGGATTTTATTCCAGAGTGAAGGGAGCCTCTGGGTTATGAATCTGTCCTTCCAGCATGTCCTATTTATTTCAGTGCTGAGGTTCAAGTGACTGCTAATCTGACACACAGCAGCGGCCCTAGGGTCAACTAAAGCCTCAAAAGCAGCCCCCAGCCCCCAACACATTACCTGGTGCCCCATCCCTACCTACACCAAATAAATACTGGAAAAGTGCCCCTGCTACACCGGCGCCCTAGGCAGCCGCCTAGTTGGCCTATGCCTAAGGCCGGCAATGCTGACACATAAAGGAGTGTTTTGTAGTTATGGTAAGTTCAAGTAAAAGTATTTATTATATGTCAGGATACCACAAATATGCGTATTCCACAGTTGGTGAAAATTAATCGAGTCCAGCACTGGTAAAATTGTGGGTAGACATATGAAAAACCGTCATTTGTGTAAACATTAGTAGCCAACAAAAAATGGTAATGGCTTTATACCAATGGTAAATGGTAAACTGTAAGTGTATCCAGATTACTTTAAACATGTTCTTAGGTTCATACTAGGTTAACTGTGCTAAAGGGCCATTTTAAGCCTAGCTAATAACCTAAGGTCAGACTCAAACTATGTACCTTATGTATATGAGGTGAACCCCTTAAGCATTATGTTCAACAACCTCCTATGCCCAGCAAACTTCCACAAAAAAAGGTTAGTTTTCTAGAATTGCAGAATATTAAGTAGGATTACATGCTAAATACAAATTTCATATTCAGATTTTTTTCATGCATGAGTATGGGAATATGTTATTAGTAATTGTCATATTATTTTGATAAAAAATGTAAGTAAATAGGATTAATTAATTAGTTGATTGGTTGACTATGACTAAAGGAAAAAGTAGCTTAGTTGCACAAGAGTAAAGAAAATAATAAAAAATACATTGAAAATCATGAGGCAAAAATAGGAGGACTACATGCAAAATTAAGTGTGATGCTTATGACAGCATAATGACTTTTATAGTCTGTGCATCAGGGGGAATAGTTACTTAGAAAGCATGAGACAGTTTTAGTGCTTTTAGTTTTATTTTATAGTGATACTGTCTGGGGACTGTATTTATTTATTTATTGTAGTTTGTTTACAGGGGGTAGTATGCTGATCACTATAAACCATTTGCAGACACAGCCTGGGTTAAGAGATTCACAAAAAAAAAAAAAGAAAATAGAACAATTTTAGAAACACACAGGGGGATTCAATAAAGCTTACACTGTAATGTTTACTGTGTGCATGTTGCAGTGTGATGCTCACGCAGCCGCAAAAAGTTTTAGATTCAGTAAACTCTGCATAACAGTGAGCAGCAGCACTCGCACAAATGCAGAAAATTTCCTAGCATGCAAATTTCAGCATAAGTAGTGGAATTTTATACTAATGAAGCAAATCAACAAGGTGGAGTGATTCAACAACCTCTAAAGCAACCATGTAGTCTCCATGTTCATGTTGGTTGTGTATTCCAAAGCCTTTTGAATACAGCCACAGAAATGAGTCTATATGGAAAAAAAGAGTCAGTAAAAGCTCTTACATTTTACAGAACTGCCCTTAACATATAACACACTACATATTCTGACGTAATTACACAGGGTGCTTGCTAGAAAATCAGTACAACAATCATAATAATGTAATTTTTAGTGCCATGATATAAATGCAGCTTCACGCCCATACCCCAAATGAAGAATATACTTACAAGTAATGCAGGCTGATAAAATGTGTCAAGCTCCATGAAACAGAGTATTATACTGTAATGTAAGGATATAGCTGATGGAATAAAGTACTCCTCTGTTAAAACATTGGGCTTCCGTACAGTTTCCCTGCCTACCTACTAGTCATGTAGATTCTAGGCTGTCAGTACAGTGAAGATGTAAATAAGGTCAAAGCTCATTAGAATTATTGAAGCTCAAAAAAGAGTTACCATGTAGGGATGTTCACTTCATGTAGGCACTTCCACAGTGTTTGTTTGAATGCACAGCAACAGTGAATGCTGACATATAGGCTGTGTCAGTTTTTTTTATTTACTTTTGCCATTGCTTGTGTCATATGACACTTAGTGCAACCAAGAGAAACAGAGGAATGACTGGCAGGTTTCTCTGCATTATGTAACTATTACTGTTTGCACAGTATCATGAGAACAAAGGAAATATCAATTTTGCCTGTACTTACCTTATTTATGCAAAGGTGCAAGGAGGTGCACATAGCTGTGCATAGTGCACTAATGAGCAAGCAACAGGTGTTTTTAATAGATGCTAGTTATAGCATAATTAGGTGAATTGCATGTTAATCAACCAATCCAACACAGTGGAGCTATTCAACATTCCAAAGACATGTCTGGTGCATTTCTCCCCAGGCTTCCTCTGAAAATAGATTCTGGCTAGTCTGACTTTCCCAGTTAGCAAATGTTAACTAACTAAATAAATAAAATAAAATATCCATGTAGTCTCCATCCTGTGTTTTCCTTTATCCTTCAGTACCACTAGGGTATAGACAAGGACATTTCAATTGTCACAATGGTAGGGGCTGCTGCAGCTATTCTATATCGGCATGTGCTAGAGGCTGAAGCTAATACTGCTGGTGCTGCTGACAATAGGCCGAGGTGAAAAAGGAGAAGAGTGTTCAGGTGCAGGGTAATTTTCCAGGTGCTACATAAGCTGGAGATTGTAGAGTGCTACAGGGTGGACAGGAATATTTTATAAGAACTTTGTGAACTCTGTTGCCCTAAAATCAGAGCCAGAACCAATCAAGGGGAACCCGTCCCAGTGGAAGCTAAGGTATGTGTAGCCCTTAGAATATTTGTTACTTTTACCTTTCAAAGACCAACTAGGGACATGATGGGTGTATCACAGGCATAGGCCTCCAGGATCCTCCACCAGTTACTGGATGCTATGCTCATACATGCCAGTGATCACATATTTTTCCCCCATAATTCTGAAGAGAGGGCCAGAAATATGGAACTCTTTTACCATGAAGTGCACTATCTTGAAGTACTGGGTGACTTAGATTGCACTCGTGTTTACATTGAGGCACCACCTGGTGAGCAGGGTAGAATCTACATTAACTGCAAGGGATACCACTCCATCAACTGCCAAGCCATGTGTAATGTCCAGGGAATTATCTTGAATTTGTATGCTGGCAAGAGTGGCAGTTATCATGACTCCCATATCTGGCACACATCACGGATGTACCAGATGTTTGCTGGGGGGGTGCATCTCATGGGGACATTTACTGTGGGATGCTAGCTATGCCCTGGAGCCATGGTCGATGACACCCATCAGAAGTGCACACACACCCACATGAGAATGCTATCATGAGGCATATGCTCAAATTAAAAACAACATAGAGCATGTGTTTGGACTTCTGAAGTCACAGTTCCAGTGCCTAGATATATCCAGTGGAGCCCTGCAATATAATCCACACACATATACACAGATATTCACAGTATGTGCTATACTGATCCTGTGAAAACAGCTACAACAGAATCAGCAAAGGGAAGGGACACATATCCCCCCACCAATGCTTAGGTAACCACAGCCACAGTCAGAGGAGGACTCAGTGGAAGAACCCCCAGCTGCTGTCCCTGAAGGCAGATGTAGGTGTGCTCAGTATGCCCTTGCTTTGGCTAAGAGACAATGCATAGCACATTCACTGACCATCTAGGGACCCAATACTTTCTCCTACTCACATACATATAGTAAAATCGATGCCAGCTAACTTGCCCAACCTTTACCTCCCTATGTATTGGCTGTGTACTGCTTGCATCAGACAGAGTCAGCCCTGAACTAAAGGTGTGTCAGCTGTTGCATTTGCAAGGTAAATCCTGAATTGGAGTGTATTCTTTAATAATATTATGGCATATCCTTGTAGTTCCTATCTTGGTACAGTAAGTATGTAAATAGCCTTGGATTTGAATAGAAAGTACCTTAACATGTGACATTAATAGACACTTATTTTTCTTATATTTGTCCATTAGTAATTAGAAGGCCTCGGGTATGTAAGATTTACACAGTCATACATGTATGTGTAAATCATTAAAGACAGAAGTTAGAAAGTGATGATATACATTGCAGTTTCAGACTTTAGAATTGTTTGTGTCATAGCAGTAACTGAACTTTGTTCCTCCTCAAAAGATGAGTGTACCCTTGTTCCTGCCATAACAGTAACTCAGCTATGCTACCCCCAAAAGAACAATATTTGTGTGTTTGTGCCAACCAACCTGGACTTCATTTGTTGGCAACTGCATATCATATTATTCCCAGTTAATATTCTCTCACATGTTAAGGCCAATGATATAGAATGGCTTACACACTGCATGTGTTAGATAACCGATGAATTATCAAGAACACAGGAAGGTAACACAGAGCTGTATATTTGTACCCATAATTGACAGGTTGTGTGATCACTAACTGCTCTATGTCCAAATATAGTAAAGAGAATTAAATGTACAAATCACAGCTGATAGTTCGACAGCAGTGTACATTCTGATGCAGCTGGTTGTGTGAAGATTGACTTCAACTCATTGATGCAAATCTGCTTGTGTGGCAAAGAGGACTAAGGCATCCCCACTGCTTTCTGAAGCTGTATTGGTATGAGAGTTCAAATGTTGGCATATGTAGAAATTTTGGATATGTACTATTATGTTTTAATGTACTTTTACAGATTTTGCGTATGTATTCCTTAGTTTTAGTATCTTTCTGTCTTTGTCTTCATTAAATTCTACTTTTGCTCAATGTGCTGCATCTGCATCCTGGAAAACCATTTGATTAAGCTTATCTTGTTTCCACAAAGCACAACATTATGGAAACCAGGAGAAACCCAGATTGCCTAGAAAGCAGACACCCAAAAATAGAAAATGGATGCATTCAATTAATGCTCTTAGCCATTGTGAAAACCATCCTGGAGTACCGATGAGAGTGGGGTATAGTAGCAAACATTAGAAATGTGCCTCACATTTGCTCACCGCTTCTGTGCATGCAATCAAACCTATTTCACATGTGTGTACACTTTGATAACCATCACACAAATCCATTGGTCATTGTGCTATGAAACTGTATATATGATATTTTATTATTGGTGTTTATTATCCATTTCCTTTGTATGATATAAAACTACATGTGGAAACATTGCAAACTAAGGGCACAATATAGCTATAGGCCATATGTTTGCAATACATCCATTTGTTTCCCCCTCAAACCATTCCAAACAAGCACTTAACCCTGGGGTTTCATTACTTTTTCCACACTTATATCAACCAAAATATAAAGTGTTATACATAATGTTGTGTGCTCATTAATGGACAGGGCCATTTGGTGGTGCTATCCAGCCTTGCTCAGGAAAACTCAAACAGCCAAGTATGTTCAGTAATGGTACTTGTGTTGTTACACAGCTAGGCTTCTAAACAGCTTACTGCTATTAGGCTACTAGCCTCAGATGACACTATAAACAATGTACTTGTGCAGGCCTCCCAACCACATGGCCTGTCGATGTCATCTACTATAAGTTCACCTACAGTCCTAACAAATGTGGGCTTGAACCGTGGCGCATGCATTAAGCACTGTGTTTGGTAGTCTGTGTACTTAGATAGGTATGGATTCTATTCTAACTGCAGTCAGGTGTGTCTGTGTGTGTGTGTGTCTATGCAGAAGAGTAGAAGTGTGTATCCCACATTTACCTCTCCAATGGCCTGGCTTGGTAGTTTTTTGAGACTTGTACAAGGCTACATATTCATTTCATGCAGGCCTCCCAATTTTTTGTCTCAACATGGCCTGACAATATCACCTACTATAAGTTCACCTGCAGTCCAAACAAAACTGGACTTGTACACTGGCATGCGCATTAAGTACTGTGTTTTATAGTCTGTGTACTTAGTTAAGGGTTCTATTCTCACTGCAGTCAAATGGGGGGTTGGTGCATGTGTGTGTGTGTGTGTGTGTGTGCGTGTATATATGTGTGTGTGTGACAGAGAGAGAGAGAGCTGTTGCTGGACTTTACAGTGAACCCATTACAGCAGCCTGTGGGACATTGTTCCCTTGTCCTCAACAGGCACTGCTGATATCATCTATAAAGTGTTATCTGATACACTCCAAGTCAGACTTGAGTGGTGGCACTTGTAATATGTACTGTGTGCTCTTAGATAGGTAAGAGTTCTATTCTCACTGCAGTCAAATGGTGGGGTTGGTTTGTTTGTGTGTGACCTATTGCTGGACTTTACAGTGAGCCTTTTACACCAGCCTGTTGGGCACTGTTAGCTTGTCCTAGTCAGACACTTCTGTCATTACTAATTATACACTCAAGAAAAGAAGATGCTGTTTACAAATACAAAAGTGAGAACCCAGAAATGGAAGACCACCCTCCTCAGCCTAAACAAGCAAATAAGACAACATGTGCAATCTCTAATCCCAGCCCTTATTTTCTCTCTTTTTTTTTCTTCTCCCACAGCACAGCAGGGTATGCCTGGCACACTGGTTCCACCTAACCCCACTCCGGTCGCTATGGAACCAAGGTCCAGTATGTCTGACCTGCAACCTGGTAGCACCCCTTGTGTTGTCCCTGCTCTACCTGGCCCCCTCAGGTACTTCTGCCCTGGAGGACGGGCCTGTGGTTCCCTCCAAGAGCAGTGGCAGAGGGGGTGATTTTATCACCCACGAAGAACTGTCAGGAATGGTGCATAGAAGTGTGTGCCGCACTGTGGACAACCCACCTATGCAAGATGGAAACACTGCTTTCCATCATTGTACTGAATAACACAAGGAGATGCAGACATCAGACACTGCAGCCATTGGCACAGTGAGACGTTGGTGATGACAGTCCAGTGGGTGAGGACTTGAGTCTTGCTGTCACCCAGCTTGCCATCCATGAGTTTGCAAGAACCACACTCTCACCCTAACTTTGGTGTTCACCCACCTCTTGTGTTCTTCACCATCCCTGTGTCTTGTCTTGTGTTTTCTGTTTGCTAGCAATTGCTTCCTCACTTTGTCAACTTACCTGCCTCAGACATACCTGTGTCCCTGCCCTAACATCCCTCTCTTTCTCTTCAAAAAAAAAAAAAAAAAAAGCATATTTCTCCATGTCACAAACATGTCTACTTGACACACTTAATTCAGTCCAGTTGGCTATACAACATGGTTACATTGTTGTCACCTGTCTCTCTCTGGAGGTGACTGTCCAAATTCAGCTAATCGTTGGTATATATGATCAGTTTTTCAGGGCACATTCTCAGTATACATCATATATTCACAATACATACATACATGTGTTGTCCATCCCCCCAAGCAGTACAACCCTGAGGACTCAGTATTTTTTACACACATATATCAACCACACTACAAAGTGTAATATATAATGTTGTGTGCTCCCTCATGGACAGCGCCAGTTGGTGGTGCTGACAACCTTGCTCTGCTAAACTCAAGCATCCAACTATGCTCAATAAGGGTACTTGTGTTTTTACACAGCTAGGTTTCTACACACCTCGGACACACACTACAGTTAGGCTACTGGCCTCATATGAACCTGTGAATCTATGTGCCTATGCAGGTCTCACAACATGTTGTTCCTCACATGGCATGCTGATGTCATCTACCATAAGTTCACCTGCAGCCATGTAAAACTCAGAGTTGTGCTGTGGTGCTTGTGTAAAGTAATGAGTTCTATAGTTTGTATATTTAAATAGGTAGGGGTTCTGTTTTCACTGCAGTCAATGGTGTGTGTGTCTCTACTCACCAGAAGTAGATGTGCTTTCCTACAGTTACTTCTACAATGGCATGACTTGCTAGGCTTTTCATACTTGCAGAAGCCTACACATCCATTTCATGCAGCCATTCCCACCTGTTGTTTCCTGCATGGCCTGCTGATGTCATCCGATATAAGATGACCTGCAAACATGTAAAAGTCAGATGTGTGCTGTGGCGCTTGCTTATAGTACTGTACTTAGATAAGTAGGGGTTCTATTCTCACTGCAGTCAAATGGGGGGTTGGTGTGTGTGTGTGTGTGTGTGTGTGTGTGTGTGTGTGTGTGTGTGTGTGTGTGTGTGTGTGTGTGTGTGAGAGAGAGAGAGACACTGTTATCACCATATGCTCAAAAGGTAATGCTGATGTAATCAGCTATATCAGATTATTGCATATACAACCATCTCACCAGGCCTGATTCAGGCACTGGCCTGTAGCCAAGGCAGACATCACCTTAGGATCATAGGAAGTTACTAGGTAGCGGACTGATGACATGTATGCTTTGTAGTATGTCTGGTGGAGATGGGGGGATGAAATTTGCCCCAAACTGTCTGGTAGCAGGTTGGCAATGTCCTCAGAGTCAGTATGAGTGGTTTCGTCCACTACTAGTTAGGCACAAAGCTGGGCCTTCACTGATTTCTGATGTAGCTAAAGAATGCCTCCTCATTATCCTTAGCTAAGGATGTTACTTTAGGTTTGTATGTAGCTTTACAGGACTTTTAAAGATAGCTAATTTACTTGTTCAAGCTCTGGAGGGTGTACTTCCTCTGAGTCAGTTCTCTCTTGTTCTTAGACATTACTTTCTTCCACTTGTTGTATAACCTATCTATGCCTGATGCCCACCAGGGTGGCTTGTTTTCTGTGAGGATCTTGTTTTGATCCATTCACATTCAGCTGACTCTATACATTTGTATAGCTGTTTATACAGGCCATTTGTGTAAACTTCTGTATAGCAGTCATTGTTGACAGTGATAGCAGGGGGTTTGCAACTCTTATCGCATTGATCAGGAGCCTATAGTTTGCTTTGGAGAAATGTTTCATCCTCTCAACTCTTCAGGGGGTGTAATGTATGATTGTGAATGTGAACGGGACTGAATTGTGATCTGACTTGACCAGAGGGGCCAACACACAGGGGTTAGTACAGAGAACCATTATGTTGGACAGTACTAAGTCTACGACATTCAAGTCACTTGTGGGGGTGCAGACTATCTGTTACACAACATGTGTATTAACAAAGTCCAGGAATCTTAGGATGAGTGTTTTTGTGCACATATATGACTCAAAATCAATTGAAGGATAGTTGAAATCACACACGACCAAGGTATTTGGCTGTCTAGTGAGTAACTCAATTATGTCCAAGTAGGCAGAGTGGTTGTCATGGATCATGGATACCTGTAGCTATCAATGATATGGAAGAGGGTTTTACATACAGTTAGTTGGACCTGGAGTAGTGCTACAGAGGTGTACTCTTTGACCATTCTTTGCAGTGTACTTTTCTTTAATGAAGATGTATACACCTCTGCCTTTGTCCTATTTATGCTCATTTTGATGTATGAATGTGCAGAAGACATTTTACCCCTGCATGGCTAGAGTGTTTTCTGCTGCCTTGAACCATGTCTGTGTACCTGCACAGGCATGGGCATCTTCCAAGGTAAGGCATTTTTTCAGTGAGTGCTGTTTCTTATTTACACTCCTTGCATTAAGCAGCATAACTTTCAGTTTGTCTGTTGTGGATTCTTTTACATTGGGAATTTAGTTGTTCTTACATTGCCTAAAAAGGCCACTATGAGGGAGGCAAGCACCTTCATATAGTACAGTGAGGTAAATCTTCATTCATTCACTGCAACATGGACTATGATAGAGTCAGAATGGTACCTGTTGTTGAGAGACTTGAGTGCATGCGTGATCTGACGGACTCTGGCACCTGACTGTGACCTTCTCCTTATCCAGTCTGATGAGAGGGACATATGTGTGTCTCAAGATGGAGTGACTTATAAGCAAGACATTTGGTTTTGAGGTGTTTTGCCTGAGGGGCTTATTGGCTGAGATACTGGTGTGTGTATTATTATGTGTACTGGATTCTGTTGGGTCTGCACTGTGTGCAGTAGGTTTGTGCTTGGGAGGTCTCTGATCTTTAGTTAAGTTTCCAGTGAGAACCTCCATGCATGTGGGTTTATGTGTTGCAAGTTTATGTTTAACATTTGAATTATGTGTGCTGACAACATGTTTGGTATCTGGTTTATGTGAGAGAATTGATTTCAAATTCAAAGTATAGGTACAGCTCTTGCATGTTGTATTAGTTTGTTTTAGCAGTAGCTGGTTGTCAGTATACTTGAGGAAATGGTCTGTTGCCTCAGGATGCCCATATAAGTCAGGTTGTTGGGAGACATGGTGGGAAACTGCCCATCCATTATGGGAGGTATATACTGTAGTAACTAGTCGAAATTGGGATAGATGGGCAGGCTTTGGTGTACAACTAGCAAAATGGCTCTATTCTATGGAGGGCTAGGGTTACAAAAATGTGTCAGTGTTGCACAATGCAACAGCTGAGTTGCTCTCAGAGCAGCAGTGCAAGCTCTGAGCAGCAATGGTAAAATGAGTGGAGCACCCCAAAACACAATGCTGGAATACAAACAAAGTTAAACTATTTTAAACAAGTAAAAAAAGGGAAAGGCAATCAATGAGCCTTATTCCAGCAATTCCCAAGTCAGATGGGTTCTTGGCTGCACAGTTCTGCCACAAGTGTGCAGGGTCCTTCTTAATGTAAGAGGGCTATTTTTTGTGCTCCAGTGATACCAAAGAATTTAGATTCAGCAAGCCCAAACTGAGCCTATGCTATAAAATGCAGAGTTACTAGAAATCTGAAGTGCAGAAAATTATAATCACAACAGAACAAACATTTTAAATAAAGCAGTAATCCAGTAGAATACTCCAACAAGAGTGTAGACAACAAACCTACACAGTGTGAAGTAAGTGGTCTGGAACACAAGTGCTTAAACCAGAATGAAAATGCTTTCAGAATAGCAGGTACAATAAGCATTCAACCAGCAATTCCCAGCTCAGAAGGGCAGTGGCTACCCTCTCCTCCCACCAGAGTGTAAACTACAAACCTTCATAATGTAAGACAACTGGCCCGAAGCCCAAGTGCTTAAACAAAAAGCAATAGGCTTAAAATAACAGTTATAATGTAATGTGATACCAGGCAGATGACATTGATGTTTCTTTTAATCTACCCCCATACAGCATCTCATGGTTAGTAGGCCCCGTGTTATCTTTATAAAAAAGTGGTCTGTCCAGCTGCTGCATGTGTCTGGTAAGGTTCCTGCAAAAGAGAGCATTATGCTGTATTACTGTTCTGATGAGTTTGACTATAGTGCTATCATACAATCCTGGCATCTGTATGTGATGGCGTGTACACTATACATATGTACTGGAAAACATTAAAGTGAAAGGTTATAAAGTAATAACATACATTGTAGTTCCTGACTTTAAAACATTTACAAGAGAGTTCACTAGAGAGTACTCTCATAATGATGCTATCCACTGTATCATTTGGCAAGGCAAATCTAACTGACTGGTACAATTATCAGTTTGACAACACAAATGCACATATACTAGGCACTAATGTAGCTATGCACCCTCTGCGTCAGACACAAAGCTTTTGTATCCCTGAATCCAAAAGGGAGAAAACAGGGATATGGCACAGTTATCACCACTTGCACAGGGTGCTGGGGAGGGGGTGTCAGGAAGCATAGACAGACGCAAAGGATCAGTGAGTGTGTGTGAGGGAGAAAGGGAAGCAGGCATGCTGTATGTGTGTCTGTATGGGTCTTGCATGTGAAAAAGATGTGTGAGAGTCTGCATGAATGCAGCCCAGCTCAGTGCTAGCTCTACATCTTGGTATATTGGACAGGTGTGAGTCATGCATAGTAGACATGGCAGTTCATCATTATCACCCACAACCATAGAAACTGGGTCTACCAGGAGTTGCACTGGCACCTCCATGCCCAATGTCAGATGGAGTGCTGCTACCAGAGCATGACTAGTGTCTGCTGGACATGCTTCCTTCATGGGAACACCCAGGACCATGACCTCATGGCCTGCCATGTCCAGGTGTGGGCAGCACACTCCCTGATGGACCAGTGGAAGTACTACCACCATGGAAGTGTGATCAGGCATGGCCACATTGGCTCTCAGCAGATGTTATGGCTGATGTATGCCCATGAGAATGCGGTTCCCCTCCCAGCAGATGTTCCATCACAGGCACTACTCGCTCCATATCAGACACCACTTGGTCCATCAAAGTCATCCCTCATTCCAACGTGTCATTCATCCTATCCAGGGAATTGGAGACATGCTGGGGGCAGTCATGCATGTCAGATTATGCCACATCCACAAACCTGAGCATTTGTCTGGAGTGCCTATCTGAACATGCCTGTGCCTCCATGACGGTCATAAACATACACTGAGTGACATGGGAAGTGACATCTGCAGAAGGTGGAGGAGAGACAGCAGGCACCCCACGACCACCCCTAACAACCATCCTGCATTTCACCACACCAGCATTGGCTGAATGTCAATCTCTGTGTCAAATTCAACCCATGCACCCCCTGACTGTGGCTCAGTTTTGCCACCATCATCATCAGTATCTGATGACACACTGGCATCGGGTGGCACAGGGCCTACACTCCCACTGTCATGATCACCTGTAATAAAATGGGAGAAACACTGGCATACATTAATACCTGCACTACTATGGTGCAATATATGCTAAATAACGAACAGTGCTACCAATATTACAGACAATACAGCAATACACAGAACAGGCCTAAAATGACACATTAGATTTCTAGAAATTGATCTGCAGTACTGAAAGAACTTGATTTGGCTTACCACCTGCAGGAGGCCTACATTGCTGGATTCCTGACAATCCTGAAATAAGTTAAGCAAGAGGTAAGGCTAACATCATCACATTTAACAGTAAGACAGGAGGTACTACATGAACTCCTCTCAATCTGCATGATATGTTACTTTAACAAGAACGTGATTGACAAGTCCAAACTGAGCTTATCACTGTACTAATATTTAACCACCCCAAAAAAACAAAAGTGACACAGAAGTTACTTTTATTTCAACTGTTTTACTATACAACAGTCTTGTACTGGTCATATAAGTAAGCCTACCCAGAATTTCTTCCTGGGACTGAGAAGGAGTTGCACCCACAACAATGACATATTGTAGGCCACTCTGCTGCAAACTATCTTATGTCAGAAAATTTGCCAATAATTCCTCATTGGGGTGAGAGGTGGTTCTGCAGCAGTCCCACCCCAAGTTACCCTCTGGTCTTGAGCAATAGCAGCTACATGCTTCTGTGTAGATGTGATCATGTCAGTGGCCCTATGGCGCACCTTCTCTTAAGTACAACCATGGCTACACACAGCATTTATTTTAACAATTTGCTGCCATATCCTCAGCATCTCTGGCATACTGGGACAACCCCTTCCAAGAAGAAGGCACCATGTTAACATAGTGCATACACTATGATTGTGTTCTCGGCCTCACTGAAGGGGGTCTGTGCCTCAATGACATTTTCGGTTCTAAAACACAACAGAATGATAATACACGTAAGTATCACATAACTACAAAGTAACTGTTACCAGACAGAACAGTTAAAGTAGGCAGTCAGTAATACCCACTTGAAAACAAAACCATATACATATGTGAAATACTAACAACAGGCAGGATACAAAACAAGGAAAGTAGCAAGGGCAACATATCTTTGTATGTGCCATAGCAGTAACACAACTGTGTCACTCCCAAAAAGAACAGTCCATTCTAGTTTGTGACATGACAGTAACTTCTCTTTGCTTCCCCCACCCACTAAAGAACAGGCACATGAACCATTTTGCTAATAAAATACATTTGAAATGCAAAACATGCATTCAAAGGACCTGTCCCTGAAACATTTACACATATATGTATCACACAGCTTACTATTTTCATGTATTGTCAATCATTTGTACCTCTGAAATGGCTTGACAAACATGATCATGCCATCAGTACACTTCTAATTAATACATACAGATAACAGTGTAAAAGGCTTTGCTTACATTATTAATTAATGTATTCCAGCATATGCATTATGCAGTTAAAAAATTACAGCATACTGCTGGAGTTCAATACTTCTCTCTAATGATATCGTGGGAAATATTTTGGTTTGCTGAACCTGTAGCAAATATCCTCACCATCAGTTTGGCTACCTACACTTTTGCCATTTTAAAATGGAGTTGATTGTTAATGGACTGCATCTGTCTATGCTGTGTTTTGCAGTGTGCTAGCAGCAGCAGCAGAATTTAATTAGCCATTAATTAAGAGGGTTGGTGGAGGTTATCAAATTCAATATTTATAAAGCATTAGACTTTTTCCTGTTTTTTTCAAAAGGATTTCAAAAGTAGTGGACACAGACACAGAAAAAAGACAAAACAGAGGGTGTTGTTGCTGCTAACTCTCCATTTGTATGTGCAGGCTGCTGCAGGCAATGCTGCTGCTGCCAATAGGCCTAGGCCAAGGCAGAAAGAGTTTTTTTCAGAACATTACATTTAACTAACATACATACACGACATGGACATTGTAGAATGCTACAGGGTGGGCAGGGACACAATATAGAATCTGCACCAGCCTCCTCTCAACTGCACCCTTTACCCTCCCCATGCTGTGTGCTGGCTGTGCTGTCAGTCACAGCCCTGAACTACTTGTGTTGTCAACTGCTGCATTTACAAGGTAAGTGCCGAACATGTGCTGTACTGTATAATAATATTACGAGATATCCTTGTATTTCATCACTTGGTACAGTAAGCAACTACAAGGTAGGAGATTTGTACAGAAATTATGTGACAGCAGAGACACATTTGACTTGTGTATCCATTAACAAGTAATAAGCCTCAGGCCTCAAAGATTCACACATGATTACCTCCCAAAGTAATAATGATCATTGCATGCCTTCAGTTTAGTAAAATACATTTGAAATGGGAAATCATAACAGAGAAGTTTGAAAGTTATTAGACACGTAGCAGTTTCTGGCTTCACCACCCTCACAAGATCAAACTGGCAGGATGCAAAACAAGGAGAGTAACAAGAGCAACATAGACTTGTTTGTGCCATAACAGTAGGTCAGCCTGGCTCTACTCCCTTGAAAGAACATTATACCCTTTCATGTTCCATGACAGGTACTCACCTTTGCTCCCCACCCCCAAAACACAGTTTGTGCTTGTTTGTGTTATCCAACCTTACATTAATTTGATGGCAGCTGCATATCATATTGCCTCCGGTGAATATCTTCGCACATTTTAAGGTAAATTATATAGGCTCACTTACACACTGCATGTCTCTAGAGATAATGGATGAATGACTGAGAGACACAGAAAGGTAGGACACAGTTGTATATTTGCAAGGAATAATCATAGCAGGTTGTGTGATCAGTAAGTGCACTACATCCAAATATATTACATAGAATACATTTATAAATAACAGGTCATGCCTTGATATCAATGTACATTCAGTTGCACTTGGTTGTGTGAAGTATTATGTATTTGCTGCAAAGGTGTTTGTGGGGCAAAGCTGGATAAATCCACCCTCCTGTTTTGTGACAGTGCATTGTAGCAAGAGTTGGGATGCAGACCCTATATAGTTATATCTCATGTGTACAAACTCTGTATGTCATAGATTGATTTTCCACACTAATTTTCCATGTTTTATACTTTTTTCTTTTTTTGGAGGGGGACTATTTGCGTGATGTGCCATTTAGCACAAACGGCTTTGGCTATGAGCATTTCATTTATTTACATGTAGAGTGGTACTGCACAAACCATACAAATGGGCCACCCAGGTAGCAGACAGGATCCAGACAGCCAGAAACATACACCAGATAAATTCAATTAATACTATTGGCCATCATGCCAACACATTTTCCCAGCAGCCACATTCTTGCTCAACATGTTTGTGTGATTGGAAGCAATGTGCAACACTTTCAAATGCAGCAAATCCAGAAAGTGTTCATGCCCAGTAAGTGCAATACCTGTAATTGGTTGGAAAATATCATTCTTCATTGGTCTTGATCTGTGATAGGCATGGCTGGTGTTTCTAGAGAGTTTTGAGATTTTGTGCTCAAAGATGGTGTGTCCAGGAGTACAAAGTGTTTTTGGACCCCTAGTGAATGAGCATGGGTCCAGGCTGTTGCTGAGGGACTATCATGGCTCAGATTACAAGGCAGAGGCATGGAATTGTCTGGCCTGGGCTCTGGCTAGTGTTACAAGTATCACCCACCCTGGTGAACAATGTAGGAACCACTACAGAGACCTCAGGAGGAGGAAGATGGATACCCTCGACAATTGAATCGTGGAATATAGGACTGGGGCCATCCTACAGCTGTGTAATTATCACTTACAGAAACTACTAGTCAGAATTAAAAACTGGATATAGGCAGGATTGATATGCTTAATGGTATTCTGTTGTGTTCTGTTTTTTCCACAGCCATCACAGACCAGGAACTGAATGTGTGAACCCATGCTGCTAGACTGGCATGGATGCGAGATGCATGTGCTATGTATGCAACCCAACAGTGAGGTTATTTTAGCATTAAAAGTTAAAACACATTTATTTGTTACTTATACAGTTTTATTAAACTGAGAATTAATTTCTTAACTTTAATAGGAAAGTATGCATGCATTACTCTGGAGGGCAAAACAACAGTTCGTTATTACAAAGTAGTCATAGGTTGTGTCTTCAAAATCCACACTTCCCAAATATACAATACTGTTAATGTTTCATCAGTACTGCAGTGTAATATCAGAGCTGTAAAGCAGTATCACTATTGGCTTGCTGTAAACATTAATCAGTATATTTGGACCACATATGTGCAATGTATGCACACATCAAGGATTTCTTACTGCAATCTGTAGTATATTGTGCATGTGTTAGAAGCTGAGTAGCCTTAATAGTAAACAAAGGCATTTTTTAGAAGTTTGTAGTATTAAAAGTATAGATAACAGAATAGAGTAAAATAATTGTATTGATGGTTTGTATGTCACATATGAAGTTAATTTATTTATTTAATTAGAAAAACAACACTCCCAAGAACAAGTGGTGTTAACCAACAAACACAAATCCAAATAAAGAACGAAAAACACCATGCCACAGCTGAAAAATACTGGATAAAATCTTCTTTAATAAATAGTAAGCGCTTTTACACTAATTCATGCTTCATCAGACCATACAAATGTTAAAAACCATTGCACTTAAATATCAGGCATATCTAAAAAATAACCAATAAAAAGAGCAAACAATTAATGACAAATCAGATACTTCTTGCTCTTTTAACACTGGTTTGATGGAAGTCCTACCACTAATACCGGGTAATCTCTCAGCTTGTAGGCGAATAATCCAGTCAAGTTCACGTTCCTCTGTATAATTTGTTACATCACCACCATGTACACTACCTCTGACCATCTCCACAACTCTGAACACAAATGAATGATCAGGACCATATTCGACATAGTGCTTGGGGCAAAGCATTATGTGTATCCTGCCTACTGATACTGTATTGATGTTCCCTTATCCACTCCATAAGGGACCCATTGGTCTTCCCTATATAAAAGCAGCCACAAAGTCTGCAGTTTGCTAAATAAATAAGGTCCCTACTCCTACAATTAGCCTGTACTTTAAACACAAACTCTACCAGTTGCGGGATGGACAAAACTATCACTCATGTCTATAAAATCGCAACAGCGACAACTCATACATCTCGTAGTTCCAGTTTGTTGATTATTATTAATAAGACCTGAAACTTCCTGACATCTATTTTTATAGCATAGCTGTCACTTAATGCTTTTCTTGTTTTTAAAAATAAAGCTGGGTTTAGCCCCTACCACATTTTTCAAGGCAGCATCCAATTGCAGGATGGACCAATTAATAGTACTCACATCATTTGTGTAGTACAAAGAAACAGAAACTTCACTGTGATTACGTGGATTACCAACTCCACCACATTTGGTATTCACATAGTTAGGTTCATCAGAGTAAAAAGGTCGAGCCCTACCGTTCCTATGGCCAATGCTCTCATTAAATGCCATATCAATTTCAGATCTCTTATATCCTCTATGTAAAAACTCATCACTTAAACTAGCTGTATCACTGAAAAACAATTCACCTCTATTCAAGTGGGAAACACGCATACCCTGGCCCTTAACAACATTCCTGAAGGTATGGCCAAGGTGCATGCTACTACAATGTAGCATCATATTCTCTACATTCTTTCCTAAATAGAGCAGTAATAAGTTTACCCTGGTCGTCAACTATGAGCTTGACATCTAGGTAATCAATCTCATTAGACAAATATCTATCGGTAAATTTCAAAAAAGGAATAGTGCTACTAATGCAGCCAATAAATTCTAGTAGACTAGTCTCAGTGCCATGCCAAACAAAAGCCAAATAGTCTACAAACCTTTTATAAATTCTAATATGATCCATATAAGGAGAGCATAGTACAAACTCAGTCTCCCAATGGGTCATCACAATGTTGGCATAGCTATTGGCACAACTAGTGCCCATAGCCATGCCAACCTTCTGTTGAAAAACCTGATCTTCATACAGAAAGAGGCTGTATTCAAGAACAACCTCTAAAAACAAACAGATCAAATCAGCCTGTTCAACAATCATGTTTTTACCTAGCAAAAATTCCTTGACCATATCAATACCCAAGTCATGGGGTATGCTGGTAAATAATGATACAACATCCAAACATACCAAAATACAAGTATTATCAAAAACCATATCCTTAGTAGCAGAATAAAGTTGTCAAAAACTGTTTACTGTCACTAAGTACTCGGGTTTCGTCATTCAGTAGAGGTCTCAGCCTCTTTTCCACATAGAGGGAAAAGGGTTTCATCAGCCAGCCCCTACCTGAAACTATTGGTCAGAGGGGTGGGCTAATGGGATCCTTGTGCATCTTAGGCAAAGCGTGAAACACTGGTATTGTAGGAAATTCCACTATCAAAAAATCATTTGTCTCCTTAGTAATAATAATAACTACAGCGGAGAAGTATAAGAATGAGATTTATGAAATGTTAGTGTGGAAGTCAGTCAGGTTAGAGGGGTTAGCCTGGGTTGGTGCAGGAGCATAGCCAGTGGTTAGTAAGGTGTTCCTTTAGGAGTAGTTTGAATTTGCAATTGTCAGGATTATTAGGTATTTGCTAGGACAGTAGGTTCCAGGATTTGGATATTTTATTAGAATAAAGACAGTCACCATAGTAGTTTTTGGACTTCTTTAGGAGTAGTTTGTCAGAGGCTCTCAGGCACCTGGGACTGGTGTTTGGTTCAGCTAGGTTAGCGAGAGAGCAGGGCAATGATCAGGTCTGTGGATGATCTTATGTGCAATGGTGAGTTGGTTGAGAGTTAGTGGGTTGAGTAGTTCAAGCCAGTTGAGTTGGCAAAGTGCGGTACAGTGGTGAGATTTGTGGGACTGCTTTACTGCAAACTTTGCTATTTTGTTATAGCAGCTCTCAAAGTTATTTAGTTTGGGTTCCTATTAGATGAACAAACTTTTCAAAGTTTGAATGTCATATGGTCGACACCATATGATCGAACTTTGAAAAGTTTGAAGGTTAAATGTAATGGTGCCGTATGGTGCAGAATGGGAGAATTTCCCTTTTCTGCACTGAAGTGCGATCTCAGAGTTGGTATATTTAAGCAGGAGCATTAAGATAAGTTTTTTTTTTTTTTTATGTTTTATTATATATTCGAAGTTTCAAACTTTGATCATATGTTGTCGAAACTTTGAATATATAATATAGACCCTTTAAGTCTTGCCCAGGTTGGTGAAGATTTGTGAGTAATAAAGTAGGGAGGAAAGCAGGCGGGATCTGGCTGTGGAAAGTATGGCATAGTTAGTTAGGAAAGGTTTGGCTCTAAAGAGTGAGCCAAGTTTGATGTGAACTTTTTTAATTGTGATTGATATAGGTTTATTGAATTTTAGACAGCCGTCTATTGTTACGCCAAGAAATTTTGTTTGACTGATTGGTTCAATTTTTGTACCATTGGAGGAGTAGATAGTAAAAGAGGTTTGGTTATTTTGGTTCTATTGTTGCAGAAGACCATAAGCTTAGTTTTATTTGGGTTGAGGATGAGTTGATGGTTGGTGAGGTATTTCCCTACCTCTTGGATAGATTTTTGTGTTTTTACTTGTATTTTATGGGTGAGGGAGCAGAGCAGATAACAGAGGCATCATTGGCATATTGAATGATAGTGGCTACATTGGTGGAAGAACTGAGTTCATTAGTAAATATGATAAAGGGTTGGGGTCCAGGGACAGAGCCTTGGGGGACTCCCACAGAGATGGGTAGGAGGGGGACAGTTTGTTTTCTCATCTAGTGGACTGCTGTCTTTTGGAAAAATAGCTATTAAACCAAGTCAGGGAAGTTGCACTGTGGTTATAAGTTGCCAGTTTGTTGATCTTCATTTGGTGGAATACTGTATCAAAAGCTTTGGGCATATCGAGGAAGACAGATGAGACAAGTTGACCATCATTTTTGAGGAGGTTTACAGTGTAGGTGAAGTTTGAGTACAATAGTAGTACTAATATTCACCCTTTTTTTCTTTCTCTCTTTTTTTTTCTTTTTGTGGTTTGGGTTTATTATTTTCTTTTTTGTGTGTGTTTACTTTTTTATTTTTTGTTTTTCCCACAGCACAGCAGGGTAAGACTGTCCCATGGGTTCCATGCATCTAACCAGTCACTTGCTACATTTGGAATGCCACAGAGTTCTCACTAGGATAATTCAGGGCATGAATACCCTATCCTACACTGGCCACCTAGACATTTGCCTTGTTATTCATCTCTCATGAAATATTATCTCCTTTCACACCTGGGCTGCAAACCAAATCCAGATTATATAGGTCATAATCAGACCTTTATCAATCTATGTCAGTAGCTATAATATGGTGCAGACTAGACACAAAACGAGGACACATGGCAAACGAATTAAAATGTCTTAAGTGGATAATGTTTAAAAGGAATCAAGGAATCAAATATCACAAAATAGTTACGCATAAAGAAGCAGGCACAGTTTGAACAAAAAAAATCAAACTGATTCCTCTGGACAATAAGGAGTTTTATTATTATTATTAGTAGTAGTACTAGTAGTAGTATTGTTGTTGATATTATTATTATGTTGGTGTTATCAGAAAGCATGCTTGATATCAATAACAGTGGTGTGGTATTGACAAACACAATTTAGAAATGCATCATTTGAGGCAGACATATTATGGGACAGGGTAAGAAAAAGCAAGTTGCTGGTTATCTGGGATCAATGTCTTGTCCTACAAGCAGGAAAATGTTACCCAAGGAATTTTACAATCTTCAAAACCTATTAGTGTGTTTCCATATTTCATACTCCTTCAATGGTCATGATGACTATGGTATCAGTGGTACATCAGGTGAGGTTTCCATCCTACTGCATCGTTCAAAATCTCTTGTTTTAAAAACATAAGGCACATATGATAATCTACCAAACGTGGGAGAAATTACTACACAACTATAAGATATTTACATAATATCTGATACTTCTTGTATTAGCAGATATCATAAGACAGTAATATAATATATACTTCAAATCCTGAGTCCTTTCAAACCCTTTAATGTCACAGTACTTAATCTACATATATTCATCTGGAAAGTAAATTCTATATTACTCTTTCTAATACAATGACAAGGAATTAATGTTTCACAGCATTTTATATGCATTCACTATAGAATCCAACGATATCTGAGCTGTAACAACAGCTATAGAAAACATTATCACACAAAATAGTAAAGCTCTAGAAAATGTTGAAACATAGCAGTATTTTCTGAATTACTGAAGGTGTGTGCAGTCCCCTAAATTGTGTCATCTGTTTTAGTAAGGGGGAGTTTATTGCATAACATTTCAGTTACATGCAGACCTAGTTCTTGTATTTCGTTAGTAGGGATGTTATTCACTGTGTCTCTCAGTGCACAATAGTAAACAGCTGAGTCTGACAGCACGGTGCTGGAGATATTTAGAACTACGATGCTGTTAGAATAGTTGAGGTGGGCTGAAAATCTTCCTTTGTCAGCATTAGGTTGATAGCTGCTCACATGAAGATCCAGATATTCAATGGGACCATTTGCTTTCTGACGATACCAAAATAAGTTAGCAGTATCTGTGCTAGTTGCAGTGAAATTACATGAAAGTTGGACATCATCATCTTCATAAACATGTTCATTCAGTTCTTTCTGTGTTACTCTGTCCCCACTTACAATATCTACAAAAAAGAAAAAGTAAATTAAAACATTTTTCTAAAGTAATATTTATGATAATTAAATCAGCAAGTTCAGCAAAATTACTAAAAACATGTCATTAAGATCATTTACATTTAGCACCAGATTCATTTCTCAAGATTTCTAATTACATTTTATAAATTATAGTGAATACTTTGCACATATATTGAACTCACCTGTCAGTAGAACAGCAAGACATAGGATGTGTCTGAGAGGCATGGTGATCCTTAAGTGAAGACTGTAATAAAACAAAGGTAAGTGAACAAGTTAAAACTCAGATGTCCTGAAACTGAGAAATTATGTCCCCCTCCTTGTCTTATAGATGTGCCTTTATATTAGTAGTTAGTGAAAGGAATATATATATTGTTACTCTGAAACCATCCGTAGTCATTTCCGTCTGTGGTGAGCCTTAACATTGTTATCGGCATGTGCAGATCAGAATGTGCCCACAAAGTATATGTACAGCTAAGGGAAGGGGTGTAGGTATATATTTGGCATGCAGTCACACTTCATGAAATGTTAAGCTGATTTATTGCACTCACAGCGATGGTATGGATACAGCTGAAGTACTGAGCTTGTTTTTATGAAATATTGCTGCATACTGCAAGTACATAATGAATTCTATAACTCTGCTTAGAAAATGAGTATTGTGTAATGTTGACATGAATATAATTCAAGCAGTACAGTTGTTGATAGGGATCATATCACTTCATATAAGGATAAAAAATATTATGCTATATATATATATATATATATATATATATATATATATATATATATATATATATATATAAAATCACTTTCTGTTGTGAACCTGAAATTGTAATGATGGACCATGCTCCTCTTAGACAAGCAGATAAGAGTCCATTTCAGTCTCTGTTGAAGAGATGTTGGTGAAAGTATAATTACACCTGCTAACTTTAGCTGACATGCAACAATTAATAATGTCATGTATACTGTTAGAACTCCAGAATGTTTGCTGTAAACTTCTTCTTCTTTCGGCTTTTCCCGGTTAGGGGTCGCCACAGCGGATCACCTGTCCGCTCATGACTGAAAGGCATAAATACCTGCAATCAGATGGGAATCTGTATGAATTATGTAAAATTCTTGGTACACAATTGTTATTTGCAACCCTGTCCAATATCCTACAAGGATAGTTATAAAACTGTAAAACTCAAATTAAAAGGTCTCTAGTCGAGTGCCTCTAATACACACATATTTGAAGTGTCCAGAGAATAATTCTGAGAAGGAAAGGCATTGCTTGTGGTGCCCCCCCCCCAAAGTGGTTACTTATGTCTTAACTCTGCTCACTGATGCCTGACTTGTTACAATAGTGATGTGTCTCCCCCAGATGTCTTTGGATCTGGATCAGTAGTGTCTAAAGCTGTTTCAGTTAAAAGCCCTTTCAGTCATCTTTGAATGAAAAAATACCTTCTAAAGCAAACCCGGAAAAGATTTAGGCATCTTTTCACCCTTCCTACTTATTGTAGTCAAATCTAACATCACTGTGTCTTCCAAAAGGGAAGCAGGGATTGTGCAGTGATACAGCAGTAGCATTGTCACCTTACTGCAAGAGGTTGCCTGGTTCAATTCTCGGCTGGGATGCATTCTGTGTTGTTTCTGCATTTGTGTGGGTTTCCTTAGCTCGCTGCTGAAAATTAGCTTTGTTTCAAGTCACACTTTCCTGGTAAAGAAATGTTAAAATAAATAAAAAAAATTCTCTGAAAGTAGCAACCCCTTCCAATGAAATTCAGTCATTTGCACAAATCAATCATTTCACAAAGTTGCTGATAAAGTGTCCTCTTTCCAGTTTTTTTCAACAACTGTACTGTAAAACATCAAGTTCTCTGTGTATGTGCACAAATGTTTAGGCAGCAATCCTGAGAAATGGACAGCAAAGCTTTAGAGGTACCCTTTATACCACCTGTAGCATGTCAATGTATAAATATGGTCAGATACTAAAAGAACTTTAATAGATTGCTTCTGTTGATGCACTGGGGTATAAAGCTTAGAATGTATTGAACAGTCTTTGAACTAAAACATCGTATGATGCAGAGAGGCAGAGGTGTAGCTAGGCCATTTAGAACCGTGGGCAAAATCCTCATTTGCCCCCCCCCCCCCAATCTACCTAAAGGGCAAAAGAAAAAGAAATCACAAGATATGTAAACTGTAACAAAGAGATGCACTAACTGTATTTCCCAAGGTCACCAGGATACAAAATATTCTACCTGTATTCCTCAAGGAAGGTAGCCAGGTTACAAACTGAATTCTACCACTAGTATCTACTGTCATATATGTGCAAATCCCTTTGACATTTACAGATAATAGGAGAACCTTGTTATACCAAATATCCTGCTAAGTCCACTGATAGGAATTGGCTCTAAAGAGGCACATTATATATGCATGACATGCTATTATTTACTCTGAGTCTTAAAGATGTTCACAGCTTATGCAGGTATTTCTCATGCACAGAAGAAGTTCACTCTGAGTTAAAAATAGCAATGATAGAATACTGCTATTGAAATTTGAATTTATTCATCCAGTTATTATCTATGTGATTGTTGGCTATGTGAGTACAATATATTTAGCAAACAACGCAGGCTATCTGGACCAGACACTTAGAAGATGTGATTTTTCATGTACACCAACATAATGAACATTGTTGTGCATGGAATTCTATCGAACTCCTTCCATATGAACACAATTTGCTTCATATTTGCTTATTATGATGATGATATATACGGACAGTCATAAATCAATGTCCTTTACAGTGACTTTAAAAGTTATACTTAGCTGTAGAAATTTGTTATATTGAGATAGCTGCCAAAATCAGGAAGAGAAAAGTCTGAAAAGAATGCCATTGCAGACACTGCATCTGCAATTTTCCATCCTCTTTTCTACTTCATTCTGCCCTCTCTGGATTCCCTTTCTCACTGCTACCTGTTGGGGACCTTCAGAGTTCATCGACCCTACTTTCCACGGTTACAGAGTGCTGTTGATGATGGAATGTTAGACCATCTCTCATCACTGTAGCTGTATAGTTAGCACTTGGCATGCAGAATGCTGAGCTGGCATTCATATTTAAGCTGAATGGTTCTCTCTATGATCTTTATCATCGCACTATTGCCATACTATTTCTTGACCAGATACAGTCTGATAACAACCAAGTTTCTAGACCTTCCTCTTATTCTTCTGTTTTACAGGGGTATCCAAAATCAAACTACTTACATAAATATGTCTGTCATTTAACTGGCATTTTAGAAATGTTTACGGTACTTGCATAGCTTATAGGTTCATAGATTCATAGGTGATTACTAGGCTAATGGCACAAGAGCCTTTACAAGCCCATGATATGACAATATTATATCTTAATTCTCCAGATATGAGATGGGGTAGTATCAGGGTAGTGGGTCTTTGGGTGTTGGAGACCTGAGTAATTTTACAGATGCCTCTGTCCAATAAGGGACATGGGCAGTACCCCAGGAGTGAATTTTCAGTTCCTCATCCATTTATTCAAATTATTTTTGAAGACCGGCTTTGTTTTACTAAGATGTGAAGTTTATTCCATTGATGAGGTAGCCTTTGGGATACAAATCCATCTCTCCAGCAAGTTCTATTAGAGTCACAAATAAGGTTCAGGTCCATGAAACATGTAACCCTTGTATAATTTTTCTAGAAATATGTGACATTTTCATCAAGGCTAGATAAGAGAATCCCTTTTAGGTCAGGCATAAGCCCCCTCTCAATAAATGATATCAGATGGAGTAAAGGGGTAGGATCTTTAGTCAGTCTTCATAAGACATGCGTCTTATGGTTTGTATTTTTAGTGAGAAACCTCTGGGGCCACTCCAGTTGTTGTAAGTGTCGGGTTAAGTACATACAGAAGGAAGCATTGCCCTTGATTATGGGCCTGATGAGGGTCGAATACAATGGCACTATGACTTCATTTGATCTTGATGCCATGCCTTTACTTATAAGTTGAACCACATAGAAGAATTTCCTCACTACTGAAGCTGTCTGGTGGTCAAAGGTTAGGTTTCTATCTATCTGTGTTCCTAAGTCCCTCACTACTGGGTCTACTTTTAAGGATGTGCTATCAATATTATAATTTGCAGGGATATCTGATTTACCAAAGGAAATTATTACACATTTTTAGCATTCAGCCTTAGACCATAAGTTTGGCACCAGTAGTTTGTCATTTTCTGGCCTGTTTGTAGGATGTCAACATCATTTGGGGATTCAATGATTGCTCTCGGATTGCAATCCTAAGAGAAATTAGTGAGCCAGAGGGCCCCAACATTGCCTGTACTTCAGAGAAGTATATACCAAAACAGGAAGCATCCCAACATTGAGCTTTGTGGCACACTGCTAGTAACAGATTTCTTATTGGAAGTGGATTCACCTATCTAGACAACGTGCCCTGTCAGTGAGCTAGTTGATTATCTATCTGATGATGTAGGGGTTTATGTTTAAATCAATAAGTTTATCTTCATCCATGGCCCTGGTGATTTTCTTGAAGTCCACCAGATTGAGCAGGCAAGACCTCCCTTTGAGAAAGCCAGACTGGGTCAGTTTTGGAGAGTTCTTATGTAGTTATTGATCAGGTCCATGATAATTTTCCCCATGATCTTGCAGGTAAGACTGGTCAAGCTAATGGGTCTGTAGTTCGCTGGGTCAGTTGAAGGCTTCCCCTTGTGCAGAGAGATGACTGTTGCAATCTTCCATTCCTCTGAGACAAAGCCCGGCACAAGGTTGTGGTTATAGAGGGTTTCTTGGGGCCCTGATAGATTCTGTTTTAAGCTACTTGAGAAGCATTCTGCAATGTTGTTGACACCCAGGGAGGCTGTGTGTTTTATATTTGAGTGCAGTAAGGACCTGTTCCCTCATAATGGCTGGTAGGGGGATGCTTGCAGGAATTTCTTTGGTGTGGTAGGATGTGATGAGGGAGGGAGAAGTTTGAAATTAACTTGTCAGCTAGTATGTTTGCTATAGTTTCAGGCTGGATACAAGTGTTGCCATTCATGATTAATTCCGCACATTGTTGAGCATTTCTCTTGGGGTTACAAAAATAATTAAAAAAGCCTTATAGGTTCATAGGTGTTTACTAGGCTAGTGACCACAAGGGCCTTTTTAAGCTTAGCCATGCATCCCAAAGTTCTGATACCCTTGATAAGTGTAAGCATGGAACTGGGAGATAAACCATTTACAGGTTACCCGTGTCTATTAGAGACTTAAGTGCCAAACCAGGGATGTATTTCCAGTTTCCCATCCAATTGTCCAAGATGCACTTGAATTGGGTTAGGGAGGAACTCTGCTTCACATGGATGGGGAGTCTGTTCCATAGATGGGGTAGTCTCTAGGATACATATCTGTCTCTCCAGCAGGCCCTATTTATATCACAGGCAAGGTTTAAGTCTTTAGAATGGGTAATTCTGGTTCTGTTTGTTTTGTGTTTATGCAGGAGGTCCATCAGAGTGGGGTCTGACAATGCCCTGTATGCCAGGCTTAGATCTCCCCTCAAAAGCCTGAAGGAGACAGGATACAGGGTTACTAGTATGGTTTCTTCTACCTGGGAGGCTATTTTTGCCTCATAGTTTGCTTTGGCAGACTTGACCATCTCTCTCTAATTTGTTTCTTTAGAATTATTAGCGTCTTTTTGTGAGTGTCTATTTGCACTGTTTTATCTGTTCTTTCTTGGCTTTGGCGATGACTTTTTTTCCTTTTGTTGAATAGCCTATTTGTGCTAGGGGTCCACAGGTGTGTTTTATTTTTGCCAGTATTCACATGTTTCACTTGGGCAGAAGCTGCCTTCTCTCTGCAGCTATGAATGTGGCTGTACAGTGTTCTTGTGTACAGCTCAGAGCAGGCCTCAGTGCCATCCAGGCTCTGAGGGTCTGGAAAGCTTAATAAGCTGTAACTTAGTTTGAGGTAACAGGCCTTAGCAAAGTTCTTAACAGGTTTGGAGTTTGATGGGGTTTCTAGGTTAGTTTTAATACTACAGGAGATCATTTTATGGTCAGATCATACAGGGTAGAGTTAATGCGGGAGGGAACAGCAGCCCACTGTGTTTGTCACTACTAGGTCTAGGATATTTGTACCTCAAGTTGGGGAGCTGTCTACTTCCTTCAGGGTGTTTGCATTGATGAAGTCCAAAAACCTCTAAGCAAGTGAATTATGAGTCCTATATGTCTCCTGGTTTATGGAGGGGTAGTTGACGTCACCTATAAGTATGGTGTTAGGCTGAATGCTAAGAGATTCCAATAGGTTTAGGTCAGAGGTGTGGTTTTCCAGACTCATGTTAAGGGATCTGTAGCTAGCAAGGATGTGATAGGCGCTAATGAAGAAACTCAGCATGGTGGAATGATTCAAGAACCTCTAAAGCAACCATGTAAACTCCATGTTCATGTTGACTGTGTAGTCCAAAGCTTTCCGAATACAGACCTGGAAAGGAGTCTACATGGAAAAAAGAGCAAGTAAAAGCTCTTACATTTGTACAGAGCTGTCTTTAACATGTAACACCACACATATTCTGACCTAATTACACAGGGTGGATCATAGAAAATCAGTGTAACAATCATAATAATGTCATTTTAAGTGCCATCACGTAAGTGCAGCTTCGCAGCCCCATCCCTAAATGAAGAATATACTTGTAAATAATGCAGGCTGCTAAAATGTGTAAACCACTATGAAACAGAGTATTATACTGTCATGTATGCATATACAGGATGTAGCAGATGGATTACAGTATTCCTCTGTTACAACACTGGGATCCCATGCAGTTTCCCTGGCTACATGGTTATTAGCCATGTAGATTCCGGGCTGTCAGCACAGTGAAGTTGTGAATGAGGTCAAAACTAATTTGAATGTCAAAAAAGAGTTACTATGAACAGTGAATGCTGACATCGGGGGGGGGGGGGGGTGTCAGTTTTTTTTTTTATTTACACTTTTGCCATTGTTTATGCAATATGACCCCTAGTGCAACCATGAGAAACAAGAATGAATGGCAGGTTACTCTGTGTTGTTATGTAGCTATTCCTGTAGCAGAACATATATGTGTCAAAGTTGGAATATAGATAGATGTTCCTGGGTTTAACTACAGGGTGTGCAACCTTTCCTTCACTTTTTATGGTCCATGTTTGCATGATATCATGAAAATAGAGGAAATATTGATTTTGCCTATGCTTACATTATTTATGTGAAGGTGCGCATAGCTGCACATAGCACACTAATGAGCAAGCAACAGATGTGTTTAATAGATGCTAGATATAGCATAAGTCAGTGAATTGCATGTTAATCAACCAATCCAACATGGTGGAGCTATTCAGCAAAGTATAATGTACAGTCTCCATCCTGTTTTTTCCTTTATCCTTCGATACCATTAGAGTAGAGACAAGAAAATTTTAACTGACATGATTCTAGTGGCTGCTGCAGCTATTCTACATCTGCATCTGCTAGAGATTGATGCCAATGCTGCTGACAATAGACACAGGCTGAGAAGGATAAGAGGGCCCAGAGTAACTTTCCAGTTGTTACCTGAGCTGGAGATTCTAGGGTGCTACAGGGTGGACAGGGACACATTACAAGAACTCTGCAAGCTCTGCCACCTTCAACTCAGAGCTAGAGCCAACAGAGGGGAACCCATTCCAGTGGAAACTAAAGTATGTGTAGTCCTTAGAATATTAGCTACTGGTGCCTTTCACAGATCAACTTGGGAGATGAGTATGTCACATGTATCATCCTCCAGGATCCTCCATCAATTTCTTGATGCTCATACATGCCGGTGAGCACATATTTTCCCCCGTACTTTTGAAGACAGGGCCAGCAATATGGAACTGTTTTACCATGTAGTGCACTACCCTGAAGTACTGGGTGCTATAGATTGGCATCACTTACACATTAAGGCACCACCTGGTGAGCAGGGTAGAATCTACATTAATTGCAAGGGATACCACACCATCAACTGTCAAGGCATGTGTAATGCCCAGGGAATTATCTTGAATGTGTTCTCTGGCAACCCTGCCAGTTATCATGCCTCCTATATCTGGGACACATCACAGATGGACCAGATGTTTGCTAGGGGGGACATCCCACAGGGCCATTTACTGTGAGATGCTGGCTATGCCCTGGAACCATAGCTGATGACACCCATCAGAAATGCACATACAGTCATGGAAGAATGCCATAATGAGGCGCATGTTCAAACTAGAAACAGCATAGAACATGTGTTTGGGATTCTTAAGCCACAGTTCTGGTGCTTAGATATATCTGGTAGAGTCCTGTAGTATAATCCATGCACATGTACGCAAATATTCACAGTATGTGCTATGCTCTAAAATCTGATCTTGCGGCAACAGCTGCAGCAGGATCAGCAAGGGGAAGGGACACACAATCTCCACCAATGTCTAGATCACCGCAGCCACAGTCAGAGGAGGACTCAGAGGAGGAACCTTAGCTTGTGTCCCTGTAGGCAGATGTAGTTATGCTCAGTATGCCCTTACTTTGGATAATAGACAATGCATAGCACATTCACTGACCACCTAGGGACCTAATATCTTTCTCCTACTCATACACATACAGTAAAATTGATGCCAGGCAACTCGCACAACCTTTAACTCCCCATGTATTGGCTGTGTACTGCTTACATCATTAAAGGTGTATCAACTACTGCATCTGCAAGATAAATTCTGAACAAGAATCTATTCTTTAATAATACTATGGCATATCCTTGTAGTTCCTATCTTGGTACAGTAAGCAGGTAAATAGTGGTGGATTTATACAGAAAGTACCTTAACATGTGACACCAGACACTTATTTTACTTATATATCTCCATTAGTAATTAGTGGGCCTCAGGTATGAAAGATTCACAAAGTCATACCTCTGAAGAATTCTGATGTTCCCTGCATGGTCTCACTTTAGCACCATAACTTTGTACTGGTAAATCATTAAAGACAGAAGTTAGAAAGTGATGATACACATTGCAGTTTCAGACTTCAGACTTGTTAGTGTCATAACAGTAACTGAGCGTTGCCCCCCCCTAAAAAAATAGAAGTGTATCCTTGTTCCTGCCATAACAGTAACTCAGCTTTGCTACCTCCAAAAGAACAGTATATGCATGTTTCTGCCATCCAACCTGGAGTTCATTTTTTGGCAACTGCATATCATATTATTCCCAGTTAATATCATTAATGATATAGAATTGCTTATACACTGCATTTGTTAGATAGCTGATGAATGATCAAGAAACATAGAAAGGTAACACAGAGCTCTATATTATATGACAGGCTGTGTGATCACTAACTGCTCTATGTCCAAATATAGTAAAGAGAATTAAATGTACAAATCACAACTGATAGTTTGATAGCAGTGTACACCCTGATTCAGTTGGTTGTGTGAAGAATTACTTCATTTTGTTGTTGCAAAGCTGTTTGTGTGGCAAAGAGAACTAAGGCACCCCCCCCCCCCGTTTTCTGAAGCTGTATTGGTGTGAGGCTTCAAATCCTGACATATATAGAAATCTGGGATGTGAACTATCAAGTTTTACTGTGTTTTGACAGATTTTACATATGTGTTCCTTAGTTTCAGTATATTTTCCTCTTTTAATTCCACTTTTGCACAATGCACCTCATCCTGGAAAACCATTTGGCTAAACTTATCTTACCTGTGTGAAATACAACATTGTGGAAAAAGGGAAAAAACAGAGTGCCTAGAAAGCAGACACCCAAAAATAAAAATGGCTACACTCAATTAATGCTCTTAGCTACTATGAAAAGCTGGCCTGGAGTACAGATGGGAGCAGGATGTAGTAGCAAATATTAGCAATGCACCTCACATTTGTGCACTGCATCCCTGCACACAAAGAGGCCTATTTCACATGCATGTACACATTGTTAACCATCGGGCAAATCCAATGTGCATTGTGTTATGGAATTGTATATTTGATATTTTATTATTGGTGTTTATTGTCCATTTTTTTGTATGACATAAAACTACATATGGAAACATTGCAAACTAATGGCACAATATAATTATATGTTATATATTTACAATGCATCCATTTGTGTCCCCCCCCCCCACAAACCAGCCCAAACAACAATACAACCCTGAGATCCCATTACTTTTTCTACACATATATTAACCACAATACAAAGTGTTATACATAATGTTGTTTGCTCAGTCAAGGACAGGGCCACTTGTTGGTGGCCCTGTCCTTGACTGAGCACACAGCCTTGCTTTGCAAAACTCAGCCAAGTATGCTCAATAACGGTAGTTCTGCTGTTACACAGCTAGGCTTCCAAACAGGCTACTGCTATTAGGCTACTTGCCTCAGATGACACTTTGAAGCAATGTACCTATGCAGGCCTCCCAACATCTTGTCTCCCACATGGCCTGTCAATGTCATCTACTATAAGTTCACTTGCAATCCTGTTAGAAGTAAACATGTGCTGTGGCATGTGGATAAGCACTGTGTTCTGTAGTGTGTGCCTTAGATAGGTAGGGTTTCTATTCTCACTACAGTCAACTGGGTGTATGTTTGTCTACAAGGAAAAGTAGAAGTGTGTATCCCACAGTTACTTCTCCAGTGGCATGGCTTGCCAGTTTTTTGAGACTTTCACATGCCTACATATTAATTTCATGCAGGACTCCCAACCTGTTGTCTCCCACATGTCCTGCTGATATCATCTACTATCAGTTCACTTGCAGTCCTACTAAATTCAGACTTGTGCAGTAGCGCATGCATTAGGTACTGTGTTTTGTAGTCTGTGTACCTAGACAGGTAGGGGTTCCATTCTCACTAAAATTAACTGTGTTTGTGTGTGTGAGTCTACACAGAAAAGCAAAAGTGTGTATCCCACAGTTACTTATCCAATTGCATGGCTTGATAGTTTTGTGAGACTTGCAAAAGACTACACATCCATTTCATGGTGACCTCCAAACATCTTGTCTCACACATGGCCTGCTGCTGTTATCTACTATAATTTCACCTGCAGTGCTGACAAGATCAGACTTGCACTGTGGTGCATGCATTAAGTACTGTGTTCTGTAGTGTGTGCACTTAGATAGGGGTTCCATTCTTACTGCAGTCAAATGGGGGGTGTTGGTGTGTGTGTGTGTGAGAGCTGTTTCTGGACTTTACAGTTAGCCTTTTACAGAAGCCTGTGGGACACTGTTATCTTGTCCTGAACAGACTCTGCTGATGTAATGATTTATAAAGTGTTGTCTGACACGCTGCACGTCAGACTTGAGCCATAGTGCTTGCATTAAGTACTGTGTTCTGTAGTGTGTGTACTTTGGTAGGAGTTTTAGTCTCCCTTCAGTCAAATAGTGGGGGTTTGGTGTTTGTGTGTGTGTGAGAGCTCTTGCTGGACTTTACAGTGAGCCTTTTACACCAGCCTAGGGGACACTTATCTTTTCCTGGACAGACACACATCTGTCATTACTAAGTTATATAGTAAACAAAATGACTATGGCACCAAGGCTCAGCACATCTAAGCTGCAACCTGGTAGAACCCCTTTTGCTGCCCCTTCACTACCTGGCCCCTCATGTACTTCTGCCCTGGAGGACAGGTCAGTGGTTCCCTCCAAGAGCAGAGTCAGAGAGGGTGATTTTATCACCTGAGCGGAACTGCCTGGGATGGTGTGTGAGAGTGTGTGCTACGGTTTACTATTATTTAACTGAAGTGGAGTCGGTTGACTCCACTTCAGTCGAAAATCTGAAGCACGAACATTGGCAATGTCTAACTCCGATATTGCCGAACTACAAACCTCGCTCCTATCTCGACCCATGTTAAAATTCGTCCCTAGGTCGAATTCGAGATGTAATTTGTCAATCTCAGAGTTCGACATTGTGAGTTTTTGATGGACTTTGGTCGAAGATATGATCAGTTGACTGAATCCATTTTGGATAATGATAATAAACCATGTGCCATACAGTGGGCACGCACCTACGCCAGATGGAGACACTGGTATTCATCATTGTACTGAATAAAACAAAGAGATGGAGACATCAGACACTGCAGTCATAGGTGCAGTGAAATGACAGTGATGACAGTCCAGTGGGCGAGGACTCAATTTTCACTGTCACCCAACTTGACATCCATGGGTTTGTGAGGTACATACCCTTACCCCAAGCATGATGTTTACCCATCGTTTGTGTTCTTCACCATTGCCCTGTCTTATCTTGTATGCCCTGTCTGTCAGCAATTGCTTCCTCACCTTGCTAACTTACCTACCTCAGACATAGCTGTGTCCCTTCCCCAATATTCCTATCTCGCTTCATAAACAACAAAAAAATATATGCATCTCCTAGGTAGCTCTCCATATCACAAACATGTCTACTTGACACACTTGCACACTTGATTCAGTCCAATTGGCTATACAACATGATTACATTGTTGTCACCTCTCTCTCTCTGGAAGTGACAGTCCAAATTCAGCTAATCTTCTGCACATACAATCAGTTTTTCAAGACACATTCTCAGTCTACATCACATATTCACAATACATACATGTGTTGTCCACCCCTCAAGCAATACAACCCTGGGGACTCAGTATTTTTCACACACACATATATCAACCACACTACAAAGTATAATATAGAATGCTGTGTCCTCCTCATGGACAGGGCCAGTCAGTGGTACTGACAACCTTTCTCTGCTAAACTCAAACATCCAACTATTTTCAGTAAGGGTACTTGTGTTTTTACACAGCTAGGCTTCTTCACACCTAGGGCACCATCTACAGTTAGGCTACTGGCTTCCTATGAACCTATAAATCTATGTGCCTGTGCAGGCCTCATACCTTGTTGTCCCCCACATGGTGTGCTGATGCCATCTACCATATGTTTACCTGCAGCCATGTAGAAATCAGACTTCTGCTGTGGTGCTTGTGTAAAGTACTGAGTTCTATAGTCTGTATACTTAGATAGGTAGGGTTTCTGTTCTCACTGCAGTCAACTGCATGTGTGTTTACCTCTACTCAGCAGAGTAGATGTGCTATTCTACAGTTACCTCTCCAATGGCATGACTTGTAAGTCTTTTCATACTTTCAGAAGCTTACACGTCCATTTCATGCAGCTCCCCAACCTCTTGTCTCCCACATGGCCTGCTGATGTCATCCACTAAAAGTTGGCCTGCAGATATTTAAAAGCCAGAGATGTGTTATGGTGCTTGCATATAGTACTATGTTCTGTAGTGTGTGTGTACGTAAATAAGTAGGGGTTGTAATCTCACTGCAGTCAACTGTGTCTGTGTGACAGATTTACTTGATATTTTACACCAGCATATGGGACTCTTTTATCACCATATGCTAAACAGACAATGCAGAAGTAATCAGCTATATCAGATTATTGCATATATAACTATCCCTCTAGGTCAGGATCAGACACTGGCCTGGAGCCCAGGCAGATATCACCTTAGGTTCATAGGAAGTTACTAGGTAGAGGACTGGTGACAGGTCTGATTTGGGGTATGCTTGGTGGAGATGGGGTTTAAAGTTTGCCCCAAACCAGCTGGTAGCAGGTTGGCGATGTGCTCAGGGTCAGTATGAGTGGTACTATCCACTATTAGTTGGGCAGAAAGCTGGGCCTTCACTGTTAGATTTCTGACATACTTAAAGAATGCCTCCTGATTATCTTTAGCTAGGGATGCTACTTTAGGCTTATACATGGCTTTAGAGGACTTTTCAAGATAGCTAATTTCCTTGTTCAAGCTGTGGAGGGTGTCCTTCCTCCACTGAGTCAGTTTCCTCTTGATTTTAGACATTACTTTCTTCCACTTGTATAACCTATGTATGCTTGATGCCCACCAGGGAGGCTTGTTTTCTACGAGGAACTTGTTTTGATCCATTCAGATTCAGCCAATTATATACATCTGTACAGGTGTTTATACAAACCATTTGTGTATACCTCTGTATAGCAGTCATTGCTGACAGTGGTTGCAGGGGTTTGCAACTCTTTATGGCATTGGTTAGGAGCCCATAGTTTGCTTTGGAGAAAAGTTTCATCCTTTCTGGGTGAGGGGGTGTCGGGTATTCTTGTGATGGTGAACAAGACTGAATTGTGATCTGACCTGACCAGGGTAGCCAACACACAGGGGTTAGTACAGGGAACCATTATGTTGGTCAGTACTAGGCCTAGGACATTCATGCCCCTTGTGGGGGGTTCAAACTATCTATTACACAGCATGTGTATTAACAAAGTCCATGAACCCTAGAGTGAGTGTGTTTGTGCACATATATGACTCCAATTTGATGAAAGGATAGTTGAAATCACATATGACCAAAGTGTTTGGCTGTCTAGTAAGTGATTCATTTAGGTCCAAGTGGGTAGAGTGGTCCTCGTATTTCATGGTGTGGGACCTGTAGCTATCAGTGATATGGAAGAGGATTTTACATACAGTTAGTTTAACTTAGAGTAGTGCTACAGAGTCATAGTCTTTCATCAGTCTTGCTGTGTGTTTCTTTATTGTAGATGTATACACCTCTGCCTTTGATTCTTTCACACTTGTTTTGATGTGTGAACATGTGGAATGTATTGTACCCATGCATGGCCAGGGTACTCTCTGCAGCCTTGAATCATATCTGTGTGCCTGAACAGATATGGGCATCTTCCGAGCTAAGGAGTTCTTCCAGTGAGTGCAGTTTCTGATTTATACTCCTTGTATTAAGCAGAATAACCTTCAGTTTGTCTGTGGTGGATGCGTTTATGTTGGGACTTTAGTTGTTCTGACATTGCCTAAAAAGGCCACTATAGGAGAAGCAGACATCTTCATATAGTACAGTGAGGTATCTCTCCAGTCATTCACTGCAACATGGACTATAACAGAGTTATAATGGTACTTGTTGTTGAGACACTTGAGTGCATGCATGATCTGATGGACCTTGGCACCTGACAGGAAGTTGACTGTGACCATCTCCTTGTTCAGCGTGGTGAGGGGGACATCTATGTGTCTCACTATGGAGCCGCTTATGAGCAAGATATTTGTTTTTTGTTTTTTTTTGTTTTTTTTTGGTGTTTTGCCTGAGGAGCATTTTGGCTGAAACACTGTGTGTATTATTATGTGTAGTAATTTTGTTGGGTCTGCACTGTGTACAGTAGGTTTGCATTTGGGAGGTCTCCAGTCTTTAGTTAAGTTTTCTAGCAAGTACCTCCGCGTATTTGGGTTTATGTGCTGTGAGCTTATGTGCAACAGGTGAATTGTGCATGCTGGCAACATGTTTAATATATGGTTTATTGTTATATGAGAGAATTGATTCCAAATTCATAGAATAGCTACTGCTCTCACATGTTACATTAGGTTGCTTTAGTAGTAACTGGTTGTCAGGTACTGAGTTCAATAGCCTGTCAGACAATTGCTTTGTTGCTCCTTATGGAAGGTATATACTGTAGTAATTAGTGGGAAGTGAGCTAGATGGACCACGTTTTGGTATAAGACTAACAAAATGTATCTATTCTATGGAGGGCTAGGGTTACAAAATGTATCAATGTTTCACAGTGCACAAGTGAGTTGCTTACAGGGCAGCAGTGCACACTCTGAGCAGGTATAGTAAACTGAGTGCAAACACCCCAAAACACAGAGCTGGAATACAAGTGAAGTTAAACTATTTTAAACAAGTAAAAAAAAAGGAAAGGCCAACAGTGAGCATTATTCCAGTAATCCCCAAATCAGATGGGTTCTTGGCTGCACAGTGCTGCCAGAAGAGTGCAGGGGGGCCTTCTTCATGTGAAAGGGCTGGATTTAGTGCTCCAGTGATGCCAGTCAATCTAGATTCAGCGAGCCCGAATCGAGCCTATGCTATAAAATGCAAAAGTGCTAGAAATCAAAAGTGCAGAAAATCGCAATCACAACAGAAGAACAAACATTTTTAAATAAAGCTGCAATCCAGTAGAATACACCAAGAGTGTACACAACAAACCTCAGAAGAGCAAAAGCATCCCTCTCCTCCCACCAGACTGTTGACGTCAAACCTTCATAATGTAAGACAAATAGCCTGAAGCCCAAGTGCTTAAACCAAAAGTAATAGGTTTAGAATAACAGTTACAATGTAATGTGATACCAGACAGATGACACTGATATATCTTTAAATCTACCCAAATACATCATGTCATAGTTAGCAGGCCCTGTGTTATCTTGATGAGAAAGCCCTGTTGTCTGTCCATCTACTGCATGTGCCTGGTGCGGTTCTGGCAAAAGACAGCATGATACTGTATTACTGTTCTGATGAATTTGATTACAGTGCTGTCATACAATCCTGAGATATGCATGTTATGGCATGCTTTATGATGTGCACCATATGTATGTACTAGATGACATTAAAGAGAAAGATTATAAAGTAATGACACACACTGCACTTCCTGGCTTCATAACTATTACAAGAGAATACACTAGAAAGTACTGTCAAGATGATGCTATCCACTGTATCATTTGGCAAGGAAAATATAACTGATAGGTACAATTATCAGTTCAGCAACACAAATGCAGATATACTATGCACTAATGTAGCTATGCACCCTAGGCATCAGGCACAAAGCTTTTGTATCCCTGAATCCAAAGAGAGAATGATGCTATCCACTGTATCATTAGGCAATTCAAATATAACTGACATGTACAATTTTCAGTTCAACAACACGAATGCAGATATACTAGGTACTAATGTACGTATGCACCCTAGGTATCAGACACAAAGGTTTTGTATCCCTGAATCTAAAAGAGAGAAAACAGGGATATGGCACAGTTATCACCACTTGCACAGGGTACGGGGGGAGGCCTAGGCTGACACAAAAGGTTGGTGAGTGTGTGAGAGGGAGAAAAGGAAGCTAGCAGGCTGTGTGTGTCTCTGTCTGTAGGGGTCCTCCATGTTAAAGTGGTGTGTGAGAGTCTGCATAAACACAGGCAAGCTCAGTGCTAGTTCTATATCTTGGTATGTTGGACAGGTGTGAGCCATGCATGATAGAGGTGGCAGTTCATTACTGTTGCCTCCGACTGCGGGCACTGTTTCTGGCAGGAGTTGCACTGGCCCTCTATGCCCAAAGTCAGATTCTGTGCTGCTACCTGAGTGTGACCAATATCTGCTGGATGTGATCCCTTTTTAGAAATGCCCAGGACCATGAACCCATGGCCTTCTATGTCTGGGTGTGGACAGCATACTCCCAGATAGACCAGTGGAAGTTCTGCCACTATGGGAGCTTGATCAGGAATGGCCATGTTGGCTGTCAGCAGATATTGTGCCAGACCTACACCCAAGAGGATGCCATTCTCCTCCCAGCAGATGTTCCATTACAGACCATGCTCATTCCATGACAGATAAACTCTGTCCATCACAGACACCCCTCGTTCCAACGTGTCATTCATCTGATCAAAGGAATCAATGACATGGTGGAGGCAGTTATGCATGTCAGATTGTGTCACACCCACAGCTCTGTGAATTTGTCTGGAGTGGCCTTCTGAACATGCCTCTGCCTCCATGATGGCCCTAAAGATACATTGAATGGCATAGGAAGAGACACCTGCAGCAGGTGGAGGAAGGACAGCAGGGCCCCATCCTAGAACCTCCAATAGCCCTCCTGTGTGGCACCTCCCCAACACTTTGGCAACAGACAGACTCAACAGGACCTGAAGCCACAGGTACCACACTTCTATGCTCAATGTCATTGCCCTCCACCTGATCTATATCTGTGGGATCAGTGGACTGGGTAGACATAGGCCTACTGGCTGTGTCCATGAAAAAAGAAGGAGGTGGCTGAATGTCAACCTCTGTGACAGATTCGACCTGTGCACAGTTTCGCCACCATCATCATCAGTATCTGACGAGACACTGACATCAGGTGGCACAGCGCCTACATTCCCACTGTCATGATCACTTGTGATAAAAAGGAAGAAACACAGGCATACATTAATACCTGCAGTACTATGGTGCAATATCTGCTAAACAACTAACAGTGCTATCACTATTACAGACAGTGCAGCAATACACACAACAGACTAAAAGGGCACATTAGATTTCTAGAAATTGACCTACAGTAATAAAATAACTTGATTTGGTTTACCACCTGCAGGAGGACTTAATTGCTGGATTCCTGACAGCCCTGAAATAAGTTAAGCAAGAAGTAAGGCCAACATCATCACATTTATCAGTAAGACAGGAGGTACTACATGTACTCCTCTCAATCAGCATAATGTGTTACTTTAACAAGAATGTGGCTGACAGCTCCAAACTGAGCTTATCACTTTGCTAATATTCAGTCCCTCTCCCCAAAAACACAAGTGAAACAGAAGCAACTTTTATTTCAATTGTTTTACTATACAACAGTATTGAACTGGTCATATAATAAAGCCTACCTAGAAGCTCTTCCTGGGAATGAGAAAGTGGTGCACCCACATCAATTACATATTGTGGGCCACACTGCTGTGAGTTGTCCTCTTGGAGGATATTTGCCAGGAATTCTTCACTGGGGTAGAGAGCTGGTTCTGCAGCAAGCCCACCCCAGTTTACCTTCTGGTCTTGGGCAACAGCAGCTGCATGCCTCTGTGCAAATGTGAGCATGTCAGTCACCCTGTGGTGCACCTGCTCATAAGGACAGCCATGACCACCCAGTGCATTTATGTTAGCAATGATTTGCTGCCATATCTCAGCATCTCTGGCATATCCGAGATGACCCTTCTAAGAAGAAAAGGGCTATGCTAATGTAGCACGTCCACTATAATTGTGTTTTCTGCCTCACTGTAGGGGGTTTGTGCCTCAGTGTCATTTTCGGTCCTAAAACTAATACACATAACTACCACTTAACTGCAAAGTAACTGTTATGAGATAAAACAGTTAAGGTAGACAGTCAGTACTACCCACTGGAAAAACATAACACATACAACATATGTGAAATACTAACAACAAGCAGGATGCAAAATAAGGACAGTAGCAAGGTCAACATATCCTTGTATGTGCCTTAGCATTAACTCAGCTGTGCCACACCCCAAAAGAACAATAGATCCTAGTTTGTGACATAACAGCATATTCTCTTTGCTTCCTCCACCCACTAAAAACTGGCACATGAGCCGTTTTGTCAATAAAACACATTGGAAATGCTAAACATGCATTCAAAGGACCTGTCCCTGAAACATTTATACATAAATATCACACAGCTTACTATTTTCATGTATTAACAATTTACCCAAAAAAGCAGAAGGTAACCTCAAGATGTAAAGAATCCACAAAATGTATAAAATCCACCAGTTTAATGACAGTAGTTGTGAGCGCTTTCACAATGTTCAACATTGCTTCATCAGACCCATGTTGAACATTGTTTTTACTTGAACTGCTGTTTACCTCACCACTTTAGGCTCGTTTGGGAAAGATTTTTGCTATTTTCATGTATTGTCACTCATTTGTACCTCTGAAATGGCTTGACAAACATGGCCATTCCATCAGTACACTTCTAACTAATGCATACAGATAACAGTGTAAAAGGTTTTGCTTCACATTATTCATTAATATATTCCAGTATATGCATTATGTAGGAAAAAAATGACACCTTACCTGCTGGAATTCAATACTCCTCTGTAAAGATAGCTTAGTAAATACTTTGATTTGCTGAACACGTAGCAAGTATCCTCACCATCTGTTTGGCTATGTGCACATTTGCCTTTTTATAAATGGAGTAGATTATTAATTGACTGCACCTGTCTAGGCTGTGTTTCAGAGATTCTAATTGCATCATAAGCAACTGAATTGCATGCTAATCAACCAGTCTGTTAGAGCTATTCAAGAAGTTATAAAGCAGCCATGTAGACTTCATGCTTGTTTTTCCTAGGGATGTCAAAACGTTTGGAGTACAAACACAGAAAGTCTATACAGACAGAATGTTTGGAGCTGCTGCTGCTTAACTTCATTTGTATGTGCTACAGGCTGCAGGCAATGCTGATGCTGCTGCCAATAAGCCTAGGCTGAGACAGAGAAGAGTTTTCAGAACACATTTAACTTATCACAATATACCATGGAAATTATAGAGTGCTAACCCTGCTACCTCTACCAGCCTCAACTCAGAGCCACATCCTTTAACTCCCCATGTATTAGCTGTATTCTGCTTGGATCACAGTCAGTCCTGAGCTATCACTGTGTCAGCTGCTGCATTTATAAGGTAAGTCCTGAACATGTACTGTATTGTATAACAATATTATGACATGTCCTAGTATTTCATCACACAGTAAGCAACTACAAGGTGGGAGATTTATACAGAAATTAATGTCACTTGACAGCAGAGACTTATTTCACTTATATGTGTCAATTTGCAAGTATTTGGCCCTGGCCTCAAAGATTCACACATTGATACCTCCCAAAGTAATAATGATCACTGCAAGTCTTCAGTTTAGCAACATACATTTGAAATGGGAAATCATAACACAGATGTTTGAAAGCAATGAGATACATAACAGTTTCCAGCTTCACCACCCTCACAAGATCAAACTGGCAGGGTGCAAAACAAGGAGATTAACAAGAGCACATAGCCATGTTTGTACCATAACCATAGCTCATCCTGCCTCCACCCCTCTTGAAAGAACATTATACCCTTTCATGTTCCATGACAGGAACCCACCTTTGTTCCCCACCCCGAAACAGCAGTCTGTGCTTGTTTGTGGCATTCAAACTTCCACTAATTTGATGGCAACTGCATATCATGTTATCCCTAATGAATATCCTCACAAATTTTAAGGTAAATGATATAGACTTGCTTACACACTGCATGTCTCTGAGTACTGGTCAGATAACTGATGAATGACCAAGAAACACAGAAAGGTATGACATAGCTGTATATTTACAAGGAATAATCATAGCAGGTTGTGTGATTACTAAGTGCACTATATCCACATATATTACATCGAATACATTTACAAGTAACGGGTCATGCCTTGATATCAGTGTACATTCTGTTGCATTTGGTTGTGTGAGGAATTACGTTATGTACTTGGTGCAAAGGTGTTTGTAGGGCAAAGATGGATAAGTCCCCCCTCCTGTTTTGTGACTGTGCATTGCAGTGAGAGTTGGGATTCAGACCTATGTTGTCATATCTCATGTCTACTAACAGTTTCTACTCTTTATGTCACAGATTGAGTTTCTGCATTTGAACTAATTCTCCATGTTTTATACTTTATTTTCTTTTTTGTTTTTTGTGGGTCCATTGTTTGTGCAAAGTGCTGCTTAGCAGAAACATCTTTGGCTATGCACATCTCATTTGCATGAAGAGTGGCACTGCGCAGACTGGTCAAATGGGCCACCCAGGTATCAAACAGGACCCAGACAACCAGAAACATACACTGGATTTATTCAATTAATATTATTGTCCATCACACACTTTCAAATGTTGCAGATCCAGAAAGTGTGTACAACCAGTAAGCATTATACCTGCACTGGGCAGGAAAACATCATTCTACATTAATCTTGATCTGTTAATTGCATGTTCCTGAATAGTTTTGAGATTCCATGCTCAAAGATGGGGCATCCAGGATTCCAAAGTGTTTTTGGACTCCTAGTGAATGAACATGAGCCCAGGTTTTTGCAGAGGGACTATCATTGCTTGGATTAGAAGGCAGAGGCATGAAATTGAGTGGCCTGGGCTCTAGCCAGTGCTACCAGTATCTTCCACTCTGGTGAACAATGTAGGAACCACTACTGAGACCTCAAGATGAGGAATATGGATATCCTCAACCATTGGATGGAGGAATGTAGGACTGGGGGCACTTGACAGATGTGTACGTTTCACTTACAGAGACTACTTATCAGAGTCAAAAGCTGGATATAGGCAGGATTGGTATGTTTAATGATATTCTGTTGTGTTCTGTTTTTTCCACAGCCATCACAGAGAGGGAACTGAATGTGCGAACCCATGCATCTAGACTGACATGGATGTAAGACACATGTGGTATGTATGCATCTCAACAGTGGGGTTAGTTTAGCATTAAAAATTATGACACATTTAGTTGTTACTTATACAGTTGTATCAAACTGAGCATTCATTTCTTAAATGTAATACAAAAGCAGGCATGCATTATTCTGGAGGGCAAAACAAGAGTTCATTATTACAAAGTAGGCATAGGTTGTGCTTCAAAATCTACACTTGCCAAATATACAATATTTTAGGGTTTCATCAGTATTGCAATATATAGCATCAAAGCTGTAAAGCAGTGTCACCACTGGCTTGCTATAAACTGCAATTAGTATATATGGACAACTTATATCTGCAATGTATGCACACATCAAGGATTTCTTACTGCAGTCTGTAGTATATTGTGCATCTGTTAGAATCCGGGTAGTCTTATCAGTAAACAAAGTCATTTTTTAGGAGTCTGTATTGTTAAAAGTAACGGTGAGAGAATAGAGTAATATAATTGCATCAATGCTTTGTATGTCACATATGAAGTTACTAATGTTCTCCCTTTTTTTCTCTCACCCCAACCCTTTTTTCTCTCTCTCCCTATTTTTTTTGGTTTGGGTTTATTATTCTCTTTTTTGTTTGTGTTTACATTTTTATTTTTTGTTTGTCCTACAGCACAGCAGGGTAGGACTATCCCACAGGATCCACCTGCCCCCACTCCACCAGCTACAGCACCAATGCCCAGCACATCTGTGCAGAACCAGGTAGATCCCCTCTGCTGCCCCTGCATTACCCAGCCCTTCAGGTTGTTCTGCCCTGGAGGATAGGCCTGTGGCTCACTCCGGGAGCAGTGGCAGAGGGGGGCAAGTTTACAACCTGTGACGAACTGCCACGGATGGTGGCATGATTGAGACTTGAGTACAGTGCCCTTTTGGCACGCACCTAACCAAACACTTGCTACATTTGGAATGCCACAAAGTTCTCACCAGGATAATTCATGGCATGAATACCCTGTCCTATACTGATCACCTAGACGTTTACCTTGTTATTCATCTCTCATGAAATGTTATCTCTTTTCACACCTGGGCTGCAAACCAAATCCAGATCATATAGGTCATAGTCAGACCTTTATCATTCTATGTCAGTGGCTATAATATGGTGCAGACTAGACAAAATATGAGGACGACACATGGGAAACATATTCAAATGTCTTAAGTGGATAATGTTTAAAAGGAAACAAATATTACAAAAGAGTTACGCATAAAGAGGTAGGTGCAGTCTGAAAAAATCCTCTGGACAATGATAAGAAGTATTACCCAAGGAAACATTTTCCAATCTTCAAAACCTATTAGTGTGTTTCCATGTTTCATACTCCTTCAATGCTCTTGATGAATATAGTATTAGTGGTGCAGCAGTTGTGATTTCCATCCTGCTGCATTTTTCAAAATCTCTTCTGTTAAAGCATAAGGCACTTATTATAATGTCCCAAAAGAGGGAGACATTACTACACAACAATAAGACATTAATATAATATCTCATCAGTTCTTACGTTAGCAGGCACATATCATAAGGCACTAATATAATATAATATGCACCTCAAATCCTGAGTCCTTTCAAATGCTATAATGTCACTGTACTTAATCTACATATATTGTTCTGGAAACTAAATTATATATTACTGTTCCTGATACAATCACAAGGAATTAATGTTTTACAATGTTTCATATGCATTCACAATAGAATCTCACGATATCTGAGCTGTAAAAACAGCTATAGAAAACATTATCACACAAAATAGTAAAGCTCTAGAAAATGTTGAAACATAGCAGTATTTTCTGAATTACTGAAGGTATGTGCAGTCCCCTAAATTGTGTCATCTGTTTTAGTAAGGGGGAGTTTATTGCATAACATTTCAGTTACATGCAGACCTAGTTCTTGTGTATCATTAGTAGGGATGTTATTCACTGTGTCTCTCAGCGCACAATAGTTCATAGGTTCATAGGTTCATAGGTTCATACTAGGCTATCTGCCCTAGGGCATTTATAAGCCTAGCCAGAATGTGTTTGGCTTTCGCCACCCATTTTAAATTTATTTTGCTATGCCCTTTTTCGAGGTTAGTATACTGTGCCTCTATCTAACAGTGACACAGAAGTCATACCCGGGGTAAACCTACGATCTCCCATCCACTCATCAAGATTCCTCTTGAAGAGAGTCAATGAGGGACTCTGCCTAACCTGGACTGGGATTTTATTCCAGAGTGAAGGGAGCCTCTGGGTTATGAATCTGTCCCTTCAGCATCTCCTATTTATTTCAGTGCTGAGGTTCAAGTCTCTCGAGCGCGTAGCTCGATGGGATTTGGATTTCCTGAGGTGCAGCATGTCCATTAATTCCGGGTTGGACATGGCTTTATACGTCAGGCACAGATCGCCTCTGAACAGGCGGTATGCCACTGAGTAGAGCTGGAGTTTCTTTAACCGGGCAGCATATGGCATCTGTTTGAGCCCTTTGATCCTCTTGGTGAGGTACTTTTGGGGTCTTTCCAGTTGCTGCAGGTGTCTGGTAAGGTACATCCCAAAAGGGCATTGTACTCAATTATGGCCCTGATGAGGGATGAGTAAAGAGGCACGATGACCTCCCTGATCTAGATGTGAATCCCTTCATGATTAGGTGGGCTATATAAAATGTTTTTCTAACCACTTTGGCCACGTGGTTGTCAAATGAGAGATTGCTATCAACTTGGGTCTCCAGGTCCCTAATTACTTCTTCTGTACTTAATGGATTTCCACCTATGTGGTAATTTGTGGGCACTTTGTTTTGCCAAAGGGATGACTATACACTTTTGGCATTTAGCTTGAGGCCATGGCACTGGCACCAGTTGTCTGTTTCTATGAGGCCCTTTTGGAGGATGCTTGTGTCGGCTGGAGAGTCGATTATGGCACCCAGTTTGCAGTCATCTGCGAACTTGGTCAGCCACAGTCCTTCCGTGTTGGCCTGTACCTCCGAGAAATATATACCGAACAAGAGAGGTCCCAGGACTGGGCCTTGTGGGACACCACTTGTAACTGGTTTGGAGTCTGACATGGCTCCAGCAATTCTAACCATGTGGGTTCTGTCCTTGAGCCAGTTTGCAATCCATCTAGTGACATAGGGTTTATATTTATGCTGGTGAGCTTATCTATAATGCCCGAGTGGGGTATTGTATCGAAGGCTTTTGCAAGGTCCAGGTAGGCTGTGTGGACCACCTTCCCCTCATCAATGGCCATGGTGACTGTTTCAAAGAAATCAACCAGGTTTAAGAGGCAGGATCTGCCCTTAACAAAGCCGAACTGGGTAGGATCCAGTGTTTGTAGGTCCCCAATATCTTTATTTATGAGGTCCATGATGATCCTTTCCATAGCTTTGCAGACCAAGCTAGTCAGGCTTATGGGGCAATAGTTTCCAGGATCCGTTGAGGCACCACCTTTATGGAGAGGGACCACTGTTGCTGTACGCCACTCTTTGGGCACATATCCTGTAGTAAGGCTGAGATTGAACAGTAGTTTTATGTTTGGGTTTAGCTCTTCTTTGAGTTCATGTAGAACGCAGCCTGGGACACCATCTGGTCCCATTGATGCTGTGTTTTTTGCTTTGGAGAGGGCGGCTCTTACCTGAGCATCTGAGATGTCAGGGGGGCAGCACTCTGCTGGGATAGATATTTGCCCTTTGGTGGGAGGGGAGAAGTTTGCGCTGAACCTGTCAGCTAGGATGTTGGCAATGTCTGTGGGTTCGGTGTATTTTTTGTCATTTTGGACTAATTCTGAGCATATCTGGGAATTACCACCCAGGTTCATAACATAACTAAAGAAAGCCTTGTGATTATCCTTAGTGTCCTGTGCAATTTTTCTCGAAGCTGGCCTTAGACAATTTTATGTGTGCCCGTAGTTTTTTGCTAATACTGATCAGTGATGCCTTCCCTTTTTGGGATTTTGCTTTATCATTTAGTAGCTGCCTCCTTCTATTGTATAGTTTGTTTATCGCTGGGGTCCACCAGACAGGACGTTTGCCTTTGGAGGACTGGGTCTTGGTTTTATTTGGGATCGCATGATCCATGCATTCCTGAAGGTGTTCATAGAATGCGTTTATAAAGGATTCTGTGGTCTGGGCTGTATTTTCCACAGGCCCGGGGGCTTTGAAGGATTCCACCTCAAGTTTTGAGGAGTGTAAAATTTGCTTTAGAGAAGTTTTTCACTGTGGTTTTCTGGGCAGGGGGTGGGGTCGGGATGTGAATATCCAGTGAGATTAGTTTATGGTCTGATCTTACCAGTGAGGGATACACTTCTGGTCTGGAGCATAGAGTCCCCATGTTGGTGATGATCAGGTCCAGTATGTTTTCCCCTCTTGTGGGAGTGGTAACAAGTTGTTCCATAGCATTTGAGTTTATAAATTCTGGGAACCTTTGGGCTAGGGTGTTGGAGCTAGAGTAATGCTCCCAGTCTATGTTTGGGTAGTTGAAGTCGCCCAATATAATGGTGTTTGGAGAGACCTTCATATTTTCCAGTGTTCGCAGGAAGGCCGAGTGGGGTTCCTGGGTTTGGGAGGGTGGTCTGTAGCAGGCTATAAACTGGAAGGCAGTTTTACCCACTGTTAGTTGCACATGGATAGTCTCTGATGCTTCGTGCTTTGCCACCAACCTGGAGGTGTGGGTATCTTTGATGAATATCGATACTCCCCCTCCTTTTGTGGTTCGATCCAAGTTTTGGGGCCGAAAAGTATGGTAAACAGCTGAGTCTGACAGCACGGTGCTGGAGATATTTAGAACTACGATGCTGTCAGAATAGTTGAGGTGGGTTGAAAATCTTCCATTGTCAGCATTAGGTTGATACCTGCTCACGTAAAGCCCCAGATACTCAATGGGACCATTTGCTTTCTGACGATACCAAAATAAGTTAGCTTCACCTGTGCTGGTTGCAGTGAAATTGCATGAAAGTTGGACATCATCATCTTCACAAACATGTTCATTCAGTTCTTTCTGTGTTACTCTGTCCCCACTTACGATACCTACAAAAAAGAAAAAGTAAATTAAAACAACATTTTTCTAAAGTAATATTTAGGATAATTAAAACAGCAAGTTCAGCAAAATTGCTCAAAACCTGTCACCAAAAAACTATTAAGGTCATTTACAGTTCAGCACCAGATTAATTTCTCAAGGTTTCTTATTACATTTTATAAATTATAAATTATACTGAATGCTTTGCACATATATTGAACTCACCTATCAGTAGAACAGCAAGACAGAGGATATGTCTGAAAGGCATTGTGATCCTGAAGTGAAGACTGCAATAAAATAAAGGTAAGTGAACAAATTAATAACTCAGATGTCCTGAAACTGAGAAATTATGTCCCCCTCCTTGTCTTATAGATGTGCCTTTATATTAGTAGTTAGTGAAAGGAATATATATATCGTTACTCTGAAAGCATCCGTAGTAATTTCCGTCTGTGGTGAGTCCTAACATTGTTATCGGCATGTGCAGATGAGAATGTGCCCACAAAGTATATGTACAGCTAAGGGAGGGGGTGTATGTATATATTTGGCATGCAGTCACACTTCATGAAGTGTTAAGCTGATTTATTGTGCTCACAGAATGGTATGGTTACAGCTGGAGTACTGAGCTTGTTTTTATGAAATATTGCTGCATACTGCAAATACATAATGAAATCTATAACTCTGTTTAGAAAATAAGTATCATGTAATGTTGGTATGACTATATTTCAAGCAGTACAGTTGTTGATAGGGTTCATATAACTTCATCTAAGGAAAAACTATAATGATATTTATATTTGTCACTTTCTGTTGTGAACCTGAAATTGTAATGATGGACCATGCTTCTCTTAGACAAGAAGATAAAAAGTCCATTGCAGTCTCTACCAAAGATATGTTGGTGAAAGTATAATTACACTTGCTATCTTTAGTTGATGTACAGCAATTAATGATGCCATGTATACTGTTAGAACTCCAGAATGTTCTCTGTAAACTGAAAGTCATAAAGTACCTGCAACCAGATGGGAATCAGTATGAATTATATGAAATTCTTGGCACACAACTGTTATTTGTAACCCTGTCCAATATCCTGGAAGGATAGTTATAAAACTATAAAACTGAAAACAAAAGGTCTCTAGTTGAGTGCCTGTAATACAAACATATTTGAAGTGTTTAGAAAATAATTCTGAGATGGAAAGGCATTGCTTGTGGTGCCCCCCCTCCCAAAGTAATTACTTATGACATAACTCTGCTCACTGATGCCTGACTTGTTACAATAGTGACGTGTCTCCCACAGATATCCTTGGATCAGGATTAGTAGTGTCTAAAGCTGTTTCAGTTAAAAGCCGTTTCAGTCATCTTTGAATGAAACATATACCTTCTAAAGCAAACCTAGAAAAAATTTAGGCATCTTTTCACCCTTCCTACTTATTGTAGTCAAATCTAACATCACTGTGTCTTCAGAAAGGGAAGATTTCCTCTGAAAGTAGCAACCCTTTCCAATGAAATGAAATTCCGTCATTTGCACAAATCAATCATTTCACAAAGTTGGTGACAAAGTGTCCTCCTTCCAGGTTTCTTCAACTACTGTACTGTAAAACATCAAGTTCTCTGTATATGTGCACAAATGTTTAGGCAGTAATCCTGTGAATTGGATAGCAAGGCTTTACAGGTACCCTTTATACCACCTGTAGCATTTCAATGTATAAATATGGTCAGATACTTAAAGAACTGTAATAGACTGTTTTTGTTGTTGCACTGGGATATGAAGCTTAGAATATATTGAACAGCCTTTGAGCAAAGACACCTTATGATGCAGAGAGGCAGAAGTGTAGCTACGCCATTTAGAACCTTGGGCAAAATCCTCATTTAGTACCCCCCAATCTACCTGAAGAACAGCCTGAAGAGAAAAAAAAACAGAAGTCTGTCTTTTAGACTATTATCACACCAAGCTATTTTCACAAAAATCATGAGGTAAACTGTAACAGAGAGATGCATTAGCTGTATTTCCCAAGGTCACCAGGATACAAAATATTCTACAAGGAAGATAGCCAGGCTACAAACTGAATTCTACCACTAGTATCTGCTGTCATATATGTGCAAATCCCTTTGACATTTACAGACAATAGAGAACCTTGTTATACCAAATATCCTGCTAAGTCCACTGATAAGAAATGGCTCTAAAGAGGCACGTTATATATGCATGACATGCTATTGTTTACTGCATGTTCACAGCATATGCAGGTATTTCTCATTCAAAGAAGAATTTCATAAAAGCCCATGCTCGCTCTGAGTTAAAATAGCTATGATAGAATACCGCTATTGAAAATAAGGAAGAAAACACAAGTGGATTTGTTTCCTTAAAGTAAAATGCTGAAGTCATCTCAGTTAATGAGGAATTATTGCAATAAAAATAGAAAACTAGAAAAGCATAAAAAATAAATGGTGAGAAAAATTACTTTTGCTGTCGACATCAAAGTGAACTCTCTCTCAAACCTGAATATATTAAGCAGGTATGTGGTTGCTGGCTACGTAAATACAAGACATTTAGCAAAAAGCAAACAGCAAACAGTAAACAGTGCCGGCTATCTGGACCAGACACTTAGAAGATGTGATTTTTCATGTACACCAACATAATCAACATCATTATGCACGGAATTCTATGCAACTCCTTCCACGTGAACAAAATTTGCTTGGTATTTGCTTATGATGGTGATATATACAGCACACTCGTATATCAAGGTCCTTTACAATGATTCTAAAAGTTATACTTAACTATGAGATTTTAACAAGAATCATTATAGTGGTAAAAGGAACTTTGCTGCACAAATTTGCTATATTGAGGTTGCTACACAGTTGCCAAAGTCAGGAAGAGAAAAGTCTAAAAAGAAGGCCATCACAGACACTGCATCAGCATCCCCACCTCATTTAACTGTTCTTCTGCCTTACAATTCTCCATCCTCTTTTCTACTTCGTTCTGCCCTCACTGAATTCCCTTCCTCACTGCTACCTATTAGGGACCTTCGGAGTTCAATGACCCTGCTTTCCATGGCTACAAGTGGACAGAGTGCTGTTGATGATGGAATGTGACACCATCTCTCCTCACTGCAGTTGTATACTTTGTACTTAGCATGCACAATGCTGAGCTGGCATTCATATTTATGCTGAATGGTTCTCTCTATGATCTTTATCATTGCACTATTGCCATACTATTTCTTGACCAGATACAGTCTGATAAGAACCAAGTTTCTAGACCTTTCTCTTATTCTTCTGTTTTACAGGAGTGTCAAAAATCAAACTACTTACATAAATGGATGTCTGTCATTTAACTGGCATTTTAAAAATGTTTACAGTACTTGCATAGCTTATAGGTTCATAGGTGATTACTAGGCTAATGGAACAAGATCCCTTACAAGCCCAGGATATGACAACATTACATCTTAATTCCCCAGATATGAGATGCAATAGTATCAGGGTAGTGGGTCTTCAGGTGTTGGAGACGTGAGTTATTTTACAGACTGCCTCTGACCATAAGTGACATGAGCAGTACACCTGGGGTGAATTTACAGTTCCCCTTCCATTTATATGAATTCTTTTTGAAGACAGTGAGAGATGGGTGTTGTTTTAATAAGATGTGAAGTTTATCCCATTGATGAGGAAGCCTTTGGGATACGAATCTCTCTCGCAAGTTCTGTTAAATACACAAATAAGGTTCAGGTCCATGGAACAGGTAACCCTTGTATAATTTTCTTGCAAATATGTAATATTTTCATCAGGGCAAGATCAGAGAATGCCTTGTAGGTCAGGCATAAGCCCCCTCTGAATAGGAAGTCCAAGATGGTCACTAGCTAGACAGCACGTAGTCCAGTCAGCTCCTCAAAGAAAATAATACTCAACCTAATCAAAAGGTCAGCGCTCCTTAAGAAACCTCCAAAAAGTAAATTCTACAAGGTTAAATAACTACTAACTAAAGAAGAGAATATATTTCAAATAATGGACTGATTACTCACTAATAAAAATGTGGTGGTTGCTGCACTATAATCCAGACATGTGTATCCAGGCCTTGATAGTGGGAAATATGTTAAACTATAAAAACAGAAAAAGAAATAAAACTAAAGCCAAAAGTAATGGAATAAATGGAAGCTCAAATCACAAAACTAGATTATCGCTAGTAGCATCACCTGAAAAAGAAGTATGCACAGAAAGACAGAAAACTACAAACCAGCAAGCTGACATACAAAAGCAAACCCAAAACGGAGCAATCCTTCTTTATGGGGGAATTCAAGGCAGCCTTAATGCCGCTTTAAGCACAGATTCAGACCGTCTCGTCAAAATTAACTTCATTCAAAAACAATCTGGAAGAAATTGTAATTAGAGTGGAAAAAAAAACGAAGCAAAAACCTTGAGTAAAGAGAGAAAAATAGAAGAGATCCAGAAAAAAGCCAGCTGCATAGAAAACTCAGTGAAAGAAATCCAACAGAAACTAATCGACTTAGAAGCCAGATCAAGATGAAACAATGTCCTAATTAGAGGCATCCCTGAAAAGTTTGAGCAAGCGCAGCTACCTTATATAACCAAATAAATCTTTGAGATACTCCTGGAAAACAGTGAACTGGCCCAATCAATTACTATAGAAAGGATTCACCGGGCGCTGAGGAAATCCCAAATAGTTGAAGCTCCTAGGCAGATTTACTTAAGAGTTATGAATGCACACTCAATCTTACAGGCAGCAAAAAAGCAAAAAACAAAAAAATACATAATCTGGAAAGGACATAAGGTAACCATAGCCCAAGACCTGCCTCTACCTATTAAACAATGGCAAGCACTATCTCCATACTGCGCATATTTTCTCAAACAAAAAATCAAGTTTCAAATGAAATATCCTGCAACACTAAATTTCCAAAGCAATGGAGTCCTCTATCAAGTTAACAACACTGATGAAGCAAAGACCATCTTTTTGAAAGCTTTCAATGAGGTACCTAGCAAATAAAAAACATTACTCAAATTTGAACACTACCACAGAAAAAGTGCATTTCATCCTGACATCTCTAAATCCTGTAAACTAAAGCAAAAACAACAGAATAAAGAAGGCCTCAGATTTAACTATCTAGAGCCAAACACTAATCACCCCCTCATAGTCACATAATCCTTACCATCTAAATAAATACAGAATGGAGCAATTTGCTAACCAAGGTAACAATTGTAAATAGTGTATTTAGTTATGGTAGGTTAGGATCCTTATATGCTTAAGTAGTAGATTGGGTCAGCCCAACCAAGGATATATAAAACAAGATATATCTTTTCTTTTCTTACAAGCTAGAAAGATAGATTCAACAATGTATAAAGTATCCATGTAGCCTCCATCCTGTTTTTTCCTTTATCATTCAATACCATTAGAGTAGAGAAAAAGGAAATTCTAACTGACACAATGCTAGGGGCTGCTGCAGCTATTCTACATCTGCATGTGATAGAGGCTGAAGCCAGTGTTGTTGGTGCTGCTGACAATAGGCCTAGGCTAAGAAGGACAACAGTGTTCAGGCCCAGGGTAACTTTCCAGGTGTTACATGAGCTGGAGATTGTAGGGCGCTACAGGGTGGACAGGGACACATTACAAGAACTCTGTGAGCTCTGCCACCTTCAACTCAGAGGTAGAGCCAATAGAGGGTAACCCATCCCATTGGAAACTAAAGTATGTCTAGCCCTTAGAATATTAGCTACTGATACCATTCAAAGACCAACTGTGGACATGATGAGTGTGTCACATGCATCAGCCTCAGGGATCCTCCACCAATTTCTGGATGCCAGTGAGCACATATTTTCCCCCCCGTACTACTGAACAGCGGGCCAGCAATATGGAACTGTTTTACCATGTAGCACACTACCCTGAAGTACTGGGTGCTATAGATTGCACTCATGTACATATTAAGGCACCACCTGGTGAGCAGCATAGAATCTACATTAACCACAAGGGATATCACTCCATCAACTGCCAAGTTGTGTGTAATGCCCAGGGAATTTTCTTGAATGTGTTTTCTGGCAACTCTGGCAGTTATTATGCCTCCTATATCTGGCACACATCACAGATGGGCCAGGTGTTTGCTAGGGGAGACATCCCATAGGGCCATTTACCTTGCAATGCTGGCTATGCACTGGAACAGTGGCTGATGACACCCATCAGAAGTGCATATACACCCATGGAAGAATGGCATAATGAGGTACACACTCAAACTAGAAACAACATATAGAGCATGTGTTTGGGATTCTTAAGCCACAGTTCTGGTGCTTAGATATATCTGGTGTAGTCTTGCAGTATAATCCATGCATATGTACACAAATATTCACAGTATGTCCTATGCTCCAAAATCTGATCCTGCAGCAGGATCAGCAAGGAGAAGGGACACACATTTTCCCACCCTTGACTAGCTCACTACAGCTACAGTCAGAGGAGGATTCAGAGGAGGAACCCCTAGCTGCTGTCCCTGTAAGCAGATGTAGATGTGCTCAGTATGCCCTTGCTTTGGCTAAGAGACCATGAATAGCACATTCACTGACCACCTAGGGGCCTAATACCTTTCTCCTACTCACATGTATTGGCTGTGTACTGCTTACATCAGACGGAGTTAGCCTTGAACTGAAGGTGTATCAACTGCTGCATCTACAAGGTAAATCCTGAACTAGAGTGTATTCTTTAATATTGTTAATGGATATTCTTGTAGTTCCTAACTTGATGCAGTAAGCAAGTAAATAATGGTGGATTTGTACAGGAAATATCTTAACATGTGACACCAGACACTTATTTTACTTATATATTTATCCATTACTAATTAGTAGGCCTCAGGTACGAAAGAATCACAAAGTCATATCTCTGAAGAATTCTGATGTTTCCTGCATGGTCTCAGTTTAGCACCATACATTTGTGCTGGTAAATCATTAAAGACAGAAGATGGAAAATGATGATACACATTGCGACTTCAGACTTGTTAGTGTCATAACAGTAACTGAGCTTTGTCCGCCCACCAAAAAATAGAAATGTACCCTTGTTCCTGCCATAACAGTAATTCAGGTATGCTTACCCCAAAAGGGAAGTATATGAGTGTTTGTGCGTTCCAACCTGGAGTTCATTTTTTGGCAACTGCATATCATATTATTCCCAGTTAATACCACTAATGATATAAAATGGCTTATACACTGCATTTGTTATATAACCGATGAATGATCAAGAAACATAGAAAGGTACACAGAGATCTATATCTGTAAGCATAATTATGACAAGTTGTGTGATCACTAACTGCTCTATGTCCAGATATAGTAAAGAGAATTAAATGTACAAATCACAGCTGATGATTTGATAGCAGTATACATTCGGATGCAGTTGGTTGTGTAAAGAATGACTTAATTTCATTGATGTAAAGCTGTTTGTGTGGCAAAGAGGACTAAAGCAACCCCCCTGTTTTCTGAAGCTTTATTGGTGTGGGGGTTCAAATCCTGACATATGTAGACATTTGGGATGTGTACTATCAAGTTTTATGTGCTTTTATAGATTTTGCATATGCGTTTCTTAGTTTTAGTATCTTTTCCTCTGTCTTTTTTTAATTCCACTTTTGCATGATGTGCCTCATCCCAGAAAACATTTGGCTAAGCTTATCTTGTTTGCTTGAAATGCAACATTGTGGAAAAAGTGGAAAACGAGATTGCCTAGAGAGCAGACACCCAAAAATAAAAATGGCTGCACTCAATTAATGCTCTTAGCTACCATGAAAAGCCGGCCTAGAGTACAGATTGGAGCAGGATATAGTAGCAAATATTAGCAATGCACCTCACATTTGTGCACTGCATCCCTGCACACAAACAGGCCTATTTCACATGCATGTACACATTGTTAACCATTGGGCAAATCCAATGTACATTGTGTTATGGAATTGTATATTTGATATTTTATTATTGGTGTTTATTGCCCATTTTCTTTGTATGATATAAAACTGCATATTGAAACATTGCAAACTAAAGGCACAATATAATTATATGTCATATATTTACAATGCATCTGTTTCTTTCCCCCAAAACCAGCCCAAACAAACAATACAACCCTGCAGTCTCACTACTTTTTCTACACATATATCAACCACAATACAAAGTGTTATAAATAATGTTGTGTACTCAGTCAGAGACAGGGCCACTTGTTTGTGCTCACACAGCCTTGTTCTGCAAAACTCAAACAGCTAAGTATGCTCAATAAGGGTACTTTACAGCTATGCTTCCAAACAGGCTACTGCTATTAGGCTACTAGCCTCAGATGACACTATGAAGCAATGTATCTATGCAGGCCTCCCAGAGTCTTGTCTCCCACATGGCCTGTCAATGTCATCTACTATAAGTTCACTTGGAGTCCTGTTAGAAGTAGACTTGTACTGTAACGTGGATAAGTAATGTGTTCTGTAGTGTGTGTCCTTAGATAGGTAGAGTATCTATTGTCACTGCAGTCAACTGGGTGTATTTATGTCTACATAGAAGAGCAAACGTGTGTATCCCACAGTTACCTCTCTAATGATATGGCTTGCCAGCTTTTTGAGACTTGCACAAGCCTACACATTCATTTTATACAGGCCTCCCAATCTCTTGCCTCCCACTTGGCCTGCCAATGTCATCTACTATAAGTTCACCTTAAGTCCTACTAAAATCAGGCTTGTGCAGTGGTGCATGCATTAAGTACTGTGTTTTGTAGTCTGTGAACCTAGATAGGTAGTGGTTCCATTCTTACTACAATCAAATGTGTGTGTGTGTGTGTGTGTGTGTGTGTGTGTGTGTGTGTGTGAGTCTACACAGAAAAGCAGAAGTGTGTATCCCACTGTTACTTCTCCAATTGCATGGATTGCCAGTTTTTTGAGACTTGCAAAAACCTACACATCCATTTCATGCAGGCCTCCCAAATGTCTTGATTCAAACATGGCCTGTTGATGTTATCTACTATAAGTTCACCTACAGTGCTGACAAAATCAGACTTGTACTGTGGTGTATGCATTAAGTACTGTGTTCTGTAGTGTGGTGTATTTAGATAGGGGTTCCATTCTCACTGCAGTCAAGTGTGTGTGTGTGTGCGTGTGTCAGCTCATGCTGGACTTTACAGTGAGCCTTTTACAGCCACCTGTGGGACACTGTTATCTTGTTCTCAACAGACACTGCTGATGTCATCATCTATAGAGTGTTGTCCGACACACTCCAGGTCAGAATTAAATCATGGCGCTTGCATTAGGTATTGTGTTCTGTAGGGTGTGTACTTAAGTAGGGGTTTTATTCTTCCATCAGTCAAATGGTGGGGGGTTGGTGTCTGTATGTCTGAGCTGTTGTTGGACTTTACAATGAGCCTTTTACACTAGCCTGTGGGACACTGTTATCACACAACTGTCATTAATAGGTTATATAGTAAGCAAAAGAAGATGCTGTCTCAAATACAAAAATGAGAACCCTGTAGTAGAAGATCACAGTCCTCAGCCTAAACACACAAATAAGACAATTTGTGTGATCTCTAACCCCATCCCATTATTTTTTCTCTTGTTTTTCTTTCCCCCATGACACAGTGAGGGTAGGACTGTCCCATAGGTTCCACCTGCTCCCACTCCAATGAATATGGCACCAAGGCCCAGTACATCTAAGTCAAAACCTGGTAGCACCCTGTGTGCTGCCCCTGTGCTACCTGGGCCCTCAGGTACTTCTGCCTGGAGGACAGGCCACCTGTTTCCCCCCAAGATCAGTGGCAGAGAGGGTGATTTTATCACCCAAGAAGAACTTCCTGGGATGGCGCATTGGATTGTGTGCCACACTGTGGGCACATGCCTACACCAGATGGAGACACTGCTATCCATCATTGTAATGAATAACACAAAGAGATGGAGATGTCAGACACTGTAGCCATAGGCACTGTGAGATGACATTGATGATAGTCCAGTGGGTGTGGACTCAATTCCCACTGTCACCCAGCTTGACATCCATGGGTTTACAAGGTCCATACCCTTACCCCAAGCATGATGGTCACCCACCTTTTGTGTTCTTCACCATCCCTGTGTCTTGTCTTGTATGTCCTGTCTATCAGCAATTGCTTCCTCACCTTGCCAACTTACCTACCTCGGACATACCTGTCTCTTCCCCAACATTCCTCCCTCTTTTCATAAAAAAAAAAAAAAAAAAAAAATAGAGCAACTGTCTCAAAAAAATATGCCATAGATAGCTCTCCGTGTTACAAACATGCATATTTGACACACTTGATTCAGTCCAATTGGCTATACAAAATGATTACATTGTTGTCACCTCTCTCTCCCTGGAGGTGACAGTCCAAATTAAGCTAATCTTTTGTACATATGATCAGTTTTTCAGGGTACATTCTTAGTACACATACCATCGTCTGTTCATGTCTTGTTATACTTGGTGGCTTTGCAGTTGCCTGCCCCTACTGTAAATCTGATCTGGAACACTCCTCCCAGTCTAGTGTCATTAGCTCAGTCTACCTAATACAGAGAGAACATCTGAGAAGGCCTTCTGTTTCTCCTTTTTCCCTTTCAAAAATAAAAAATAAATAAAATAAAAAAAAAAAAACTGACTGAATCTCCTTGTGTTCTGACTGTGCTGCTCAAACATTTTGGAAATATATAGTATATTTTGGAGCATTTATTATAACTGTAATTGCCTTAATATTGCTACAACTCAAGTGCTCTAGGTTGTACTGCATCTGAATTGTTTGTGTGTTTTAGGTGCTTTTCTGTATATATATATATATATATATATATATATATATATATATATATAGACTTCTCGGTATATGTAGACTAGCTGCTTATTCTGCTGTATTACTGCCTCTTAAATCGTTTTTCAGTTGTGCACTTGCCTTGCTTCACTTAAAAAGTTTTAAATTGCTAGTTTTGTAGAGTTTTAATTGCATTTACTGTTTAGGACTACACACTCAAGTGTGTCAGCCTTTTCTGTTTATTTACTGTATTATTGCATTGTTTAGCCTGTTTCAACAACAAAAAAATACTATCTTGTTTTCTAGTTTTCCACCTTTACTAGCCAGTCTATATCCCAGGCTTTGCTTGTCTCAGGACTTTAGTTTCTGTGTCCAGAGCTATCCAGACCTTGCTGTGGTAGAGGGAAGTCCTAATGCTTACCAGTGGGAGTGGTGAGCATTGTACTGCTTATCTAATGCTAGAGGAGTGGTTTCCAGCTCTGAAATTGTAATTTTATTAGCCTTTTTTGGTCTGATTTCTATCCCTTTCAACTTTCTGGCTTAAAAATGCCATGTGTTTGCACATTTTTCGCATCGTGCAGCACTGCAATGCTACAGTTAAACTATTCCAGGTGCCAGAAAGTCTGCTCTTCAAATTTTCCCTTAGAACTAGCTGGTATCTCAGTAGTAGCACTAAAATCTGAACCCCTGTGACTAGCACCTGCTCTAGAACCTGATGGAAAGCACTAGGAAGCCTGAAACTGATACAAGCACTCAGATCTCCTTGTCAATAAGAAGAAATTAATCGTAGACACTAAACAGCCTATAATTGCAAAATACCTTGCAAAGGTAAGGGAAAACTGCTCTTAACCTTTACAAAAAAGCACCTAAACAGGCATGTCCAAGAGTCAGCTTCCGGTGATTTCTCCTGTCCACCAGGTGAATCTGGGCATACTGGGGCAATGCAGCAACTGTCTCATGTACACAGACAATTCTCTCTTGCTACCACCCAACACTACAACCTGCGAGAGATGCACTTACATAGCCAAACTGGAAGCAAAGCTCTCTCTGGCCAAGATTGTGCTAGACAGTCAAGAGGAGAAGGTTAACACCTGCACTACACCTCAAGCAACTCATAGCACTTCAAAACCCACACCATCAACACCCACTCAGCAACACTAAACCCACATATGCAGAGGCCCTTAACATTAACCTGCCCAAGCAACAAGGACCTCCGAAGCTGAAATGCAAACACCAATCACAACCAAAGTGACACATAGCGCACAACACCAGTGTGCCACCCAACAACAGCCCCTAAGGCAAGACAATGTACCCAACACTTTAGCCATAGGTGACTCTATAGTCAGGCACACTGATGTCCCACTCACCAGGCTGAACAAGGAGGAAATTACAGTCAGCTGCCTGTTGGGTGCCAGGATCCACCACATAACACATGCACTCAAGTCACTCCACAACAAGTACAAATATGACTCTGTCGTTGTCCATGCTGGAGTGAATGACTTGAGACGTACCTCCCTGGACTACATGAAAAGAGAAATGGAAGAGCTCTTGGATCATGTGGCCCAGGCAGGTATGACCCTAGCCCTGAGTAGCATCCTGCCTTCGCCCAGAATGATACCTCAGTATAAGGGCAAAATGATTGACTTCAATTGGTTAAGCTTCTGGTGTCATTCAAAGGGGATCCAGTATCTGTCTGCCTGGGAAGACATGACCGACAAACCACGATGCTTTGCCAGAGATGGTCTGCACCTGTCACCCCTGGGATTCAGGTTACTGGCTAAAGCTCTTGCCACCCCTATAGTGCCTTTTTTAGGCAAGGTTCAAAGGATAAAAAGCCACCACCGTAACAGATACAAGCATGCAAAATCTGAAGGTAATACTACTCAATGCTAGAAGTCTAAACCTCAAAATGCACTCTCTCGAGGCCCTCCTAAAAATGGAGAACATCGATATCTGTGCAGTAACTGAGACCTGGTTGAAGGCTCCAGAGAGCACCCCTGCAATACCAGGCTACAACTCTTATCACACTTTTCGGCCACAAAACCAAAACCGAAACACTAAAGGTGGAGGAGTGTCCATATTCACCAAGAATATTCACACCTTCAGGCTAGTTGCTCAACACAATGCATCTGAAATTCTCTAGGTGCAACAAACACTAGGTAAGACTGCAATCCAAATTGTCGCTTGCTACAGATCCCCCACCATGCCCCAAGATTCTCACTACACCTTTCTAAACATACTGGAAAATATTAAGATACAACCAAACACCCTAATACTGGGTGATTTCAACTACCCTTCCATTAACTGGGAAAACTACTCAGGTACCAACTCCTTTTCCCAACGGTTCTTGGAATTCATAAATTCCAATGCCCTGGATCAACTAATCCATTGTCCCACTAGGGGCTCCAATGTCCTAGACCTGGTCATTAGCAACATGGGAGATAGATGCTCCACACCAGTGGTCACACACTCATTGGTCAGGTCTGACCATAAGCAAATCACCTTTGATATCCACATCCCACCCCCACCCCCCAGTAAGGAAACCTCCTTAAAAAACTTCTCCAAAGCCAACTTCATGCTACTGAAGTCAGAAGTAACAAACTTCATGACACCCATGCAGACGGGATCTGAAATTTCGACTGCAGAATCCTACAGTAAGGCACTGTACGAGCACATCCAGTCATGCATGAATCGTGCCATCCCAAATAGAACCAAGATGCTCTTCTCCAAAAAAAGGAAGCCAATCTGGTGGTCCCCTGTTATAAACAAACTATACAACAGAAGGAATAAACTGTTGCAGAAAAAAGGAAAAATCCCAGGATGCAAAAAACTCCCTCACCAGCCTCAGTAAGAAGCTGAGATCCCTCATAAAATCCTCAAAAGCTAGTTATGAAAATAAAATTGCCAAAAATTCCAAAGGCAACCACAAGGTATTCTACAGTTAATTCAATAATCTAAATGGCAATGCTCAGATTTGCTCTGAGCTACAACAAAATGGTATTAAATATACTTATCCCAAGGATATTGCCAATATCCTGGCAGATCGATTTATTGCCAACTTCACGCCCCTCTCACCCCCTAAAGTGCCCATCTCAATACCAAAAGATTGCCAAATTCCGGTAATCAGGGCCACACAGGTAGAAACTGCACTCTCCAAAGCTAAGAATACAGCATCCATGGGACCTGATGACATCACAGGCTGTGTACTACATGAACTACAAAATGAACTGGCACCTCACCTAAGTGTCATGTTTAAACATAGCCTCACCTCAGGCTTCGTGCCCACTGAGTGGTGCACAGCTACAGTTGTCCCACTCCACAAGGGGGGGGGGAGTCCACCTTGGATCCCGGAAACTACCTTCCCATCAGGCTGACAAGCCTGATCTGCAAGGCCATGGAATGCATTATCATGGAACTTATAAACAAAGACATTGGCAACCTTCAAATACTGGACCCGATCCAGTTTGGGTTTGTGAAGGGCCGATCTTGTCTCCTGAATCTGATTGACTTCTTTGAATCAGTCTCCAGAGCTGTGGATGCAGGTAAGGCGGTCCACACAGCCTATCTGGACCTCGCCAAGGCCTATGACACCATCCCCCACTCTGGAATCATAGATAAACTTACTAAGCTGGACATAAATCCCTACGTCACTCAATGGGTTGCCAGCTGGCTTACTGGCAGAACACAGACTGTAAAAGTAACTGACTCCAAATCCAGCTCCAGACAAGTGACAAGTAGAGTTCCTCAGGGTTCAGTCCTGGGACCGCTCTTGTTTGGCATCTACTTCTCTGAAGTACAGGCCAACACTAAGGGACTCTGGCTAACAAAGTTCGCAGATGACTGCAAACTGGGAGCCATTATTGAATCCCCAAATGATGTGGATATTCTACAAAAGGGTCTTACAGAAACAGATGCCTGGTGCCAGAGCCATGGGCTCAAGCTTAATGCCAAGAAATGTATAGTTATCCCCTTTGGAAAAAAACATGTACCCATGAATTACCACATAGGTGGCAGTGCACTAAACATCAAAAGTCTGATGAAAGACTTAGGGACACAGGTGGACAATGGTCTCACTTTCAATAACCACATCACCACAACAGTCAGGAAATCCTTCTATGTGGCACACCTCATCACTAAGGGCTTTTCATCCAGAAAAAAAGAGGTCATTGTCCCACTGTACTCATCCCTCATTTGACCCATTATAGAGTATAATGCCCCATTTGGTATGTACCTCACAAGACATCTGCAACAGCTGGAAAGGCCACAGAAATACCTCACTAAAAGAATCACAGGCCTAAAGCAGATGCCATATGCTGACCATCTATAAAAACTCCAGCTATACTCTGTGGCATATAGTGTATTCAGAGGTGATCTCTGCTTAACATACAAGGCCATGTCAAACCCTGAGCTGTTGGACATGCTCCACTTAAAGAAATTCCAATCCCTCAGAGACGCACGCTCCAGGGATCTAAACCTTGTCATCACAATGAACAAAACATGCTGGAGGGATAGGTTCCTAACCCAGAGACTCCCCATACTCTAGAATAGACTGCCCATACATGTCAAACAGAGCGCCTCATTGGCCCTCTTCAAAAAGAACCTTGATGATTGGATGGGAGATAGGAAATTCATCCCGGGGATCATGTCAGTCGCCCTGCTAGGCAGGGGTCTAGAGAAGTAAATATTGTGGAAAGAAATATCCAGGGAATTGTTATGGCTGGGCTTGTATAGGTCCTAGGGCCGATAGCCAGGTACCAACCTATAAAACTATGAACCTATATTCACAATACCTACATGTGTTGTCTATCCCCCCAAGCAATACAGCCCTGGGGACTGAGTATTTTTCACACACATATATCAACCACACTACAAAGTATAATATATAATGTTGTGTGCTCCCTCATGAACAGAGCCTGTCAGAGGTGGTGACAACCTTTCTCTGCTAAACTCAAACATCCAACTATTTTCGGTAAGGGTACTTGTGTTTTTACACAGCTCTGCTTCTACACACCTAGGGCACACACTACAATTAGGCGACTGGCCTCATATGAACCTATGAATCTATGTGCCTATGCAGGCATCACAGCCTGTTGTCCCTCACATGGCATGCTGATGTCAACTACCATAGGTTCACCTGCAGCCATGTAAATGTCAGACTTGTACTGTGGTGCTTGTGTAAAGTACTGAGTTTTATAGTCTGTATACTTAGATAGGCAGGGTTTCTGTTTTCACTGCAATTAGCTGGTTGTGTGTTTGTCTCTGCTCAGCAGAGTAGATGTGCTATTCTACAGTTACTTCTCTAATAGCATGGCTTGTAAGTCTTTTCATACTTGCAGAAGCCTACACATCCATTTAATGCAGCCCTCCCAAACTCTTGTCTCCTACATAGCCTTCTGATGACATCCTCTATAAGATGACCTACAGACACGTAAAAGTCAGAGATGTGTCATGGGTCTTGCAAATGGTAATGTGTTCTGAAGTGCGTGTGTACTTAAATAGGTAGGGGTTGTATTCTCAATGCAGTCAACTGTGTGTCTGTGTGACAGATTTTACTTGACATTTCACACCAGCATATGGGACACTGTTATAACCATATGCTAAACAGACAATGCAGAAGTAATCAGCTATATCAGATTATTGCATATATAACTATACCACCAGGTCAGGATCAGACACTGGCCTGGAGCCCAGGCAGACGTCACTTTAGGTTCATAGGAAGTTACTAGGTAGAGGACTGGTGACAAGTATGCTTTGGGGTATGTTTGTTGGAGACAGGGGGGGGGTGAAGTTTGCCCCAGACTGTCTAGTAGTAGGTTGGCGATGTCCTCAGGGTCAGTATGAGGGGTACTATGCACTACTAGTTGGGCACAAAGCTGGGATTTCACTGCTAGATTTTTGACATAGTTAAAGAATACCTCCTGATTATCTTTAGCTAGGGATGCTACTTTAGGTTTGTACATGGCTTTAGAGGACTCTTCAAGATAGCTAATTTCCTTGTTCAAGCTGTGAAGGGTGTCGCTCCTCAGCTGAGCCAGTTCTCTCTTGTTTTTAGAAATTACTTTCTTCCACTTGTTGTATAACCTATGTATGTTTGATGCCCATCAGGGTGGCTTGTTTTCTGTGAGGAACATGTTTTGATCCGTTCATGTTCAGTCAACTCTGTGCATTTGTATGTGTTTATACAGGCCATTTATGAACACCTCTGTATAGCAGTCATTGGTTGACAGTGGTAGCAGGGCTTTTGCAACTCTTTATGGCATTGGTTAAGTGCCTATAATTTATTTTGATGAAATGGTTCATCCTTTCTGGGTGAGGGGTTGTCAAGTAGCTTGTGAATGTGAACAAGACTGAATTGTGATCTGACCTGACCAGGGTGGTCAACACACAGGGGTTAGTACAGAAAAAAAACGTTATGTTGGTCAGTACTAAGTCTAGGGCTTTCAAACCCCTTGTGGGGGTTCAGACTGCTACACAGCATGTGTATTAACAAAGTCCAGGAACCTTAGAGTTAGTGTGCTTGTGTCCATATATGACTCAAAATTGATGAAAGGATAGTTGAAATCACACATGACCAAAGTGTTTGGCTGTCTGAGTGATTCAATTAGGTCCAAGTGAGCAGAGTGGTCCTCGTGGTTCATCATGTGGGACCTGTAGTTATCAATGATATGGAAGGGGGGTTTACATACAGTTAGTTTGACCTGTAGTAGTACTGCAAAGTCACACTCTTTAACTTGCTGTGTATTTGACTTTAATGAAGATGTATACACCTCTGCCATTCATTCTTTTACACTCATTTTAATGTGAGAACATGTGGAAGGAATCGTACCCATACATGGCCAGGATGCTCTCTGTGGCCATGGACCATGTCTGTGTGACTGCACAGATATAGGTTCATAGTTTCATAGGTTCATACTAGGCTATCTGCCCTAGGGCATTTATAAGCCTAGCCAGAGTATGTTTGGCTTTCGCCACCCATTTTAAATTAATTTTGCTATGCCCTTTTTTGACGTTAGTATACTGTGCCTCTGTCTAACAGTGACACAGAAGTGATACCCGGGGTAAACCTATGATCTCCCATCCACTCATCAAGATTCCTCTTGAAGAGAGTCAATGAGGGACTCTGCCTAACCTGGACTGGGATTTTATTCCATAGTGAAGGGAGCCTCTGGGTTATGAATCTGTCCCTCCAGCATATCCTATTTATTTCAGTGCTGAGGTTCAAGTCTCTTGAGCGTGTAGCTCGATGGGATTTTGATTTTTTGAGGTGCAGCATGTCCCTTAATTCCGGGTTGGACATGGCCTTATACGTCAGGCACAGGTCACCTCTGAGCAGGCAGTATGCCACTGAGTAGAGCTGGAGTTTCTTTAACCGGGCAGCATATGGCATCTGTTTTAGCCCTTTGATCCTCTTGGTGAGGTACTTTTGGGGTCTTTCCAGTTGCTGCAGGTGTTTGGTAAGGTACATCCCAAAAGGGGCATTGTACTCGATTATGGGCCTGATGAGGGATGAGTAAAGAGGCACGATTACCTCCCCTAATCTAGATGTGAATCCCCTCATGATTAGGTGGGCTATATAAAATGTTTTTCTAACCACTTTGGCCACGTGGTTGTCAAATGAGAGATTGCTATCAACTTGGGTCCCTAGGTCCCTAATGACTTCTTCTGTACTTAATGGATTACCACCTATGTGGTAATTTGTGGGCACTTTGTTTTTGCCAAAGGGGATGAGTATAAACTTTTTGGTGTTTAGCTTGAGGCCATGGCTCTGGCACCAGTTTTCTGTTTCTATGAGGCCCTTTTGGAGGATGCTTGTGTCGGCTGGAGAGTCGATTATGGCGCCCAGTTTGCAGTCATCTGCGAACTTGGTCAGCCACAGTCCTTCCGTGTTGGCCTGTACCTCCGAGAAATATATACCAAACAAGAGAGGTCCCAGGACTGAGCCTTGTGGGACGCCACTTGTAACTGGTTTGGAGTCTGACATGGCTCCAGCAATTCTAACCATGTGGGTTCTGTCCTTGAGCCAGTTTGCAACCCATCTAGTGACATAGGGGTTTATATTCAAGCTGGTGAGCTTATCTATAATGCCTGAGTGGGGTATTGTATCGAAGGCTTTGCGAGGTCCAGATAGGCTGTGTGGACCACCTTCCCTTCGTCAATGGCCTTGGTGACTGTTTCAAAGAAGTCAACCAGGTTTAAGAGGCAGGATCTGCCCTTAACAAAGCCAAACTGGGTAGGATCCAGTGTCTGTAGGTCCCCAATATCTTTATTTATGAGGTCCATGATGATCCTTTCCATAGCTTTGCAGACCAAGCTAGTCAGGCTTATGGGGCGATAGTTTCCAGGGTCCGTCGAGGCACCACCTTTGTGGAGAGGGACCACTGTTGCTGTACGCCACTCTTTGGGTACATATCCTGTAGTAAGGCTGAGATTTAACAGTAGTTTTATGTTTGGGTTTAGCTCTTCTTGGAGTTCATGTAGGACGCAGCCTGGGACACCGTCTGGTCCCATTGATGCTGTGTTTTTTGCTTTGGAGAGGGCGGCTCCCACCTGAGCATCTGAGATGTCGGGGGGGCAGCACTCTGCTGGGATAGATATTTGCCCTTTTGGTGGGGAGGGGGGGGAGTTTGCACTGAACCTGTCAGCTAGGATGTTGGCAATGTCTGTGGGATCAGTGTATTTTTTGTCATTTTGGACTAATTCTGAGCATATCTGGGAATTCCCACCCAGGTTCCTAACATAACTAAAGAAAGCCTTGTGATTATCTTTAGTGTCCTGTGCAATTTTTCTCTCGAAGCTGGCCTTTGACGATTTTATGAGTGCCCTTAGTTTTTTGCTAATACTGATCAGAGATGCCTTCCCTTTTTGGGATTTTGCTCTATCATGTAGTAGCTTCCTCCTTCTATTGTATAGTTTGTTTATGGCTGGGGTCCACCAGACAGGTCGTCTGCCTTTGGAGGATTGGGTCTTGGTTTTATTTGGGATTGCATGATCCATGCATTCCTGAAGGTGTTCATAGAATGCATTTATAAAGGATTCTGCGGTCTGGGCGTATTTTCCACAGGCCCGGGGGCTTTGAAGGATTCCACCTCGGTTTTGAGGAGTGTGAATTTTGCTTTAGAGAAGTTTTTCACTGTGGTTTTCTGGGCAGGGGGTGGGGTCGGGATGTGAATATCCAGTGAGATCAGTTTATGGTCTGATCTTACCAGTGAGGGATACACTTCTGGTCTGGAGCATAGAGTCCCCATGTTGGTGATGATCAGGTCCAGTATGTTTTCCCTTCTTGTGGGAGTGGTAACAAGGTGTTCCATAGCATTTGAGTTTATGAATTCTAGGAACCTTTGGGCAAGGGTGTTGGAGCTAGAGTAATGCTCCCAATCTATGTTTGGGTAGTTGAAGTCGCCCAATATAATGGTGTTCGGAGAGACCTTCATATTTTCCAGTGTTCTCAGGAAGGCCGAGTGGGGTTCCTGGGTTTGGGTGGGTGGTCTGTAGCAGGCTATAAACTGGATGGCAGTTTTACCCACTGTTAGTTGCACATGGATAGTCTCTGATGCTTCGTGCTTTGCCACCAACCTGGAGGTGTGGGTATCTTTGATGAATATTGATACTCCCCCTCCTTTTGTGGTTCGGTCCAAGTTTTGGGGCCGAAAAGCATGGTATGAGGTATAACCTGGTAGTGCTGGGGTGCTCTCGGGAGTCCTGAACCAGGTTTCTGTTACTGCACAGATATTGATGTTCTCCATGCTAAGGAGAGTTTCGTCGTGCATCTTGAGGTTTAGACTTCTAGCGTTGAGTAGCATTACTCTTAGTTTCTTATCCCTTGTGATACCTATGGAGGTGGGTTTGTCTTTTGAGCCTTGCCTAAAAAAGGCACTATGGGGGTAGCAAGAGCCTTTGCCAATATCTGAAAGCCCAGGAGTGACAGGTGCAAGCTGTCCCTAGCAAAGCATCGTGGCTTGTCGTGCATATCATCCCAAGCTGACAGGCATTGGATCCCCTTTGAATGACACCAATACTTAAGCCAATTGTTGAAATTGATCATCTTGTCTTCATATTGTGGCATCATTCTTGGTGAGGGTAAGATGCTACTCAAGGTCAGGGTCATACCAGCCTGGGCTACATGCTCAGATAGCTCCTCTATGTCTCTTTTCATGTAGTCCAGGGAGGTACGTCTCAGGTCATTCACACCAGCATGGACAATGACTGAGTCATATTTGTACTTGCCTTGGAGTGACCTGAGTGCTTGTGTTATGTGGCAGATCCTAGCGCCAGACAGGCTGCTCACCGTGACCTTCTCCTTGTTCAGCCTGGTGAGCGGGACGTCAGTGTGCCTGACGATAGAGTCACCTATTACAAGTGTATCAGGTGTGTTGTTTAGCCTTAAGGGCTGTGACTGTTCGCACACTGGCTTTGTGAGATATGTGTTGCACGTGTTTTGTTTTGGGGTAGTGGTTGCTTGGGTGTCTGCTTTGGAGGTCTCTGCTGCTTAGGCAGATCTTTATTTAGAGCCTCCAAGTATGTTTTTGTGTGATTATGTGTTTGGTTTGCTGTCGTGGTAGGTCTATGTGAGACTGGAATTGTAGTGAGTGTGGTTTCCTTCTCCTCCTGACTGGTTATGCCAGTACTGAGTTGAGAGAGCTTAGCCTCCAGTTTGGCTATATGGTTGCATCTCTCACATGTGTTGGAATTTGTTGGGAGGAGGAGAGGGTTGTCTGTGTACATGAGGCAGTTGTAACATTGCCTCAAGATTCCCATATTCACCAGCTTGACCGGAGAGGAGATTGACAACTGACCTTTGGACATGCTAGAATAATATTGGGAATTCCTTTATAATTAAAAACAAGGGCCAATGGGGAGCGAGGGTGTAGTGCTTTTAATTTTTAGTGCTGACTTATAATTGCTATAGTGAGCAAGTGCCAGGTAACAAGTGCAATGTGTTACAGGTAACTTAAATGCAAAAACGACAAACAGTAACTTTCTTTCAAGCGAAGCAAGGAAATAAGTACAGTAAGCAATGCAGATATCAATAGGGATCCACAGAAGCACTGAGAAGCCGCGTGGAATTAGCGTTCCAGGGAAATAACAAGCATACAAACAAAGCTAGATTCGGCAGGCCTGGATCTAAATTATGCTACAGCAAACAAGGTGTACCAATTTCAGTAAGATACAGTTCAAATATTCAGGCACTATAAACCTCTAACCAGAAATTCCCAGCTCAGAAGGGCAGAGTCCAGCCTCTCCTCCCACAAGAGTGCAGACCACGAACCTTCTTAATGTAAAATAACTGGCCTGAAGCCCAAGTGCTTAAACCAGATAACCATATGGGCATCATCAAAGCTAAGGAGTTCTTCCAGTGAGTGCAGTTTTTGATTTACACTCCTTGTATTAAGTAGCATAACCTTCATTTTGTCTGTGGTGGATGTGCTTATGTTGGGACTTTAGTTGTTCTGACATTGTCTAAAAAGGCCACTATGAGGGAGGCAGGCAACTTCGTATAGTACAGTGAGGTATCTCTCCAAACATACGGCAAAATGGACTATAGCAGAGTCATGATGGTAGTTGCTGTTGAGACACTTGCATGATCTAATGGAACCTGGCACTTGACAGGAAGATGACTGTGACCATCTCCTTGTCCGGCTTGATGAGGGGGGCATCTGTGTGTCACACTATGGAGTCATTTATGAGCAAGACATTTGTTTTTTTTTTTATACGACCAACTGCAAATTAGTTGCCACAGAATCTCCAATACGTGTCCAACCACCTCTGCATTCGTAAAAATGATGTTTATTCCACAAAAAGACAAAAAAACAAACTGTATACACTTTAACACAATAAACGGTTAAGCGCTTTCACCCACAATTTGGTGGGCTTCATCAGAACACTTTAATCACTGTAAGTATGCCTTATATTTAAAAATTGGCGCCAAATACCGGCTGATGTTAAACCTTTAGCCATTTAAATTCTTAAAGCAGTATCTGCATATATAATGTTACCGATTATCAAAACTCAATTTTTCTTATCTATGTATGCAGCTCAACTATAATAAACATGTGTGCATCTGCAAAATGCACTTCATACAAATATATCCTATACAATATTTTAACAACATTTAAATTATATACGAATACAGTACAATAAAAATGAATGAAATAAAAATAAAATAAAACTGCAAATACAAGTGCAATTCATCATCCTACCCATCACATTTGAACACAAATTAAACCAAATTTTATAAGGTTAATGCAAATGCATTCCCCTCCTCATAATAAATTAAAAAGTTAAAAATGCAAATATATATATGAAAAAATATGTGAAAAAAAAAAAAAATATATATATATATATATATATATATATATATATATATATATATATATATAAATAAGGTGTATATAAATCCAAATATACACATTCTTAATAATGTATGTCTATGAAATATTTGCACAACTTTAAAAATGCAGCTGACAAAAAAAACCTAATGAATGCATATGTAAAAATGCTAACTCCACCTATTCCAATCCAATATACTATATCTTTATACTAACAATTGATATATAATATTGATGGGAATTGTTACACTGTTATTAATACTAATACTGTCAACCTCTCACTTAACCTTAATATCAAATGTACCTCCATTATGCGTAAAATATTAATAATATATGTAGATAAGTATGTAATATGAATATATAATAATATGAATTTTCCTATAACATATCCACCATATTAATTCATCTCCAATATGGGCTTACAAGAAATATGGTCATTAAGACCAGGAGGTGTTGCCGCTTCCAAGTACAGCTGCCACCAGATTTCCTTATAACTCAATAATGTCTGTAATCGCCCCCTCTAGGGTCCATTTTGATGATATCTAAAATAGCAAATTTAAATTCATGTGTGTTTCCCATCTTTTCATCATGTCTATATAAGGCGTTTGTAGGGTCCTTCCTCCTAATATTGTACATATGATCGTAAATCCGTTTCCTGAAACATCTCTCCGTCTTACCCACATAATAACTTGCACATTTACTGCACTTCACCAAATAAACAACCATTTTTGTATTGCAATTTCCTTTTATAAATTTAACTGTTGGCCTAAATCCATTGTGAATAGTCGATTGTTCTTTTTCCAATATATACCCACATTGATTGCATGTTCCACATTTGGTAGTGTGTGTAGTTGTTCCCTTAATTCTGTCATTCACACCTACAGAGTGTTGCTCCAAGAACCTTTTAATATTTTGTCCCATTTTGAATACTATCCCTGGTGTGATACTGGTAATGTCTACCAAATTAGAATCTCCAGACATCAAATACCAATATTTATTTATTATATTGATCACTTTACTAGCTGCTGGGCTATACTGTATGATAAAGGATCTCTGATGTTGGACTGTCCATTATCATTGATGTTCTTAGACTTGATAACTTTTTGTGCCTGATTATTGACAGTACCAGATCCTAGTAGTGGTTTGAATTTTTCCCCCATTCTTGTATAGCATATTGTCCCACATCATGCATCATGTCCAATGGATACCCCCTCTCTTGAAATAAACTGGTTATAAATTTGATTTCTTCCACTAATGTGTTGTAATCAGATGTCATACGTATAGCTCGTATACATTGCCCTTTAAAAATATTGTATTTAAGCTTTTCTGGGTGGTAGCTACCATATTCCAGGTAGTCATTGGAAAAAGTATTTTTCTGATATATTTTAGATTTCAAACCACCTTCCTGTTTGTAGATGTAGGTGTCAAGATATGCAACTCCATCATAACTATGGGAGTAAGTAAATTTAATAAAATCACCACTGTTGTTCAGAAATTGAATAAAATCATCAAATTTGTCCAGACTGTCATCTCATAATATGTATATATTGTCTAAGAATCTTGAGTAGTGTTTAATACCCTGATATTGGGCACTGGGGAATAAGATGGTATCTTCCCAATCTAGCATGACCAGGTTGGCAAATATGGGAGCACAAGCTGCTCCCATAGCTACCCCCCTGGTCTGCCTGAAGTGCTCACCCTCAAAGTAGATGAAGTTGTTATCTAACACTATAGACATACATTCTAAGATTAAACATACTTCACCCCAGTTTAAATCTGAATGTTTAGTGATACTATTGCAAAAAGCTTCTAGTCCTGCTTGTTTAGGAATACATGAAAAGAGGTCAATGACATCTATAGTAAAAAACATCACTCCTTCTTTCCAAGCTTCTGCACGATACATACTTAAAAACTCCCAAGAGTCTTTCACCATATGTGGTATCTTATGATAAATATGCTTTAACCAAATATCAATAAGTTTACTCATGGGAAATGTTTTTGAATTACTGCCTGAGACGATTGGTCGAAATGGTGAATCTTGTGTGTTCTTGTGCACTTTTGGTGTACCCACTAAGGTGGCTAGTCTGGGATGTTTAACCCTCAAATAGTTGTAAATTTCATTGGATATTCTACCATCGATATAAAATTCCTCAATATATGAGTCTATTCTTTGATAGACAATGTTGATCTCATTAATAGAAATAGGTTCATAATTACCTGAAGTATAGAGAATGTCATACATTCTCTTAATATATTCAATACTGTCATATATGACAACCCTGCTCCCTTTGTCTGGTTTCATCACCCTAATGTTAGTGTCCAGTTGTAGTGCTTTTAATGTTTTCCCTTCTTCTGTCAAATTACTTTTAAATTTTGTCTTTCTACACTCATTATACATTTGATATATCTCTCTGGTCACTATTTTCTCATATGTATCTACCATAGGGTGACTGGGTGGGATACAAGTACTTTTTTGCCTTTTCACTATATCAATGGTTGTTATATCACTATTAATGTTCTTTGGAATATTTGTCCTATCTTTGAACAATATTGCAAGATTAATCTTTTTGGTAAATTTCTTAACCTCACATAGGCAGGCTACCAAGTCAAAATGTGGGGGTGGGTATAATTTTCATCCCCTTAGCCAGTAAATTAAAATGTATATTTTGTATTTGTAAACTAGAATAATTATAAATGTTAAAATTATTGTATGTGCATGTATTATCATTAACTATAATATTATTACCTTGTACAATATTGTCATTAATGCTGTTCCCTACCACTGTTTGTTCTTCCACCACCGTTTCTGTTTTGTTCTTACTTGTTTATGGTATTGCTGCTGAAAATTGTTTCTGTATGGTTGTCTTTGTGGAATGTCGTCCCTCTGAAAATGTGATTCATTAGTATGATAATGTACATTATCCTGAAAATTCCCTACTTTCTGTTCCTTACTATATGTCTTGTTCTCAAACTTCCACTTTCCTTTATCATTATACCAATTGTAGGCCAACCCCTTTTTATAATGTCCCACATCTCTTAAAATCTTTTTTTGTTTCATTTCACAAACGTTTGAAATCCATCTCTCTGCTATTTTAAATTGTTTAGTATACAATCTTTCCAATTCCAAAAATAACAAATCATTGGTTATTTTTGTGTTTAAAATCTCCGTTTCACAAACCCTGAGAAATGTTTACAAATATGGAAAACATTTACATAATTTTTCATCATTGTATTTTATCAACATTTTCATATAATTAAAACCACAGTCATCAAAGAATTGGTTGAATTCAACAATACCATTGTCTGTCAATACTAAACCCATTGGCATTTTGAAAAATCTCAAACCCTTTGGGACAATTTTCATACTAATACATTTATGCAAATATGCATTATCAGCTTTTAAGCCATTAATACGTTTCAACTTTTTGTCCAATGAATAAATCATGTCTTTTAGACTTCCCATAGTTTCTGAGTTGGTAATAATTTTATCTGACTCCTGTGTCATTTTGTCAAAGTTACAATTAATGTTTAAAAATTTGTTAAACTGTATATCATTGTTTGTACCAACTCTTCCTGATTGATTATCAGGATGAATTTGGGAAGAAACAGTACCTTTATTGTGATGCACGGTGCTGCCAGTAACTGTAGAATACATTTTCTGTGGAAATACACGTTTGGGCTTGGCGCCAACACGTTTTGCTTCTTCATCAACATCGTAGATAGAAAAGTCAAAGGTGAAGTCTGATGTTTATTTTGCTACTGTTAAGTGGCTCAGTGATGTCCAAAGCATGATAATTTTCCCTGGGACAACGTCTGACCCCTGAGCTCTGTCCATTGGGAACAGGGAAACTATCATTGTCTTGATCGTTCTTTTTAAGATAGCCAGTAGTGTCCCTTTTATCAAAATTGTTTGTGCAACAGGCTGGTATATTCCGCTCCATTGTGCAAATGTCATGAGCAGATTTTCCTTCACTTAAAAGGTCAGCATTAACATCAGCTTTACCTTTGCCATTGCTATTCTGCTCCTTGGGTGAAATGATAGCAGTACCTGTGGATGTGTTTTTAAACAATTTGAACAGTCTGCTGATTTCACCTTTGAGTGTGTTAATTTCTTCACAAAGATGTAACAAATCCTCCTTCTCCTCTGCAGTTTGTTGGGGTGAATTGACACCGGTGACATCCATAGCTCCATGAACAACAACTGAATATACAATATACGACCAACTGCAAATTAGTTGCCACAGAATCACCAATATGTGTCCTACCACCTCTGCATTTGTAAAAATGATGTTTATTCCAGAAATAGACGAAAAACGAACTGTATACACTTCAACACAATAAACGGTTAAGTGCTTTCACCCACAACTTGGTGAGCTTTATCAAAACACTTTAATCACTGTAAGTACGCCTTATATTTAAAAATTGGCGCCAAATACCAGCTGATGTTAAACCTTTAGCCATTTAAATTCTTAAAGCAGTATCTGCATATATAATGTTACCAATTATCTAAACTCAATTTTTCTTATCTATGTATGCAGCTCAACTATAATAAACACGTGTGCATCTGCATAATGCACTTCATACAAATATATCATATACAATATTTTAACAACATTTAAATTATGTACGAACACAGTGCAATAAAAATGATGAAATAAAAATAAAATAAAACTGCAAATACAAGTGCAATTCATCATCCTACCCATCACATTTGAACATAAATTAAACCAAATTTTGTAAGGTTAACATGACGCATGATGTGGGATAATATGCTATACAAGAATGGGGGAAAAAATTCAAACCACTATTAGGATCTGTTACTGTCAATAATCAGGCACAAAAAGTTATCAAGTCTAAGAACATCAATGATAATGAGACAGTCCAACATCAGAGATCCTTTATCATACAGTATAATCCAGCAGCTAGTAAAGTGATCAATATAATAAATAAATATTGGTATTTGATGTCTGGAGATTCTAATTTGGTAGACATTATGGGTATCAAACCAGGGATAGTATTCAAAATGGGACAAAATATTAAAATATTCTTGGAGCAACACTCTGTAGGTGTGAAAGACAGAATTAAGGGAACAACTACATACACTTCCAAATGTGGAACATACAATCAATGTGGGAATATATTGGAAAATAACAACTGACTATTTACAAAGGATTTAGACCAACAGTTAAATTTATAAAAGAAAATTGCAATACAAAAATGGTAGTTTATTTGGCAAAGTGCAGTAAATGTGCAAGTTATTATGTGGGTAAGACGGAGAGATGTTTCAAGAAACTGATTTACGATCATATGTACAATATTAGGAGGAAGGACCCTACAAATGCCTTATATAGACATGTTGAAAAGATGGGAAACACACATGAATTTAAATTTTCTATTTTAGATATCATCAAAATGGACCCTAGAGAGGGCGATTACAAAGACATTATTGAGTTATAAGGAAGTCTGGTGGCAGCTGTACTTGGATGCGGCAACACCTCCCGGTCTTAATGACCATATTTCTTGTAAGCCCATATTGGAGATGAATTAATACGGTGGATATGTTTTAGGAAAATTCACATTATTATATATTATCATATATTCATATTACATACTTATCTACATATATTATTAATATTTTACGCATAATGGAGGTACATTTGATATTAAGGTTGTGAGAGGTTGACAGTATTAGTATTAATAACAGTGTAACAATTCCCATCAATATTATATATCAATTGTTAGTATAAAGATATACCCCAGGATTCACGAAGCCTCCGTGTAAGAGTTATAACTCTTACACGGAGGCTGCAGTTAAACGGAGTGATGTCAGCATGCTCTGCATATTCATGAGAGCATGCTGAATCACTCCTAAGTCTAACACGGTCCGTGTAAGACAGTAGGGGGCGTGTCCGTAGGCAGAGCCCTGCAAGCGGACACGCCCCCAGAAGTGTAAAAGTGCCCAAAGCAGACACCCACAACAGAGTCCACGGAAATGTGAAGAAACACAACACAACACATGCCCCTACAGACTATTAAACATAAAACAATCTAAATGAACATGTCATATTTTTTTTAAATTGTAAAGATGTTTAACCGTGAGTGCGCTCGTTTGCGCGGGCGTGCCCGTAGCGCAGCTACAGTTAGCAGTCAATGGGAAAGCATATAAGAACTACATATGCAAAATAAGCCAGGAAGCAATAGCGTAGCGGTAGAGATGCCGGCTGCAGAGCAGGCATGCATGGTTCGAGCCCCCACAACTCAACTTTTTTTTTTGCAAAATAAGCAGGAAACAAGTCCCTGACACATATGTACACAGAAAACCAGAATATATGTAAAATGCAATGGAATATCCCATTTATATTGAACAAATGTGAGCTAAGAAATGAATATAAACTGCCAGATGTGCCCATAGCTGAGCTACAGTACAACAGAGTGAGTGTATGTGCCCGTAGATAAGCATTGGTTTAACTGGTGCAAAATGAGTGCCCGTAGCTGAGCAGTGGTTTACCATGCTAAATATATGTGCCCCTAACTGAGCTGAGCGTAATATGCATGCCGATAGCCACATGAGGCTTAAACCAGCGTACCCCGTTTGCGCGGAGCTGCGCACCGCGCAAACAAGCTAACCGACGGGCAACGTTGAGCAAGCCGTATCAAAACTGCCTTCACACAGACACACCCCTCATCATGTCTAGACAGTCATGAAAAATAAAAAGCAGTGGTCAGGTTCGAACCCAGGATACTATACACCATAGTCAAGGTACAGAACCACCAAGCCATGACAGCAGTACCTAGAAATGCAATAATAGCTCATATATAGGAATGAATACAAACTGCAGCATGACAATGCAGGTTTACTGAAGTTGATACAATTCCAAATTGGCCAATCACAGATATGTGCGGGAAAAACGGACTATATAAGCCCCATAGGCGGGAATACACAGCATAAACGATTGTAGAACAGACCTGCAGGCAGAATGTCAGGTGTAGGTGAGGGTAGTCGCTTTCGAGCGCAGAGGTGGGGTGTTGAGGAGTCCAGGTACATGGCCTGGCTCCTAGTCCACAACCATGAGGCCCAACTCATGCAGGGCCAGGTCCTCTGGGGAGCGTACAAGGCTGAGGCGTGGGACCAGTTGGCTCATGAACTCACCAGTGCCACAGGAATTCCAAGGACAGGTGAGCAGGTCCGTCACCACCATGCGGACCTGAAGAGACGCAAGCAGGACCAACTGAACCTTTGGATCCAGGAGGCCCGGCAATCACCCAACGCCCCACCACTGAGTAAGTATCAATTAATTATGTATGTAGAAAGTTAAACTACCTGAAATTATGGAGATGTGTATTCCAATATTACTTCATTTATATTACAGCTGCAGGTGTCCGTTCTGCGAACCGCAGAGCCTATGCCGATAGGCTGGTGTGGTTGCACCACCAGGCAGGTCAGTAATCCACTACTAGTAACTGTAAAGATATATAAATGTATGACAGTCAGCAAAAGAGTGCAGTGTAGCCAGGAAGGAATTAAATCTGCAAGTCACAGTGTGAAAGTGTATGCAAGTATTGCCTGATTACAACAGTTCCCAGCCTGTAAGTGTAAACTAAACATGACACTGTCCAACACATATTTTGAAATAAAACTGCCCTGCCTGTAAGAAAATAGTACACAACCTGCAGCAGCATGTAAAGTATAGCTGCAGAAGAGGATGAAATCACATGTGTGAAATATATCCCTGTGGAAATACTGAAACATGACAGAAGTGAGACTGCTGGAAAGAACTGTAATAACTACTGTTAAAACATGTCAATAAAGCCTAGAAGTACCAGTCTGAATAGTAACATGAAAGCAAGTGAGAGAGTGTGAGAAAGTGTCAGGAATACAGCAATACAGTAGTAATAACCCCTGAATAAACTATACTGCAGTCAGGACAGAATTAAATGCATGTGAGACTCAGAACCAAACAGAAAAATCTGTTCAAAGTGTTGCTGCATGTGGAATGTGTACACCAAAATCTGGATATGTTGCTCCCAGTCTGAAATATGCAGATAGGATGATTGTCTGATATACCAAACATCCACACCTGTCTACAAGTATATAAAGCAAAGGTAACAGGATGATGTATCTGCACAAAGCTCGATATGAATGTGTATGAACAGCAATAAAATGTAGATTGATGTTGCAGTAACAGTCCCATCTGCAAGGTTAAGTAGTTAACATATAGGACACTGTAGTTAGAACAGTAGTGTGTATATAACTGTAGCTATTAGAAATGTACAGCATATGTATTTGTATTCGAAGGTGTTAATATTACTTTATTTACCCCACCCTCTAACCATCTATAACCCATTCCACGTGAAAATGGTATGTGCAATCACAATTACCACCCCTGGATGTCTGTCCTGTTGGGTCATATATATTTGCATGTCTGTTGATGCATCCGCCCTGTTCATACATCCACACCTGATGGCCTGTTGCCATCAATCAACCCTGCATGTTGTTGGACTGTGTATTACTGTTCAAATTATGCATGTGTTATGCACGCTGTTCAATGGTGTGAATAACTGGGTGTTTGGTTAATGGGAATACTAATGCATGCTGTTACAACTAACTGTGGATGGTATTATATGTCACTAACCCAAACTGTCATGACATAATGCAAAACATAGAACGACAGGGAAGGCGGGTTCCGGCGGACCCACCTCTCCCACCTCAGCTGGCGAGTGCACCTGGCACTAGTGCCGAGTCCGGACCCTCCTCCGGTGGCCCTGTGCCACCTGCAGGTGGAAGCGCTGCAGGGGATGGGGCTCGCCCCCCCCTCTGCAAGTGTGGCCGGAGGAGATCCACCACTCACCCTCCGTAGCGTCCGGACTGTGGTGCGTAGGGAGATTCGGGACTCTGTCCTTGAGCCCCTACGCCAGCTTGAGGCACGGGTGGTGCAACTAACGGGCATGCCCGTTGCCCCACCTACACAGCCCCCAGCACAGCCCCGCCCTGGGCAGTGAAGGAACAGTGGCAACTGCCTATGGGTGAGGATATCAGTTCCACTGTTGCCATCTGTGGGCTCATGGGCTCTGGATATCCAAACCTCCGTCCCCGTCAATTGTGTAACCCCCCACACGTGTCATACACCGCCCCTGTATGCGTCTTGTTTGTCTTGTCTGTTAACCTACCCAACCTACCTCCCCAGCTGTACCGACTACCTTCACCTGACATACCACTCTCACCTGAAAAAAAAAAAAAGGGCACTCTGTACCCACAAAAAAATTACGCCCCATACATAGCTGCCCATTCCGCACACATGTCTACTGGACATGGAACCTATCAATTCCAATTGGCTGTACAACAGGTATTATTGTTGTCCTGACACCTCTCTCAGGGATGGAAGGTTTCAAATGTCACACCAAATTACATACATATGCACAGCTGTTGCTGCTGAAGAAATGGGCAGCTATGGGCCTTACCTACATCCCTCCTGCACATCCCAAGCTTGTTTCCCTACTGTCTTACCCTCTTTGTGACCCCTTTTTCACCACTTTCCTGTCTCCCCGTTTTCTTTTCTTTCAAAGAAAATAGCGCGGGTGTGCGCAAGAGTAAGCACGTTTAAGCGGTTGTAAGCGGGTGTGCGCTTGTGTGCGCGGAGCTAAATGCCAGTGCGCATGCGTGAGCTCCACGCAAACCAGCGCTAACCCGGTTACAACTGCTTAAAAGTGCCTTAGTCACTTTGATTGACAGGTCCTGTACTCAGTTCCAAAGAAAAATAAAATCCCACTGTGAGTCCCGAACCCAGGACCTTGGCAACTATAGTCTGCATGATTTACCACTAAGCCATGACTCTTATATAAAATCATTGTGCTAAAGTAAATATATCATGTAACAGTAGGAATGAATGTAAAGGGAATATAGATGTGTAGTACACAAAGCATGACATTTAGAATCACAAACAAAAATGGTGGATTTCAATAATAGTAGTGTGTGAACAGAAACAGCCATGCTAGTGGGAAGCTAGTAGGTAATAATGTCACCATAGCACCTTGCAAGACACACACATACTCACAGCAGGATAAGCACTGCCCATACCCCACAACCCCTTACAGGAACACATCCGGACCAAGTAATAAAATATGTGGAGCAAAGGCCCAAAACCAGGGACACATTACAAATAAAGGTACAACAAACGCAGACAGTGCAGAAAGTAACAGGGTCTACACCTTGTGGGATGTTTGGAAGGGTATGCAGTCTGGAACTTGAATGTTTGTCACCATATTCTGACTGCAGCCCAGACTGCCTTGCCAGATAAAGGTGTGCATGAGATATTGACCAAATTATGAGGCAGAAATGTGGACAGCCTGCAAATATCTGTACACATGACGGGTCCAACACCACCATATTTGCATAGCTAAGGACCTAGACATAGCAACAGTGAATGTCTTACAGGGATGTACCACAGACCCCATGTGAAATGTACAAACAGGAGGCAGAAAGGTGTAACACATGCAATGGTAACTATGTAGTCTGGAAAGTATTCACCACTCGCATGGCAGAAAAAGTGTAGTAATACATATGCCCATGCTAACCCACAGTCACAACTGCAGCATACCAGACATTTTAATGGGTGTACCCCACTGATATGTACCATTCCATGAGGCACATAACTGATGAACCTGAAAGCCTCTGGGGCCTGCTCAGCAGCATACTCAAATACCCTAATAGATGTCAAGGCCCACACCATGGCCAGACCACACTGCATGCTGTAACACCCTAGCAGATATAGCAAGCATTCCAGGGTGTGAATGTACATGGAAAATAGGAAAGCTACAGCAGCACACTACAGTCAAGACACCTAGCAGGCATACAAGTACTGACAGTAAAGGGCAACTATTGAAGCCTTAGCAACAGAGTGCAAGCAAAAGTGAAAGGAAAGCACACACACACACACACATTAACAATAGTAGTAGTTGTAGTTGTTAGTGTACATACACAGTCAGTACAGGAAACTGGAGAAATGAATGGAGGAATGTTAATCTACAACACACCTGGAAATATGAGAGAGATACCAACCTTTACACTCACAGAACGTTGTCCACAGCATAACAGCATGGTCCCTGCCCTTAACATCTGAAAGGGCTACGCCTATCTCACACACCTTTTTATAGCACTGTTCTGAAATCACAGTGAGAACTGCAATCAGTACACAACTGGCTGCATGCAATTAGCAAATGCTGGCTAACAATTGGTGCAGAGTCCATCACATGGGCATATGCAGATACCTACAAAAGTATGCTGTACTCCATGTCCACGCATGCAATACTTTCATTGCACCCTGAGAAGGACGTGAGAGACAGCCAGAGACAGAGAGAGAGAGAGCGAGAGAGAGAGAGATAGAGAAAACTGCAATCAAGCAGACAGAAACAAATTGCTCAGCAACAGCCACCTGAAAGCTGACAACTGGGAAGTGGAGCAGCAGGACAGACAACCAGACAGTAGCAGAAGCAGCTGTGACAAACACAGGTAATGTAGAGTAATACTATAAAGGTGTACATACTGTGAACCCTCCATATGTGTCATTGGTCTGTATCCACATGTATATGAAGATGTGTAAAGGGCAGGAGACATACAGCAACTATCAGTGAAGGCTGTGCATACATTTGTATGTGAGAGCATCTATGTGCACATATCAATGTTGTTTGATTGTAGGTTGTAGTGCCATGTACAAATTAGGTTACACAGCTATGTATGTTTAGCAGTATGTTAGTGTGTGTATACAGTATGGTAGACAAATATGCTGATATACCTGTCTAACATATGGATATGTATGTATGTCAACATATGTATGTGTATATATATATATATATATATATATATATATATATATATATATATATATATATATATATATATATGATATGCATATATGTATACATACATAGAGAGAGAGATGTAGGACTACATAGACAGATGTCGATAGAATATTGTACCAACATATCTATGTAATGCACACATGCAGATATAGATATATGTAGATACATATACATAGACAGACTGATCTGACCACCTACAGGTATGATTGTATATGATGACCTGCAACACAGCCTCTCCCCCTGTCACTCACACCCCCTCTGCGCCCCCCCTCCACATCTATAGCAAAATATGTACATCAATATATATATATGTGCATATGTATACGGACATATTTATATATATATATATATATATATATATATATATATATATATATAGACATATCTATATACATATATATATATATATATATATATATATATATATAGAGAGAGAGAGAGAGAGATGTATATAGAGTCTGAGTGAGGCACATGTGTACAGATGTAATGCAACAGGTGCCTGATGACAAAGGCACGGAGTGAACACCAGTGTCAAATCCGGAGTATCATACCACATTCCAGATCACCTACACCAGTAACCACCAGATATGTGAGTGGCCGCCCACCACTGCATGTGTCAGGGGTGAGCAGGGTCAGACATGTGTACAATAGTGGCCCCAATGATAGTCACAGTGGCACACTATCCCTGGAATAGCTGCACATGGTATGTGTCCGCAGACATGGTGAGTCAGGTATGGACATGTAGGTCGGTGTACCCCCCACAGCACATAATGGATGCCATGGTATGGACCTCACATGACAGCAACAGATATGGAGAAGGACACAGTGACATGTACAACACTGTGACAACGCACCCAAACACAGTACCAATGCACAGTGACTGACAACACCACAGAGTACACATATGCTACCCACGTAGAGGTTACCACTCCCAGATTTACATATGGAGGTCACACCCATGACAGATGTCCAACAACCATAGTAACACCTCCCACCATCCACAACCTAAATGTCTGCTGTGTGTCGTCCGTGCCACTGCAATAGTGTGCACATGTGGAGGTACGGGTTCCAACTCACAGATAGGACACACCCTGCAATAAACCACACAGTGTTAAGAAGTGAGACTCCCCATGAGTACATGTCACACATACCCCTGCTGAATGTTAGTCAGATAGGTAATATGCCATATGAGTCACCCTGTGTAACTGTGTGACGGCAGCAGGTACCATCACACCACATGTGTCACAATGGTCAGGGTAGCAGAACAGTATGCTGCTGTAGACACAGGGGCAATAGCATATTGTATAGTATTGTATTGTAATGTAATGTATTGTGTTGTATTGTATTGGTATGGTGAGGTGCCTCCTTCATGGAGTGGAACCACTGCTGCTGTGCGCCAGTGTACAGGTACATATCCTGTAGTCAAGCTAGTGTTACATAGCACGTCTATATGTGTGTTTAGCTCCTGTCAGAGGTTATGTAGCATGCAACTGGGGATACCATCAGGTCCCATCCATGTTGTGTATTCTGCTGTCCTGCGGGTGTCTCTCACCTGGACATCTGTGATGACGGGGAGGTTAGGGTCAGCTGGGATAACTATGCCTTATTACAGGGGAGAGGGTGGGGTGACACCTGCACTGAACCTGTCCGCCACAATGTTGTCGATATCTGTGGTGTCAGTGAAATATGTGTTGTGTACTACCTATGGGCATAGAGGATGGCTCCTGACCAGGTTGCTAACATAACTGAAGAAGGCCTCCTGGTCATCTGTAGTGTCACTCTTGACTTCTCTCTCAACATTGCCCATGTAGTCAGTATGATGGGAAATAGATCCTTACCAGTGCTGCTCAGACATGCCCTCCCCTCAATGAATGATGCTCTGTCTTGCAGTAGCTTACATCTTCTGTAATACAATCTGTCTATGGCTGGGGTCCGCCAGACAGGATGCTGTCCCTTTGTGGATAGTGTCCTGGCCATATATGGGATTGCATGATCCATGCATTCTTGGAGATGTCTGTAGGAAGCAATTGTGTAGGGGTTAGCATTGTGGGTTGTATCTGCCACTGGCCCAGTGGGCTGTAAGGATACCATATCACTGTTACAAAGTGTAAAGTCTGTATCTGTAATGTTATGCACTGTAGCCATCTGTGCTGGTGGTGGAGGTGGGATATGTATATCCAGGGCAAGCAGTGTGTGGTCAACCCACAGTAGTTGCCGATGTAGGCCATACAGTACCTAGATACAAACCCCCAGAGTGAGGAGGTGCTTCTGACCTGAATTGGTGTTCTGAATGCTGGTGTTTGGTAGTATGTCGTATGGAGCCTGGCAGGTACTGTTGCACAGTTGCTGGCCGAGCACTGATACCTGGCCATCTACATGTGTATCCACCAATAGACAGACAGATGCTACATATGTGAGATATGTTGTATCATAACAGTCGAGTAGCATGTGTAGTATGTGTGCCAAAGTCTGCTGACATATATTGCTGATACCAGGTTATTTTCTTTCTCAGGTACATGGCCCACCCAAGGAACCCCACCTACTCCACAGCTGAGGATGAGGAGATACACCAGAGCCTGGTGCGGGACTATGCAATACTCTTTTCCCACACCAGCCAGAATCAGCAGGTGAGGGCTGCACTGTGGCAAGACCTTGTCCGCCGGGTAAATGATATAGGCATGCATAATAGGACATATGAGCAGGTACGACATCACTGCAGTGATTTAATCAGACATGTCCGTCAGCGTGCGTCAGATATCCACAGGCAACAGGTCGCCACAGGTGGTGGGGTGGCTACACATCCCCCACTCACCAGACTGGAGGGACTACTCCTGAGTGTAGTGGCTCCAGTCCACCAGCAACAACAACAGCAGCAGACATGCATCATGATGGAGGCTGGAGCCACACAGCAGCAGGACAGTGAACGTGCAGGTAATATGTGATATGTATAGTTGACTGTTGTGTACACTGGTAGTTAATGCATGTGTGAGGTGTGTCCTTGGTTCGTAGCTGTCACCATAGTATTTAATGTGCAAGTGTGATAACCTCAATATTAGCTACAGACCTGTGAAAGGCGACTGTTGTACTCCTGACCTGTATCATACTCAGTAACAATGGCACAGTTGTGCCCACTAACATTAGTTTCTTCATGTCTGCAGGACCCTCTGGTATAACTGCATTGCAGCCTATCCATGCTGGTGAGTGTGTATTTACAATACCTGTAATAGTGTTGATAGTAATAGTACTATTTGGCTCACTTAGTAGTGCTCTTTGTATGCATGTAGGTGTGTCTGTGTCTGTGTGTCAATATCACACATACTGAGTACTGTACAATTGTGTGAAACTGTGTGCATGTGTGCACCTGTGCATGTGTGCATGTGTGCACCTGTGCATGTGTGCATGTGTGCATGTGTGCATGTGTGCACCTGTGCATGTGTGCACCTGTGCATGTGTGCATGTGTGCATGTGTGCACCTGTGCATGTGTGCATCGCTGGTAATGTGTAGACACTGTAAACTGTGTTTCCTGTTTCCTTCCCACAGGTTCTGTTGCTGCTCTGGTGTCATGTAGCAGGGAACCTGAGTCAGGTGCCGTGGGTACTGATAATGATGACATCTGTGTAATGGCACAGGATGGTATGCCAGGGTCTGCCATTGGTCAGCCGATTGACAGTACACAGCTGTCGACCCCATCAATGCGCACAGTTATCCTGCCAATACACCCCTTGTCACCACTGTCCCTAGGTGATGGACAGCATACAGTGGGCATTGACCAGGGTAATGTGGTATCTGTGGCACATGCCTCCCCACACAGCAGCCATGGCCATGGCCCAGAGATGGTACCACACAGACAGATGTCCAGGGGTTCTCGTGGGAGCATCCGTGGGCGTACTGCCCCTGTCAGACATGCCCACAGAGGTCTTACAACCTCAGCTATGTTTCGGACTGTCATGCAGGCACAGTCACGTATGGAACGGTACACCAGACAGGGTCTGAGGGAGCTGGCAGCATGTCGCACAGCCATGACTGACAGTATGCGTGACATTGCGGCTGCCATCCGTGATTTCACCAATGTCATAGACAGACGTTGTGGGGGCATATTAGACCAGTTCCACAACTACATGTCCATGAGCCAGGGTGATGGTGGGCGGTTGAGGCGTCGACGTGGCCGTATGCCAGCAACAGCAGCAGCTGGCAGTCGGCGCGGACGACAACAGGGCCGCGGCCGCACCCATAGTGCCAGCAGCAGCACCAGAAATGCTGGGTCTGTGCTGTCATCTGACCACCCCAGGAGACCACGTGCACGTGGCTCTGGCCAGGCCCGACAGGGATCTGTGTCCAGTCAATGAACACCTGCTTCTGATGACAGTACCCAGTCTGGGTTGGTACCGGATACGGTCCGTAGCACCCCTGCAAGGCACAGGTACCGTGTCCGTGGCCAGAGACACTGATCTGTATGACCTGGCAGGTACAGTCTGTGGCTGTCCACAAACACCAGTATATGGCAGCCATGAGGTGGAACTGTGTGCATCCATACACACATGCAAATTGACAACACCTAGGGCTACCGCATACACGCACACACTGCATCAACATTGCCCCACCTTCTACTGCTGTCCCTCACCAACACACATACACATACATGTCAATTGGTGGTATGGGTGGCTGGCTCAGGCATATCAAGTTCACACCCTGTGCATATGATGAAACTGTGCCACCTCCTGCAATCTGTAACAACTGTGCAGGTACAGGTTAACATGTTGCTGATGCACAGGGTGACCACATAGATGTGTAGTAATAGCATCATGTTGTTAACAGTGCTGTGTGCTGAATTAATTGTGGGTATATCACAGCATGCCTGATGCAGTAAGTGTGTGATTGTCACGTCCTGTTGTCTACACCCATGGTAAGTACCATAGTGTATCATCTGCACATGTTGGCATACTGGTGGTAATGATGTAAACAGAAGGCTACATACATAGGTAGCACGGGGGATAGGGTAATGAATGTAGTAATACACAATGATGGACATGTAGATTGCAAGTGGCATGTTGCCCACACTAGACTCTGCAATGCAGATGTTTGAGGATGTTGATATGTGTGCAGTACTACACGACTGGTACAGGACACACAGGAGCACCCTAGCACTGCATGCTCACATATCATACCATGCTAGACAGCCCCAACACACATAACTAACTGTCACAGGAGGGAGGGTCCCCATATATGTCAGGGATACTGTGGTGGCAGGCCAGGGAGCATACATCCTACTAAGTATGGAACCACTGAGCGAGGCCTCACTGTCTGTTATTTGACATGTGTATTACTGCAGGTATGTGCACATGGGTTTCTATCCAGTTATTGTACATCCTGACAGTACATGCATGTTCTGTACACTTGTGTGCACTGAGACTGGACCCTAGCCATCTGACCCGTGTATTTCCATGTACATGTGCATAGTGCCTGCATAGTTGCAGTGTTACCTACTGGAACTGGTACAGCTTGTTTGTTGTACAATGGACTACATGGAGCCCTGTTTACTGTATCTTTGTTTGCATGCATGTGTGCTTGCAATTACCCTGGAATACTGATCACACCTGCGATGCATAGTTATAGAGCTTCTGTGGACTCCTAGTGCCATCTGCATAGCCTACTATATGTATGTCCATGTCCCACTTGACAGATTGTCACTGTTGGTCCTGTTCACATATACATTGCCTGTGACACAGTGCATATGACCTGCCTGGCATGTGTCCACGTGAGCAGTCATATATGCTACCGCTAACTAATCACAGGCACTACACCTTCACACATTCATCTTCTGTTGAACTACCTGCTTTGCTAGGGACAGCCTGCACCTGTCACCCCTGGCCTTTCAGATATTGGCAAAGGCTCTTGCTGCACCCATGTTGCCTATGTTAGGCAGGGCTCAAATGACAAACCCACCTTCATAGGTATCACAAGGGATAAGACACTAGGAGCAATGCTACCCAACGCCAGATGTCTAAACCTCCAGATGCATGCACCCAAAACACTCCTTGGCATGGAACACATCGATATCTGTGCAGTATCAGATGCCTGGTTCAGGGCTAGTGGGAGCACATCAGCACTACCGGGTGTAACCCGGTTGATTTCTTTGATACAGTCACCAAGGCCATTGCCGAGGGGAAGGTGGTCCACACAGACTACCTGGATCTTGCAAACGCCTTTGCAACAATACCCCACTTGGGCATTCTAGGGAAGCTCCCCAGCTTAAATATAGGCCCCTATGTCACTAGCTGGATTGCACAGTGGCTCAAGAACAGAACCCACATGGTTAGCATTGCTGGAGCCATGCCAGACCCCATAACAGTTACGGGTTTTGTCCCACAAGGCTCAGTCCTGGGACCATCTTGTTTGGTATATATTTATTGGAGGTACAGGCCAACACGGATGGACTGTGGCTGTACAACTGTGCAGATGACTGCGAACTGGCCACCATACTCGACTCTCCAGCTGACACAAGCATCGTCCACAGGGGCATCATAGCAACAGGCGACTTGTGCCAGAGCCGTGGCCGTCTGCTGAACAGTGTTTAGAAGGGGAATGTGCATCCTGTAGTCTGTTCACCTAGTTGCCAAAAGGGACATTGTCCTCACACACACTAACCCCCCTCTGCCAAAAACACACACTTGCCAATTGCAGGAGTCAAACCCCTATCTGACTGTTATGACACTTGAGACGGACACATTAGCAGAGCATGCTATTTGCATTACTGGGGGTTTCCTCTTCCCCTGCTATACTTATAGAGTGCTGACATCATCAGTGTTTCAGAAAAGGGAATGTGCATCCTGTAGTGTCCTATCCTATTTGCCAAAAGGGACATTCCCCTCACACACACAAACCCCCCTCAGACAAACACACACACTTGCCATTCGCAGGATTCAAACCCCTACCTAACTATGTTATGACACTTGAGACAGACGCATTAGCAGAGCGCGCTATTCGCATTACTGGGAGGTTTCTGTTCTCCTGCTGTACTTATAGGGTGCTGACATCATCGGTGTTTAGAAAGGGAATGTGCATCCTGTAGTGTCTTTTCCTATTTGCCAAAAGGGACAATTCCCTCACACAGGCTTACACACACACCTACCCTACTCACACACACACTGAGCATTTGCAGGATTTGAAACCCCTACCTAACTATGTTATGACACTTGAGACGGATGCATTAGCAGAGCACGCTATTCGGATTACTGGGAAGTTTCTTTTCACCTGCTGTACCTATAGGGTGCTGACATCATCTGTGTTTAGAAAGGGGAATGTGCATCCTGTGGGGAGGCAGACACCAAAGACACTGGCTAAGCTGTCATTCCCTAGGGCAGACAGCCTAGTGTTGACCTCTACACCATTATGTTTGATTGTCAAATGCACATTATTTGTTGCTGATAGACTGTTTGCATATCTTTATTGCCATAGCATTCCCTGTTTGTGTGAACAACTTCTGCATCTGTGGAAAATGTTTGCATATGGGAGGGATCCACTATATAACGTATGTCTCTGTAGTCATTTAACTGTGTGCACTGGGCAGACTGCTGTAATGTGGTTGGTTCCTGGCATAACACATAACAATACCAGATATGTGTGTCCAACTGCTAAGCCGAGATTTTGCCTAAGTGTGTGAGCATGCCCAGTTCAGCCTTCCCATGGCATGTTGTCAAAGTGTGTGAGCATGCCCAGTGTGAGCATTCCATATGTTGGACTCTGCAGCCCACCACATTCGTGGATGTGTGTGAACTTCAACAACTATCACCCGTTTATGGTTGTGGGTTGTGTGTCATGTTGTGTAGTTACTGTACAACTGCTTTGTGTGTGAACACAACAGGATTATACTGTGCCTGCAGTGTTTGCATGGGATACTTTGCATACAGTTGTCAACATCCTTTCACACTGACCTAACACTGTAGTTCTGGGGTAGTAGTGTTCAGTATCCATTCAGGTGACACCTTTGTTGAGGAGGACCACTGTTGTTGTACACTGCTCTTTGGGTACATATTCTGTGGTAAGGCTGACATTGAGCAGTAGTGTGGTTTGGCATTCCATTCATCTTAGAGTCCATGTTGCACTAGGCCCAGGACACCATCTCATACCATTGCTGCTGTGTGTTCTGCTTTGGAGATGTTGTGTGTTACCTCAGCATCTGCAATGTCAGGGGGCCATCAGTCTGCTGGGATAGATATTCTGCATTCGTGGGGGTGGGGGGGTTTGCACTGCACCTATCAGGATGTATGTTGGCAATATGTGTGTGTGTTTGTGGTATTTGTGTGATTCGGGGCATATCTGTGAATTCCCCACATGGCTCCTACCATCAGTTGTGTAAGCCTTGGGATTATCCTCAGTGTTCTGTACAATTTGTATCTACATAGGTTCATAGGTTCATACTAGGCTATCCACCCTGGGCATTTGTTAGCCTAGCCAGAGTGTGTGTGGCTTGTGAGACCCCGTGCTATGTGGATATTATGGCCATTTATGGTTTGCTTTGCTGTGCGTCTGTCTGGACATGACACAGTGCAGACCCCCACTGTAACTCTACAATCATCCATCCACTTGGCAAGATTCCTGTTGAACAGTGTCAGTGAGGGGCTGTGCCTAAGATGCAGTGGGATTCTGGTCCAGGGTGTGGGGAGCCTCTGGATTATGTATCTGTCCCACCGGCACATCCTATTTCATTATTTGTGGAGGTGGACATCTCTCACTCTCGCAGCTCCAATGGATATGTGTTTTCTGGGGTGGAGCATGTCCATTACTCCTGTGTTGGGCATGGCCTCCTACGACAGGCATGCAATGCCTCTGTGTGGGCAGTATGTGACTGGATTCAGCTGGGGTGTCTGCAGCCAGGCAGCATATGACATATATTTGGGACACTTTATCCTCTTGGTGAGGTACCTTTGAGGTCTTTCTAACTGCTGCAGGTGTCAGGTATGGTAGATCCCATATGAGGCCTTGTACTGGATTATGGGTTTGATTAGAGGAAAGTATAGGGGCACAGTGACCTCTGTTGCCGTACATGTGACTCCTTTCCTGATACGGTGTCAAATGTAGACAGTCTTCCTAGCCACATTGGCAATGTGGGTGTCACATAACAGGTTACTGTCCACTTGTGTCCCTAGGTCCCTGGTTACTCCTTCCATACATAATGCTTTACCACCTATGTGGTAATTCGTGGTACCTTGTTTGGTATTTGGTGGGACATTCATACTGTCCAGTGTCTTCAGGACGGCTGGGTGGGGTTATTGTGTGAGAGTGCGGTCTGTAGCATGCTACGGACTGCACAGCAGTCTTGCCTACAGTTAGTTGCACATGGGTGTACTCCACTGCCTTGTGCATTGTCAGTTACCTGGACGTATGGGTGTCTGTGCTGCCTATGGATACTCACCCTCCTTTTATGTTTTGTTCCAGGTTTTGGGGCCGTGACACATGGTACGTGGTATAACCTGGTAGTGCTGGTGTGCTGTCAGGATCCTTGCAGCAGGTTTGTGTCACTGCACGGACATCGATGTTCTCTATTCAGGGGATGGCCTCGGGAGCATGCATATTGGGGTGTACACATCTGGCATTGGTCAGCATTTCCCTTATGTTTCTGCCCACTTATGTTTTCTCAGGTGGTGGGTCAGTCTGTTCAGCCTTGCCTACAAAAGGCTCTATGGAGGTGGCAAAGGCCTTATCCAATATTCAGACGCCCAGGGGTAACAGGTGCAGGCCATCTCAAGGACAGCTGCGTGGCATGTCCAGCATGACATCCCAGGCAGACAGACATTGGATCCCCTTGGAATGACACCAGTAAGTGTACTACTTGCTATGGCTGATCATTCTGTGTTTGTACTGTGGCATTATTCTTGGTAAGGGTAGGATGCTGCAAACGGTGCGTGTCATACCGGCCTGGACTACATAATCAGATGGCTCATCTGTGTCTCTTTACATGTAGTCTAGGGCAGTACATCTCAGGTCATTCACACCAGCATGGACTATGACTGCATCATATTTCTACTTGCTTTGGAGTGACCTACATATTTCTGTTATGTGGCATATTGTGGCAGCCTACAGGCAGCTTACTGTACCCTTTCCCTTGTTCAGTCTGGTGTGCGGGACAGCAGTGTGTCTGACTATGGAGTCACCTATTACAACTGTATCAGGCATGTTGTTTCTCCTTCTGGCCTGTGACAGTTTGGCACACCAGCTTTGTGTGCTATGTGTTGCATGTGCTATGTTTGGGGGCTGTTTCATTGGGTGTCTGCTTTAGAGGCCTCTGTTGGTGTGCTGTGTTTGTGATTTCTGCCTCCAGGAATGTATTTCTGTGTTTATGTGTTTGGTTTGCAGTTGTGATAGGTCTATGTGGGTATGTGTTTGTGGTGTGTGTGATTACCTTCTCCTACTGACTTGTTTTGGGAGTACTGAGTTAGGGGAGCTCAGCCTCCATTTTGGATGGATGGTTGCATCTCTCACATATATTTGCATTCCTTGGGTGGGGTTGGGGGTTGTCTGTGTACTTGGGGCAGGTGTAACATTGCCTCAGGATTCGCAGATTCCACTTGTTGTGGCTGGCCTTTGTGGATTGCATGTGTGAGATTGTATTGCCATGCTACTGATCAGTAATTACTATTCATTGTTCATGTTTGCTCTATCATGTAGTAGCTTCCTCATTCTCTTTGCATGTTTGGTTATGGCTGGTGTCCACCATGCCAGATATAGGCACTGTGTCCTGTTTTAATTTCGGACTGCATATTCCAAGCATTCCTGGCAGTGTTCATGGACTGGCTGTATTACAGGTTCTGAGGTGTGACCCATATATTGCACCTGCACGGGACCTTTAATGGATTCCACATCAGTTTTGAGGTGTGCAAATATTGCTTAGCACACGTTTTCCACTGTGGTTTTCTGGACAGGGACTGTGGTCAGGATTTGTATATCCAGTGTGATTACTATATGGTCTGGTTTTACCAGTGAGCAATACACTTCTCATCTTGACATCCCATACCCATGTTGCTGATTATCACATCCAGTATGCTTGCCCCTCTTGTGGGGGTGGTACATTGTTCCTGGGCCTTTTGGTTTGTGGATTCGATGAGCTTTTGTCCTACACTGTTGCAGCTGGTTTAACGCTCCCAGTCTATATGTCTGGGTATTTGCAGTCACCCAATATAATGTGGTTTGGAGGACTTGATCTATTCATGTATTCCAGCATGGGCCGGATGCAGTTCCTGGTGTTTGGCCAGTAGTCTGTAGCAGGCTATGTACTGGGGGGCAGTTTTAGCCACTGTTACTTGTGCATGGCTAGTCCATGCTGCTTTTTGTGGTGGTACCAACATGGGGGTGTGGTTATCCTTGACATGTCTTGCTAGTCACCCTCCTTTTGTAGCTTGTTCCACATTTTGAGGCTGTACAGCACAGTATGAGGTGTAACCTGGTAGTGTTAGGGTGCTGTTGTGAGCCTTGCCTCAGTTTTCTGTTACAGCACAGTTATCAACATTCTCCATACTGGGTGGTCTTAGACTGCATGTATCTTGCTGTTTCAACTTATCCGTTATCTTATTCTTATCCCTTCTGGTACCTATGGGGATAGGTTTGTGTTTTGTGCCTTACCTATTCGGGGCACACTGTGCGTGACAACAGCCTTTGCCAGTATCCATACAGCCTGCACTGATAGGTGCACACCAGTCCTAGCAGGTGGTGCATCATGTCATGCTCAGCATGTCATCCCAGACAGGCACACATTGGGTCCCCTTTGACTAACTGCGATACTTCAGTCAATTGTTGCACTTGATCATCTCGTTGTCATGTTGTGGCATGCTGCTTGTTGAGGGTAGGATGTTAGTCAGGGTCCTCAGGTGTGCATATGGGACTTGGTGTTACATTACTTAACACATAGCATTCATGCCTCAGGTGGTGCTGCAGGGCTGCCTCTGTCGGATGCACATATTACACTTCCCTGTACATGTTTGAGAGCAGGTTGTGTCACGTTAGGCATCCCTGTTACTATTTGAGTGAGTCAGAGAGGGGTATCATTCCCAAGGTTCCTACTGAGCCAATGTATGTGCTATGCGTTGCCTCTTTGCCAAGGCCAGGGCATACTGGGCACGCCTCCTTCTGCCTACTGGGGCAGGCTCAGGTTGTTCCTCCTCCGAGTCACGCTGTGCCTGTGGTGGCCTTGGCAATGGTGGGGGGCTGTTTGGCCCAGCCCTATGCTGGTCCTGCTGCAGCTGTTTTCGCAAGATCATATTATGTAGCATAGCACATACCATGACAATTTGGGTACATGTAGTTGGTGTGTACTGCAAGGCTCCACCAGATGTGTCCAGACACCGGAACCGTGACTTGAGCAGCCCAAACACACGCTCTATTACATTACGTGTTTGTGCGTGTGCCTCATTATGGCGTTCCTGTTCAGGTGTGTGTGCGTTTCTGATGGGTGTCATCAGCCACGGCTCCAGTGCATACCCTGCATCCCCCACTAGGTGTCCATGCGGGATGTCCCCATTGGCAAATGTCTGGTACAGCTGCGTCAAATGCCAGATGTGGGAATCGTGGTAGCTCCCAGGACAGCCAGCACACACATTCATTATTATGCCCTGGGCATCACACACGACCTGGCAGTTGATGGAGGGAAGCCCTTGCGGTTGATGTATGCCCTACCCGCTCACCGGCTGGTGCTTTGATGCGTATGCGTGCAGTCTATTGCACCCACTACCTCAGGGTATTCTGCTATTTGCTGGAAGAGACGCATGTTGCTGGCCAATACCTCACGGGCATTGGGGAAGTATACATGATCACTGACATGTGCTGACATGGCATCCAGGAACTGGTGCAGTACCCTGGAAGCTGATGCCTGTGATATCCCCATCATATCACCAGTTGGTCTCTGGAAGGTACCTGTTGCTAGTATTCTTAGGCCAACACATACCTTGGTTTCCACTGGGATGGGTTCCCCTCTGTTGGTTCTGTGTGTGAGGCGTGGCCTGCACAGCTCCACTATTTGCTGCAGGAGGTCTCTGTCCACTCTATAGCGCTCTACTATCTCCAGCTCATGTAACCCGTGGTAGGTGACCCTGGGCCTGTACACTCTTCTCCGTCTCCTCACTGTGGGTTGTCTGGCACCATCTGCATTGTCACCACCCTCAGCAAGTCGCCTATGTCTCATTATGACAGCTATGGCAGCCCCTAACATTTCTGCTCTGAGTTCAGCTTTTTCAGTTTTCACTTCTGATAACTTAACTCCTGTCTTGCAGTGTCTCTTGAGTGAAACATTCTGCACTGCTGTTTGCAGAGTTTTAAGTGCTGGGCTGGCCTAGTATTCTGCTTGTGTAATTGCCTGCATCTAATTGTTTTCACCTGCTAGCTCCAGCAGTATTCCCTGCTAACTTCCTACTACATCTGTTGCTTCCTTTTTCCTTTCTGTTTCCTCAGGGTGGAGCCATGTGCAAACCAGCAGACACACGCTCACAGTGGCTTACACGCGCGCACACATACTTACAGAGTTCAGAATCTGCTTATTCAGTTTTAAACGCGTGCACGCCCGCGCAAACAGTGTTAAACATCTCCCAACACGCTCCCACATGCTTAGTCTGCCTTACACACGCGCACACTGCCTTACTCACGCTTTGTGGTGCGCACACGTGCGCATACACGTCCAGCAAGAAACTTTGGTGTAGGCAACAGTGTACACCTTCCATTTCTTGACTTTCTCGTGTTTACTTAGTGGCCCACCTCTTTCCTTGATATCTGTCTGACATCTGTCATGTAACTATAACCTCCAATGAACTGCATCTCTTTCTACCATTCCCCCCTGTGATGTCACCTATCTCCTACTCTGTTCCTCCCCCTTATGTAACTCTTACACTACTCAGAATGTGCTCATTTGCTATGTGACAGTGGAATTCAGTATCCTTACACTCATTTGCATCAGATTGCCTACTAATGCTTAGTTACATCTCTTAGACTCAGCTTCCCCCCTTAGCAACCACTACACGGTGGCCATGTTGGTTTTGCTCTGCTGGTCCCTCCATTGACATTCCATGTATTGCATAAAACCTACATTTGTAGGTTTAAAACCTTCGTTTTGATGTTCTATGCAGCGCAGCCCGTTTGCGCGGGGCTGCGCTGGGTTTACACATCGGCAATTGCCGAAAAAAAAAATTATATATTTGACATATTTGCATGGGGTTACCTTGCCAATGGCCACATATTTGGCCATTGGCATGCTGCCTGTAACATATGCACCCTTTATTTGGAGCTGACATGGCTCCATTGCCGTGTTTGCAGAAACGTACTCAGTTGTCAACTGAGTACATTTCTGCAGCTAACACGGCTCTTACACGGCCTGTTCTGGGCTTCCTGGATCGCTAATCAGCCTCATTTGCATGCTATTCGGCTGCAAGTGGGCTGATTAGCTTAGCCACGCCCACTCCGTGTAAGAGCCGTTTTAGCCTGACTCTTACACAGACTTTGGGCTGTTCCTGGATCGCGAAGGCTGCATGGAGTCTTACACTACTCTTAGACTCCGTGCAAGCCTTCGTGAATCCGGCCCAATGTCGTTTGATAGTGAAGGCCAAAATACAAATTATCTTGCTCTTCTCTTAGTGGATGTGGATCATGGATGACCACGATACAAAATCTGAATATATTCTTGTTGTAAGGAAGCAGGAACAACAATTTTAGGACCTTTGAAAATAATGCCATCTTCCATCAACAATTCATCTCTGTAAGGAAATCTGCTTGCACCTCAGGTGATACACTAGATTGCTTTGATGGCCATCCAACATTGATATAGTGGTTGAGCTTCTGTGGAATTGGATCAGTCTGAGATCTCTTAACTCTTCAAGTCTAGTGCTGGAGAAAATGATGCACTGATAGGTTCATAGGTTCATAGGTGTGTACTAGGCTAATGGGCCTGGAGCCTTTACAAGCGTAGCCCATAGAAGTGCCCTGGCATTGTGCCGCCCAATATTAGTTCCCAGTGCCTCTATCAAGTTGAGCCACTGGAGTGATCCCTGGGGTGAACTTTCTATTTCCCATCCACTCATCAAGATTTCGCTTGAAGAGGGCCAGTGAGGTGCTCTACTTGACATGTATGGGAAGTCTATTCCAGATCACTGGCAATCTCTGGGTTATGAACCTGTTCCTCCAGCATGTTCTGTTGATTGTCGTAATGAGGTTGAGGTCTCTGGAGTGTGTGGTGTGGAGGGATTGGGATTTCTTTAGATGTAACATTTCTAACAGAGCTGGGTCAGCCATGGCTTTGTAAGTCAAGCAGAGATTGCCTTTTAGTAGATGATATGAGACAGAGAATAGCTGGAGTTTTTTTAGTCTGTCAATGTAGGACATGTGTTTAAAGCCTAGGATCTTCTTCATGTGGTACTTTTGCGGCCTCTCCAGCTGTTGCAAGTGTCTAGTGACGTACCTGCCAAATGAGGCATTATACTCGATGATTGATCTAATGAGGAAAGAGTAGAGAGAAAGGATGACCTCTTTCTACCTAGATGCAAAACCCTTGGTAATGAGATGTGGCACATAGAAGGACTTTCAGACCACAGTGGCAATATGGTGGTTGAAGGAGAAGTTGCTGTGTCAACCTGTGCCCCCAGATCTCTTATAACACCTTCAGTGTTCAGTGGGCTCCCATCGATGTGGTAATTAGTGGGAAATTACTTTTTCCCAAAGGGGATGATGACACATTTTTTGTTATTAAGCTTAAGGCCATGGTTTTGACACCAGTCATTGGTCTCAGGGAGGCATTTCTGTAGGATGTCTGCATCACTTGGGGAGTTAATAATGGCTCCTAGCTTGCAGTCATCTGCAAACTTGGTCAGCCAGAGTCCCTCCATGTTGGCCTGGACTTCTGAGAAGTAGATGCCAAACAGGAGAGGACCCAGGACTGATCCCTATGGGACTCCACTCGTGACTGGTCAGCAGCCTGACTTGCAGTCCACTACTTTCACACTGTGGTTTCTATCTGTGATCCAGTTTGCAACCCACCTAACAATATAGGGGTTGATGCCTAGTTTGGTGAGTTTATCAATAATTCCTGAGTGAGGAATGGTATCAAAGGCCTTGGCCAGATCGAGGTAGGCTGCATGAACTGCCTTACCTTCATCCACAGCTCTGGTGACTGACTCAAATAAGTCAACCAGGTTGATCAGGCATGATCTACCTTTCACAAAACCAAATTGTGTGGGATCTAGAGTTTGTAGATTCCTTATCCTTGTTAATTAGGTCCATGATGATATGCTCCTTAGCCTTACATATCAGACTTGTCAGGTTAATGGGGTGATAATTTCCAGGGTCTGTAGTCACTCCTCCTTTGTGGAGAAGCACGACTGTAGCAGTGCACCATTCAGTAGGGATAAAGCTTGAGGTGAGGCTGTGAGTGAGCAGGGCACACAGATATAGTGCCAGTTCACTTTGTAATTCATGTAGAACATAGCCAGAGATATTGTCGAGTCCCATGGAAGCTGTATTCTTGGCCTTGGACAATGCAGCTTTAATCTGTGCTGTAGTAATGCTGGGTGTCTGCCATTCTTCCGGTATTGTGATTGGTCCTTTAGGGGGGAGAGAAAGGTAAAGTTGGCACTGAATCTGTTGGACAGTATATTGGCAATATCAGTTGGCTCAGTTTAGGAGGTACCATTATGCAGTAACTCAGAGTAAATCTGGGTATTGCCATGGAGATTCTTGATATAACTATAGAAGGCTTTGTGATTGTTTTTAGTGTCTGCAGCAATTCTGCCTTCATAGCTGGCTTTGGAGGTTTTGATGAGAGATTTCAACTTTTGGTGAGGCTGATAAGGGAATTTTTCCAGTCTTGGGACTTCACCTTTTTCTGCAACAGTTTCTTCCTTCTGTTGTAGAGTTTATTAATGGCAGGAGACCACCAGATTGGCTTCTTTTTTTTGTAGGAGAGGGTCTTGGTTCTGTTGGTTATGGCTAGCTCCATGCATTTATATATATATGTCCATACAGTGCATTGGTGCATGATTTGGCAGTCATGCATCTATTTTCCATTGGCATGGGTACCCTGGGAGTTAGCTACCACTGTTTTTAGGAGTCCAAAGTCAGCTTTGGAAAAGTTTTTCATGGTGGATACCTTTGCAGGGGGTGTGGGTGAGATGTAGATTTCCATGGTGATTAGTTTGTGGTCGGATCTAACCAGGGAAGAATTGACTATTGGTGTAGAGCAACTGTTGCCCATGTTAGTAATGACCACGTCAAGAATGTTGCTTCATCTAGTGGGGGTAAGAATGAGCTGGTCCAGGGCACTGGAATTTATGAATTCCAGGAAGCGTTGGGCCAGTGCATTGGTGCATGAGTAATTTTCCCAGTTGATGGAGGGGTAGTTGAAGCTACCTAGTATGAGAGTGTTGGGGGTGGATCTTAATAGTTTTCAGGGTGCTTAAGAATGTGGAATGAGAATCTTGAGACATGGTTGGGGACCTATAGCAGGCTACAACCTGAATCACCGTCTTACCCAATGTTAGTTGTACCTGGAATATTTCATATGTGTTATGCTGGGCTACTAGTCTGGAGGTGTGCATATCCTTTATGATTATGGAGACACCACTGCCTTTGGAGCTTCGGTCCATGTTCTGGGGCCAAAAGGTGTGGAATGAGTTATAGCCTGGTAGTGCAAGGGTGCTTTCTGCTGCTTTAAACCAGGACTTCGTTATAGCACAAATGTCAATGTTCTCCATTTGAGGAGTGCTTTGAGTGAGTGCATCTTGAGATTTACACTTCTAGCTTTGAGCAGCATGACTCTCAGATTGCATTTATTTTAGCTGTTACGGTAGTAATTTGGTCTTTGAAACATTGCCTAAAAAGGCACTATAGGGGTGGCAAGAGCCTTAGCCATTCCCCAGAAACTCAGGGGTGACAGATGCAGGCCATCTCTGGCAAAGCATCAAGGTCTGTCAGTCATATCATCCCAAGCAGACAGATACTGGATCCCCTTAGAATGATACCAGAAACTTAGCAAATTGTTGAAGTCAATCATTTTCTGTTTGCACTGCAGTATCATTCTGGGTAATGGTAGGATTCTGCTCAGGGCTAGGGTCATACCTGCCTGGGTCACATAATCTGAGAGCTCCACCATGTCTCTTTTCATGTAGTCCAGGGAGGTGCATCTCAGGTCATTCACACCCACATGGACAATGACAGAGTCATACCTGTACTTGTTGTGGAGTGACCTGAGTGCATGTATTATGTGCTGGATTCTGGCACCTGATGGACAGCTGACTGCTACCTTCTCCTTATTCAACCTAGTGAGTGGGACATCAGTGTGCCTCACTATTGAGTCACCTATGATTATTGTATTGGGCAAGCTGTTTTGCCTTAGGGGCTTAGGTTGAGAGGCACACTGTGTAGGTAAGTTATGTGTATTGTGGTTTGTGCTATGTTGTGGTGGTCAAGTGTGTTTCTGCCTTAGCGATCTCTGCTGTTTAGGTATATTTCTATTGAGATCCTCCGCGAAGGTGGGTGTGTGGTTTCTGTTTTTATGTAAGGGCTGTGATGGTGGGTGTTCTGGAGGGCTATGTGTTCCATGTAGTGTGGTGCAGATGTTGGCCTTCTCCTCTTGACCAGCTATTCTGGTCTTGGTTGCAAAGTGCATGGCTTCCAATTTGGAGATATAAGCGCATCTCTTACAAGTCTGAGAGTTGGGAGGTAAGAGGAGAGGGTTGTCTGTGTATATGAGGCAGTTGCTACACTGCCTCAAAATTCCCAAGTTCACCAAGTTAATAGTAGAAAGCACAGGAAACTGACCTTTACACATGCCAGAAGGGATGGTCATCATTACTAAGTACTGGAGCTGTTTCCTTATAGGACATCTAGTGCTGATAGCACTTACACGTGCTAGAATAATTGCTACAAAAAGCCTGATGAAGTGCTAGGTAAATAAGCTAATTAAAGTGCAAGAGGGAAGAGATCTATCAAAATCTAAGGGAAAAATTGAAGAGCAGACTTTCTCGTACCAGTAATATACAGTGGATGTAAAAAGTGTACACACCCCTGTTAAAATGCCAGGTTTGTGTGATATACAAAAAATGAGACCACAATAAATAATTTCAAAACTTTTCCCACCTTTAATGTGACCTATAACCTGTACAATTCAATTGAAAAAAAAAAAACAAATGTGTTAGGGGAGAGCATATAAAAAATAAAAAACATACAATAAGCTGGTTGCATAAGTGTGCACACCCTTAAACTAATACTTTGTTGAAGCACCTCTTGATTTAATTACAGCATTCAGTCTTCTTGGGTACACACCTGCCATCAATTAAAGAGACTGATTATCCCCAAATAAAGTTCAGCTGTTCTAGTAATATTTTCCTGACATTTACTCAGTTGCCTAATACAGCAAAAGCCATGATTCACAGAGAGCTTACAAAGCATCAATGGGATCTCATTAATGAAAGGTATCTGTCAGGAGAAGGGTACAAAAAAAATCCCACAGCATTGGATATACCATGGAACACAGTGAAGACAGTCATCAAAAAGTGGAGAAAATATGGGACAACAGTGATGTTGAAAAGAACTGGACGTCCCTCCAAAATTGATGAAAAGACAAGATAAAAACTGGTCAGGGAGGCTGCCAAGAGACCTACAGCCACACTGAAGGAGCTTCAGGAATTTCTGGCAAGTACTGGTTGTGTATTCCATGTGACAACAATTTCCTGTATTCTGCATATATCTGGACTACGGGGTAGGGTTGCAAGATGGAAGCCTTTTCTTACACAGAAAAACATCCAGGCCTGGCTAAAATTTGCAAAACAATACATCAAGTCTCCCAAAAGCATGTGGGAAAATATGTTATGGTCTGATGAGTCCAAGGTTGAACTTTTTGGCCACAATTCCAAAAGATACGTTTGGTGCAAAAACAACACTTTGCATCACCAAAAGAACACCATCCCCATGGTGAAGCATGGTGGCAGCAGTATCATGCCTTGGGGTTGCTTTTCTTCAGCTGGAACTGGGACTTTAGTCATGGTGGAGAGAACTATGAATAGTTCCAAATACCAGTCACTTTTGGCTTAAATTTCTTCAGGCATCTGCTACAAAGCTGAAGATGAAGAGGAATTTCACCTTTCAACACGACAATGTGCCCAAGCATACATCCAGATCAAAAACAAATGGCTTCACCTGAAGGAAATTAAAGTTTTGGAATGGCTCAGACAGAGCTCAGACCTAAATCCAATAGAAAATCTGTGGGGTGACCTGAAGAGGGCTATACACAAGAGATGCCCTTGCAATCTGATAGATTTGGAGTGTTTTTGCAAGGAAGAGTGGGCAAATATTGTCAAGTCATGATGTGCCATGCTGATAGACTCCTACCCAGTAAGACTGAATCCTGTAATTAAATTAAAAGGTGCTTCAACAAAGTATTAGTTTAAGGGTGTGCACACTCATGCAACCAACTTATTGTATGTTTTTTACTTTTTATATTTTTCCCCTAACAGATCTGTTTGTTTTTCAATTGAATTGTATAGGTTATAGGTCACATTAAATGTGGGAAAAGTTTTGAAATAATTTATTGTGGTCTCATTTTGTTGTACTACAAAAACCTGGCATTTTAACAGGGTTGTGTACACTTTTTATATTTACTGTACTTTAAATGCAGTGTAAGCTAGCACACTTGAGTGTGTAGCAATACTAAAGCAAATACGGTTAAAATAAATGATGCAGTTAAATGAAAAAAAAAAACTTAAATCAAGAGCAGAAAGCAGTATAATCAAAAAAAAACACAGGCTTTTAATCCAGAAAGTTGAAAGGGATAGAAAATCTGTTGAAACAGCCAATAAACTACAATTTCAGAGCCAGAAACCACACCTGTTGTGATAGATAGGCTACCTAGTGCTTACCACTCCCACTGATAAGGTCTGGGGAACTCAGAAACTTACAAAACAGTCCTGGATACAGCAAATCTGTATCTGGACTACTCTAGTAACAGGAAAGTTGGAAAACAAGTTTAGAACTTTTTTTTTATATCACATCAAAGTCAAAAGTTTCTGCATCAAGCTGTTCTGTTGTATTTCTAGGTGATCTGGATAAGGTATCAGCCAGACAGAGCAATTTGCCTTTAGTGTAGATCAATTTGAGATTGTACTTTTGCAATTTGAGCATCATTCTTTGTAATCTCACTGGAGCTGAATGCATTGGTTTCTTTAGAATAGTAACTAGAGGTTGATGATCAGTTTCAATCTGAATAACTCAACCATAAATATAATACAGTCATGAAACTTGGAACATGCAAATACTATAGCCAAAAGCTGTTTCTCAGTTTGAGCATACTACATCTAAGTTTGTGTTAGTGTTCTAGATGCAGAGGCTACTTTTCTGCCCTCTTGAAGTATGATTGCACCTAGGCCAAACTTGGAAGCATCACAGGAAAGAATAACTGGTTTGTTCACATCATAGTATCTTAACATAGGTGGGGATGGAAATATTCTGGTTAAGGTCTTCAAATGCCTTCTGATGATGTTCCAACCATAACCATGCAACATTTTTGCATGTTAGCTCTCTTAAAGGTGGTGTCATCTCACTGAAGTCCGGTATACATTTGCCTAAATAGCTGACCATGCCCGGAAACACTGTAAGCCTTGTACACTGGCTGGCACTGATACCTCTAAAATAGCTGCTTGCTTGGTCGGGTCAGGTCTCAAGCCTGCACTTATAAACAAATGACCTATGTGCATAACTTCTGGAAATCTGGATTTGTACTTCAGAGGACTGAGTTTTAAGTTCACTTCACATGCTCTGTCTAGAACTTTCTTGAGGTTTCTGTCATGCTCTGTTTCAACATTGCTTCCAACCAATAGATCATCTACTATTATGGTACAAGGATAACCCAAAAATTTGCTCCATTGCACACTGAAAAACTTCACATGCAGAACTTATTCCAAATGGCATCCTTAGAAATCTGTATCTGCCAAATGCAGTACCAAAAGTAGTTAGAAATGAGGATTTGTGATCAAGCATCACTTGCCAAAATGAACTCTTTGCATCCAAACAGAAAATACAGTGGCATTCGGTATTAGGGCTGCAACTTCTTCGACTCTGCACATTGGATGATATGGTCTCTTTAATGCTTTGTTCAAATCTCTTGGATCAATGTGTATTCTAATTTCATCTGAGTCTTTTTTGTGAGTGGCTACCATGGATGACACCGATCTGTATTAGATAATCGAACTTTCAAATGTACAAGTGTCATATGGTCGACACCATATGATCAAACTAGTAAAAGTACGAAAATCTAATAAAAAAAATAAACTACACAGATAACCTACCTGAACGTTTTAAGCAGGGAGGCAAGCTCCCTGCACCCCCCCACACCCCCTCACTCTTTAAATATACCAACTCCGAGATTGCACTGCAGTGCAGAAAAGGTAAATCTTCCCATTCTGCTCTGTACGGAGATCTCCATTAAAACGTTCAAACTTTCAAAAATTTGATCATATGGTGTCAACCATATGACAATAGAACTTTTGAAAGTTTGATCATCCAGTATAGACCCGATGACACCCATTCAGTTGGTTCTGTGACTGGACAAATCACACCTTGCTGCAACATTTTATCCAGTTGAGCTTTATCTTCATAGCTATCAAAACTCTTCTTCCTGGTCTGACTACTGGAGTGACGTCTGGGTCTAACTTAATGGAATACGCACCTGGAAGTTTACCCAATCTGTCATCCAAAACATCGGCAAACTCTGAGAAAATGGCTTCAGGGAACTTGGAACTCAAAACTGCACTTACATGATGAACTTCTTTAGCAAAAGAAAGCAGATTCATTCTTAAACTATCTTTAAGACTCAATAAAGATTGCACTGGTCTTTGGACTACATAGAAGAACAAATTGTAACAGTTCTCAGCCAGATAACATGAAAGCATCACTGAACCTTCGGTTTGAATTTCTTCACCTCCATAAGTAGCATGTCTCGCACTGCTGGTTACATTGAGTTGCTTGCTAGTTCTTACTCTTTCAAATGTGTCTGCTGATATAACATTACACTTTGACACAGAGTCTACTTTGAGCTCTGTAGATTTTCCATTGATCAGGACAACACTAAACACTTCACTTCTTGTTAATACGTTTACTGCATCAACTCTTTCACCAAGCGCTGATACACCATCAACATAGAAAGCTGACTGTTTCAGTTCTACTTGATCAGCTTGCTTTTTTGTGTGACCTTTCTTTACAACTGTGTGAGGCTTACTTGATTTACAAAACTTTTGGAAATGGTTCCATTTTTACACTTATGACATTGCTGACCATATGCTAAGCACTTCTCTCTTTTAGACTCATGATTCATACCCCAGTTGTGACAGTAAACAATAAAGGTAGAGTTGGGTTTTGCTGATTCATGTTTGTATTGCACTGAGCTGGCAGTGGAGCTTACATTTTTCCTGGAGCTTTCTAGAAAACCTCATGGCTTCTTTGGAAATCCTGTAGCTGCCATGTGCTTAGGCCTGCTCTTGTTTTCAGATGTTGCATACAATTTATGTGTGCCCTGAATCTAACTGAAACAATGCTCTTGTCATTCACAAGCATACTTGTATGTTTCTCTGTTACCTCATGGATTTGACAAATCTCTATTGCTTTGCTCAATGTTAAATCACTGTCACAAAGTAAAATATTTCTCACAGCAGCACTATTTAAACCACATGCAAGCTTGTCCTTCATCAGATCATCTTTTAGATCACCAAACTAAGAATCATTATCTGCAAA
>NC_056750.1:227636672-227659172 GCF_019279795.1 Protopterus annectens
AGAGAGAGAGAGAGAGAGACACACAAACACAGACAGACAGACCAACATCTACATCAACAGCAACAGCAACAGAAAAAAAACAAAGATATATAAAAAAAAATAAAAAATAAAAAAATAAAAACTCACGGAACTGAAAATACAAACTCATACAAAGGGAAAGGTATGTAACATGGTGATATGTATTTACTGGCATGTAGTAGATGTTTTGAAGAGTACTCTACATACTTTGAATCATCCATATGTGGCAGCAATGCACGTATCTATGCACAGATGCCCTGCATAACTACTGTCATGGACAAATCAGTGTGTAGCTGTGTGCAGTGGGATATAACTGTGATATATGTAGCTCAGCATTAAATGTCAAACATCTGATCCATGTTTTCTGTGTTCTGTACAGTAGTGTGTACAATGGCTGTTTAGGGGAGTAGCGCCCTTATACAGCTATATAAACATGGATGTGACAGAGTAACAAATGCATGAGATAGTCATATTTTCAAAGTGTAGCTTAGCATTGGGCAGCCGCTGTACCAGGCTAGTATGCTAATCTAGCATTTGCAGCTATATATAACCCTCTAATATTACTGTGTGCTCACATGTGACACCTGTTCATGTTGCAGCAAGGCCCAACAGGAGTCAGCTGTGAGGTCCACGGACTTACAACGAGTGTGGACCTTGTGTGGTGGGTATGGCACACACATACAGAGATCTGTCTGTGTCAGATATATTAGCATCTGTACATGTGCATAGGGCAAAGGACATACTGCAACTGTTTGTGAAGAGGTGGACATATATATATGTTGGTGAAGGTTATGTGCATATTTCCATATAGGTTGTAGTGTGTGGCAAACAAGACAGCATACAGTGCTGGTATATGACATGTGGTGGTTAAAACGCTGTGGGTATGATTTTTCAGGTTTGCAGTGTTGCAGCCAGTGAGGCCTGCCCTAAAGAAGCTACATGGCTGAGAACACCTTCAATGCATTCCACACAACACTGTGCAATATTATTACATAACTGTATACCTCACAACTGTCGATAATTGATATTCCCCACCGTGAAAGGAGTGACTGTATATGTGCTTATATGTATAGCTATATGTACACCAATGGATGTTTATATGTATGTGTGTATATATATATATGGTATATATATATATATATATATATATATATATATATATATATATATATACATATATATATATATATATATATATATATATATACATATATATATATTATGTTGTTGCTTTATATATATATATATATATATATATATATATATATATATATATAGAGATAGAGAGAGAGAGAGAAAGAGAGAGAGAGAGAGCAGGGTCATATTTACTCTGCGACAGATTCCTGGTGACAATGCTGCCATGGACTCAAGCTTCTCGAAAATGTTGACACTGCATTGGCATCCCTTCTTGAAAACCTGTACCTATTAACTAGCACATAGAGTGGTAGTCTACTTAACACTGAAGGTGTGATAAGACACCATGGGACACAGGTGGACAGTTGTCTCCCCTTTCATAGTCAGTGCCACACTAGTCTTGTTATCTGTCTATGTGGCACACCTCATCACAAAAGGTGTGTCATCCAGGGAAATATACGTCAGCAGTTCCCCTACTCACTCATCACACATAAGAAGAGCCCTACATTTCTATAGAGTACAATGTCCCATGTGGTATGTAAATCTTCACAAGACATCTACAGCAACTGGAAAGGCCACAGGCATACCTCACAAAGGGCACACCAGCCCCAAACAGATGCCCTATGCAGACCGCCTCACAAAACCACAGCTAGACTGTGTTGCATACCACCTTCCCAAAGGGGACCTCTGCCTAACATACAAAGCTATGTCAAACTCCAGAGCTGATGGACATGCTCCATGTAAAACCAGATCACAATCCCTATGAGCTACATGCTCTAGGGACCTAAACCTTGTCACCTCAATAAACAGAACATACTTTTGGGATAGATTCCTATCTCAGAGACATCCCATACTCTGGAACAAACCACCTATCAATAGCAAACAAAGCTCCTCATTAGCAGTCAGAGTCATAAATAATCCTGATGATTGGATGGGAGATAGGAAATACACCCCGGGAATCACCTCTGTGGCTGTGCTTGACAGGGGCACGTGAAATTAAATTACATGTGTGTCAAAGGCCAGGGTAGCGTATGGCTAGGCTTCTATAGGCCCTAGGGCCAATAGCCTATAACCTACCTATGAACCGATACACACCCACATGTACTTGTTGCAATAATTGCTATGTGAGGTTGACTGAGTGTGATGGTGAATGCGTTGGTGAATGTGTCAAAGTTCTGTCCCATTGATGCTGTGTTCTTAGGTTTGGAGAGGGCTGTCTTTACCTGCATGTCCATGAAGTCTAGGGCTCTGCATCCTTCTGAGATGGACACAGGCCCTTTTAGGAGTGATGGGGGGGAGTTTGCACTGAGCTTGTCCCCCAGGATGTGGGCAATGTAAGTTGGTTCTGTGTATTTCTTGCCATTTTTCAGTAGCTGACAGCATATTTGGAAGTTGACACCTACATGTCTGGTATAGCTACTGAAGGCTTTGTGGTTGTTATTCTTACATTCCTTGGCAATTTGTCTTTAGAAACTGTCCTTGGATTATTTTATGAGCGATCATTGTTTCTTCCTAATAATGATCAGCGATGCCTTTCCTTTTGTGAAGTTTGCTCTATCATGTGTTCGTTTCCTCCTTCTCTTGTCTAGCTTATTTATGGGCGACAACCACCAGGTTGTTTTCTTATTTTTGGAGGAGTGCATCTTGATTTTTTCTTATTTGGGATGTCTCGATCCATGCATCCCTTTAAATGCTCATAGGATGCACTTGTAAATGATTCGGCAGATTGTATACCATTATCCTATAGCAAGAGGGCTTTGGAACTTTCCACTTTGGTCTTGGGAAGTGTGCAGTTTGCTTTTGAAAATGCCTTCACAGTGGTTTCATTGACTGGGGATGTGGATGTCCAGTGTGATTACTTTATGATTTGATATTACCAGAGAAGGGTTTATCTCTGTTGTGGAACACTGGTACCCCATGTTGGTGATGATCAGGTCCAGTATGTTGTCACCTCTAGTGGGTGTGGTGACCAGCTGTTCCAGGGTGTTAGAGATTTTAAACTCTAGGAAACATTGGGCAAAGGACATTGTACACGGTAATTCTCCCACTCAATGTTTGGGTAGTTGTAATCTCCTCCTATAATGGTGTTTGATAGGACCTTTTATTTTAACTGTTCTCAGAATACTGAGGAGGTTCCTGAGACAAGGTAGGTGATCTGTAGCAGGCTACAGTCTGATGAGCAGCTTTGCCCAATGTTAGTTGCACTTGCATGGTCTCCAAGGCCTCATGCTGTGCCACTAACCTGGAGGTGTGGTTATTCATAAGGTAAAATGGATACATCCCTTCCTTTTTGTATTTCACTCGTGGTTTTGGGTCTGAAGATCAAGCGGGATTGTGAGTGTTTCACTTGGAGCATGTCCAACAGCTCTGTGTTTGACATAGCTTTATATGTTAGGAAGAGAACACCTCTGAGTAGGAGATATTCAAGGGAATACGGATGGAGCATTTGAGATGGTCTGTGTATGGCATGTATTTCAAGCCACTAATGCTCTTTGTGAAGTATTGCTGCAGGCTTCTTCCAGTTGTTGTAGAAGTTGTCTTGTGAGGTACATAGCAAAAAGTGGCGTTGTACTCTATTATGGTTCTAGTGAGTGATGAGTAGAGGAACAATGTCCTCTTCTATTCTGCATGAGACACCTTTTGTGATGAGGTGTGCCACATAGGAGGATTTCCTGACTACTGTGGGGATGTGATTATCACAGTTGTGTTCACTGTCCACCTGTGACCCAAGGTCTCTTGTCACACTTTCAGTGTTAAGTATACTACCGCCTATGTTGTAGTTCTTGGCTACAGAGTTTTTAACAAAGGGGATGACAATGCACTTTTTGACATTGAGCTTGAGCCCATGGCTTTGACAACAGCCATCTGTCTCAGTGAGGCCCTTTTGTAGGATGTCCACATCTTTAGTGTTTACAATTATGGCTCCTAGTTTGCAGTCATCTGGAAACTTCAGTAGCCACAGACCTTCCATGTTAAAGTTTACTTCAGGGAAGTAGATACTAAACAGGACAAGACCCAGGACTGGACCCTGTGGTACTGCACTCATCACTGGTCCAAAGTCATACTTGGAGTCTGCTACTTTCACAGTGTGTGTTCTGTCAGTAAGACTGTTGGTAACCCATCTTGTGACATAGCAATTTATACCTAGTTTAGTGGATTTATCTATATTTCCAGAGTATGGGGTGGCATTGTAAGCTGTGGCAGGATCCACATAGGCTGTGCAAACCGTCTTACTCTTGTCTACAGTTCTGGTGACTGCTTCAATATCATCTATCAGGTTTAGGAGACATGATCTGCATTTTACAAACCCAACATGGTTGTGGTCCAGGGTTTGGGGATTACCAATGTATTTTTTTATAAGTTGTATGATGATACATTCCATGGCCTTGAAGAGCAGGCTCATCAGGCTAATGGGGTGCTAGTTCCTGGGGTCCGTGGTGCCTCCACCCTTGTGTAGTGGGATAACTGTCACTGTGCACCATTCAGCAGGCACAAAGCCTGAGGTGAGGCTATGACTGAACATGGTACGTCAGTGTGATGCCTGTTCGTTCTGTGGTTTGTATAGAACACAGCCTGGGAAGATATCTGGTCCCATGGCTGCTGTGATACTGGCTTTGGAGAGTGTTTTTTACCTGTGCAGCCATGATAACAGCAACTGTGTAGTCTTCCATTATAGAGATGTGCTCTTTCATGGGTGAGAGGGGGGTAAAGTTAATACTGATCCTATCTACCAGGATGCTGGCAATATCAGTTGGGTCTGTATATTTAGTGCCATTAAGCTGTAACTCAGAATAGATCTGAGTGTTGCCATGACATGGACCTGTCTGTTGGGCAAAGATCTCCTGAGTAGACAGTATGCGACAGAGTACAGATTGGGTTAAATTCAGTCTTGTTGCATGGGGCAACTGTTTGAGGCCAGTAGTCCTCTTGTTGAGGTACTTCAGTGGTCTTTCCAGCTGATGAAGGTGCCTAGTCAGATTCATCGCAAGTGTGTTGTGGTACTCTCTGACGGGTCTGATGACTGATGAGTAGAGGGAACCTCCTTTGACCTACATGCACAGACCTTGGCAGTTTGTGTGAACACATAGCATGATTTTCTGACCACTTTGTGAATGTGTTCCTGGAAGTAGAGATGACTATCCACATTTGTCCATAGATCCCTTATTATCTCCTCCGTATTTAGCCTAAGTGTGTGAGCATGCCCAGTATGACCTTTCACTATGTTGTTGTCTGACATTTGCTTTATTTATTTAAGTGTGTGAGCATGCCCAGTATGACCTTTCAGTGTGATGCTGAATGAAATCCACTACATTTGTTGGAGTGTGTGAGCACGCCCAGTATAGACATTTATACTATATCTGTGTGGAAAATCAAGTTGTATTTTTACAGTAGGGCTCACCTTTGTGTCATAGATCAACAGGGATCATGCTGTGCCTGCAGGGCTTTCATGAGACACTTTGCATAGACTTATCAACTTTTCTACATACGGGGGGCGGGGGGGGTGGGGGGGCAACTATTCTTTGTACATTTCTACCCGGGGGCACACCTGATTGTTACTGTGGGTGTATCTAGGATGAGGGTTTCACCTGACACTTATACACATTTGCTAGGCCTGCACTGCTATGCACGGTACACCATTTCAGTTTGTACTGTTGCCTGTCGTACTGGCTTGAGGCATACTACTGCATTACAGATCTTAGCGTCCAATGTCACGTATATTAGATTGTGACTTCATAGCCTAGCCAACCCACATCACACCGCCTGGCCTGCTGTTCTCTGTCTGCATAGGCCTGTGGAGGAGGTTACTCATATTCCTCTTTAGGGGCATGATACAGCATTTCTTTGTATTTGCATTAGTGTACAATCTTCCTGCTGTGCCTGTGCCAGTGAAATGCTGGCATGGCTTAGTGGTTCAGTACTGTGACTATAGTGCACAGTATCCTGCTTTTGAGCCCTGTCACTGCTTTTTATTTTCATGCTGGGCAGACCAGACTGCTTAAGAAACAGTAAAGTAAATATGAGCATGGTTACCTGACTTTGGTCAACTTTGTCCGACCTTGCCCAACATTGCTCAACGTTGCCCGATGTTGCGCTAGTTAGCACAGGCAATTTTGTTTACATATACTAAATATTGGTAAAAGCTGCTTAGCACTGCTTTATATTGCTTAAAACATGACAATCATGCCTCAGGTGGTGCTGCAGGGCTGCCTATGTCAGATGCACATACTACACTCCCTATACATGTTTGGAAACAGGTAGTGTCAAGTTAGGCATCCCTTTTATTTTATGTGCGAGTCAGAGAGAGGTATCAATTCCAGGGTTCCTACTGAGCCAGTGTATGTGCTATGCATTGCCTCTTTGCCAAGGCCAAGGCATACTGGACACGCCTCCTTCTGCCTACTGGGGCAGGCTCAGGTTGTTCCTCCTCCGAGTCACGCTCTGCCTGTGATGACCTTGGCAATGGTGGGGGGCTGTTTGGCCCTGCCCCATGCTGTTCCTGCTGCAGCTGTTTTTGCAGGATCATATTGTGTAGCATAGCACATACCATGACAAATTGGGTACATGTAGTTATTGAGTACTGCAAGGCTCCACCAGATGTGTCCAGGCACCGGAACTGTGACTTGAGTATCCGAAACACACGCTCGATTACATTTCATGCTTGTGCGTGTGCCTCATTATGGAGTTCTTGTTCAGGTGTGTGTGCATTTCTGATGGGTGTCATCAGCCACGGCTCCAGTGCATATCCAGCATCCCCCACTAGGTGACCGTCAGGGATGTCCCATTCGCAAATGTCTGGTACAGCTGCGTCAGATGCCAGATATGGGAATCGTGGTAGCTTCCAGGGCAGCCAGCACACACATTCAGTATTATGCCCTGGGCATCTTACACGACCTGGCAGTTGATGGAGGGGAAGCCCTTGCGGTTGATGTAGGCCCTACCCCACTCAACGGCTGGTGCTTTGATGTGTATGTGCGTGCAGTCAATTGCACCCACTACCTCAGGGTATTCCACTATTTGCTGGAAGAGACGTATATTGCTGGCCAATGCCTCATGGGAATTGGGGAAATATACATGATCACCGACATGTGCTGACATGGCATTCAGGAACTGCTGCAGTACCCTGGATGCTGATGCCTGTGAAATCCCCATCATATCACCAGTTGGTCTCTGGAAGGTACCTGTTGCTAGTATTCTTAGGCCAACACATACCTTGGTTTCCACTGGGATGGGTTCCCCTCTGTTGGTTCTGTCTGTGAGGCATGGCCTGGACAGCTCACCAATTTGCTGCAGGAGGTCTCTGTCCACTCTATAGCACTCCACTATCTCCAGCTCATGTAGCCCCTGGTAGGTTACCCTGGGTCTGTACACTCTTCTCCGTCTGCTCACTGTGGGTTGCTCAGCAGCATTTGCAATGGCACCACCCTCAGCATCTTGCACATATTGGCTTATACACTAAAGATAATCACAAGGCCTTCTTTAGTTATGTCAGGAACATGGGCGGAAACTCCCAGATATGCTCTGAATTGCTGCATAACGGTACAAAATATACCGAACCTACAGACATAGCCAACATCCTGGCAGACAGATTCAGCACAAACCCCCCCCCCCCAAAGGAGCAAATGCCTATCCCAACTGAATGTAACCTCCCTGACATCACAGATGCACAGGTGAAAGCTGCCCTCTCCAAAGCAAAAAACACAGCATCTATGGGACTGAACGGTGTCCCAGGCTGTGTCTTACATGAGCTCCAAGAAGAAATGAACCCTCACATTAAGTCAGTGTTCAAACTTAGCCTTACTACAGGATATGTACCCAAAGAATGGTGTACAGCTACAGTGGTCCCACTACACAAAGGTGGTGCCACAACAGACCCCGGAAACTATCACCCAATAAGCCTGACTAGTCTGGTCTGTAAAGCTATGGAGCGTATTATCATGGAACTCATAAACAAAGACATTGGGAGCCTCCAGACACTGGACCCTACCCAATTCGGCTTTGTTAAGGGCAGATCTTGCCTCTTAAACCTAGTTGATTTCTTTGAAACAGTTACCAAAGCCATAGATGAAGGCAAGGTAGTCCACACAGCCTACCTGGACCTCACAAAAGCCTTCGACACAATACCCCACTCAGGCATCATAAATAAGCTTACCAGCTTAAATATCAACCCCTATATCACATGATGGGTTGCAAACTGGCTCAGAGATAGAACCCACATGGTCAGAATTGCAGGTGCCATGTCCGAATCCAAACCAGTTACAAGTGGCATCCTACAGGGCTCAGTTCTGGGACCTCTCTTGTTCGGTATATACTTCTCTAAGGTTCAGGCTAACATGGGGGGATTATGGCTGACAAAGTTCGCAGATGCCTGCAAACTGGGGGCCATAATCGAATCTCCAACTGACACAAGCATCCTCCAAAAGGGTCTCACAGAGATGGATGCTTGGTGCCAGAGCCACGGCCTCAAGCTAAATGCTAAAAAGTGCATAGTCATCCCCTTTGGGAAAAACAAGGTGCCCACAAATTACCACATAGGTGGTAATCCATTAAGGACGGAAGAAGTAATTAGAGATTTGGGGACCAACGTAGATAGTAATCTCTCCTTTGATAATCACGTTGCCAAAGTGGTTAGAAAGACCTTCTATATAGCCCACCTTATCACGAAAGGGTTCGTATCTAGATCAAGAGAGGTCATTGTGCCCCTCTACCGCCACCATCAGGCCCATAATTGAATACAATGCCCCTTTGGGATGTACCACCCGACACCTGCAGCAACTGGAGAGACCCCAAAGTACCTCACCAAGAGGATCATGGCTACAAACAGATGTCCTATGCAGCTCGACTTAAAAAAAACTCCAGCTCTACTCAGTTGCTTATAGCCTACCAGAGGTGATCTATGCCTGACGATACAAAGCCATGTCAAACCCAGAATTAATGGACATGCTCCACCAAAATCCAAGTCCCTTAGAGCTACACCTAGGGACCTAAACCTCAGCACAAAAATAAATAGAACATGCTGGAGGGACAGATTCATTTCCCAGAGGCTCCCTCACTCTGGAATAGAATCCCAGTTCATGTTAGACATAGCTCCTCGCTGACCCTCTTCTGCTTAAATCTGATGCGTGCTTGGGAAATCGCAAATTCACCCCTGGGATCTCTTCTGTGTCCCTGCTAGACAGAGGCACAGTAAACTAATCTTAAAAGTGTACCTTCTGTGACCTACTTTACAGAGGCACAGAAGGCTAATCTAATAGGGAGGAGGAAGCCAAATACACTCTGGCTAGGCTTATAAATGCCCTAGGGCAGATAGCCTAGTATCTACCTATGAAGCTATGAACCTATAATAGCAATGGCAGCCCCTAACATTTTTTTGTCTGATTTAAGCTATTTAAGTTTTCACTTCTCTTTGTATACTGCAGTGCTGCAGTGTTTTTGAGAAAAACATGGGGGAATGTTGCTTGCAGAGTTTTAAGTGCTGGGCTGGGCTGGGCTAGTGTACTGCCTGTGTAATTGGCTGATTCTTATTTGTTTCACCTGGCAGCTCTGCTAGTTCTCCTTGTTTAACTTCCTACCACTTCTTTTCCTTCTTTTTCCCTTTCTGTTTCTGCCCAGGGCAGCACCGTGCAAACAAGCGCAAACACGCTCACACACGTGCACACAGGCTTACACAGGCTTAGACGGGTGCACATCCGCGCACACAGGCTTAGACAGACTTATGCTTAGATGGGTGCACACGCATGCACACAGGCTTAGACAGCATTATACAGGCTTAGACAGGTGCACACACACGCGCACAGGCTTAGACGGGTTTACAGGTGCGCACACAGTGTAAGCACCTTTGCAAGAAACTTTAGTGATATCCACGGTGTACATCTTTGGTTTCTGAGTTTCAGCTAAAACAACTGTAGACACGCCTCTTCCACTCCTGTTTAACTCATAGAAAACACAAGCCACTCTGCTCCAATAAGCTTACAGTCTTTCATACATACCCCCTCATGATGTCACCTATCTTCTACTCTAGTACTCCCCTACTCCTACACTTACACTCTAGGGATATGGCTCACATTCCAGGGAAAATTGGGATTCACTATCCTTATCCTCATTAGCATAGGATTGCCTACTAATGCTTGGGTGCATCTCTCAAAATGAGCTTCCCCCCGTAGCAACCACTACTCAGTAGCCATGTTGTCTTCAGCCTGCCATTCACCTGCATGGCAGAATAATATTGTTAATAAAAATGCCTATTTGTTGTTTTTTTTTTTTCTGGTTTTTAAAGCGCCGCAAGTTTGCGCGACACTGCACTACGCTTAAACATCAGAGATCGGGGGGAAAAATATTTTTATTAATTTTCAATGGATAAAAATGCCAATGGCCTTATATTTGGCCATTGCCATGCTTCCTCAACTGGATGCATCATTTATTTGGAGCTGTCATAGCTTTGTTTTGCTATTTTGCAGAACGGTACTCTGTTACCAACGGAGTACATTTCTGCAAATAACTCTACTCTTCCACGGACAGGTTACTGTTTCCTGGATCGCAAATTTACCTCATTTGCATAGCTTTCAACAGCAATGAGGTAATTTGCATAACATAACACTGTCCATGCAAGAATAGTTTTAGGAGCTCTCATGCATACCCTAGCCGGCTATTGCTGAATCGCTCGGCAGACGTATTGCCTGTCTGGAGTCTTACTCTACTCTTAGACTCCGTGCAAGCCTTCATGAATCCGGCTCTACATGTTACAAAAGAATAACAAAGATTTGTATCAGAACAATTAAAGCATTTACAGAAATATAATACATTATGTAATAAGCTTTTAGTGAGTTAACATTTAAACAGAAGGTTACTAGCACATTTGGAGGTTGGGTAAACTGAACACATGCAGAAAAAAGACATTTTTATCAAATAAGCTCTTTGTAAGTAAACATTAAACAAGTAGCTACTAGCCCTTTGCAGGTTAAGTGGACCATTTTGCATGGAGAGAGTACCACAAAATTGGATTATGGAAAGTATAGTGCATTAGATAACAGAGAGAAAATCAGTCCCTGGTAGAGTGAGATTATTTTAGGTTGAGATGAAGCAATAGAATTGGTAAATGGTAATGATTTCAGTTCAGGGTAGAAAGAGATGGGGTGGTGAGGGGTTTATGTTGGAGAGTGACATGGGCATTCCCATTTGGCTGATAGATGAGAGAATAGCTGAGATTTGAAATTAGTATGGTTTGGAAGGTTGCGAAGGTATATATATATGGGTCTACCTGACAACGTCGACAAGCCACAACATCGACAACCAGTTTACCGAAACCACATAACCGACAGTACACAAGATCGACAAGCCACAACATCGACAACCATTTTACCGACAGCACATCAAAACAAATCCCCTGTCCAAAAAGCACACACACAACACAAGCACACCAAAATCCTTACAAACCCACACTAAACCTCACATACACAACTATCTACAACCTTAACCCAAACCCTAACCCTAAGGTCCGGCTACTATCACACACTTACCTAACCCGGCCTCTAACCCTAACTCACTTAACCCGCCCCTAACCCAAAGACTATCACTAAGACACTTACCTAACCCACACTCTAACCCTAACTCACTTAACCCGCCCCTAACCCAAAGACTATCACTACGACACTTACCTAACCCCGCTAACCTTAACTCACTTAACCCGCCCTAACCCAAAGACTACCACTACACACTTACCTAACCTTCTAACCCTAACTCACTTAACCCACCCCTATCCCTACAGACCGTCAATATCGCACACTTACCTTTACTCGCACCCTAACGTCCGTCACTACGATACTTACACAGCCTTTTCCCATGTCGGTGTTCTCAGCGCCGGTGTTTTCATCCGTCGGTCTTCTCAATTGTCGCTTCTGGCGTCGGGTGTTCTCGTTGTCGGCGTCTCAGCTGTCGACTAACTCAGGTAGACCCATATATATATATATATATATATATATATATATATATATATATATATATATATATATAGATATATATAGATACATACACGCACACACACAAGACACATACACACGCACACACACACACACACACACAGACACACACACACAGACACACACACACACACACACACACACACACACACACACACACACACACACACACACACACACACACACACACACACACACACACACATCGTTATATTATGTCACTATACCATATAATTTAGTTATACCTTTAATGTTATTTCTATGTAAGTAACCTGGGCATAGCCTGTAAATACTCTGGTATGATCAGTGCAGTGCTTTACTCTGATAAAACAAAACAAAATAAATGCATGCAGCAGTGGAATGCACCTTACTTGTTTCTGAACAGTGCTGCATGGCTCACTCTGTATTGTAAGAATAAATAAATAGGTATTTCATAAACACAGACTGATCAGAGCACATGAAATCAAATTGAAAGTTACTGCCTGCTGGCTGTGTGTACATCACATGCGTGAGCACCATAAATCCTCCTGACATGTAAAGAAGCTTGGCTGCATGCCACACCTTTCCTCTCCTAGCTGTGCATAATTGTTCTGCGCACATTCTTGTCTGCATAATATGGTAACAGTGGTGCAGCACGCCAAGAACGGAAATGACTCCTCATGTTTTCAGAAGTAACAATATATATTAGCTCATTACTCTCACTTATTCTCTAAAGGTAAGGAGGGTGTCTTGCTTCTCAGACTCAGAATATCCTTAGTTATACTTATTTTGTTTTACTGCAGAGTTTACTTCAAAATATGCATTTCAAACATAGCATCTGCCTTCTTGTTTTACTGACAGGTGAGGTCCATATGCTTCATATTCTCTTTGTCTCTTTTATAAGATGTAGCTACATATGATGGGAAATGAGTTATTATGGTTTGGTGTAGCTGACATTAACAATTCTTCTATAAGTACTTTAAAGCTATTTATGCAGAAATTATTCTAGTTGCTAAACATAAATCATATAAATACGTTTTTTAATTTTTTTCAGAAATCATAACTGGAGACAGAGTAACTCAACCAGAAATGACTGTGTATGTCCATGAAGATGATAATGCCCTCCTTACATGTAATTTTACAACTAGCAGCACTGACCCTAGCTTATTCTGGTACCTGCAGAAACTAAATGGACCTATTGAGCATCTGGGACTTTATGTTGGAATACATCAACCTAGTGATGAAAATGAAAAATTTGCAGCCCACTTTAACTATACAGAGAACATTTCAGTTCTAAATATCTCCAACACGCAGATGTCTGACTCAGCGGTTTATTATTGTGCCCTGAGTGGCACAGTGACTGACGTCCTCACTAACACTACACAAGAACCTGATCTGCAGGTGTCATAAATATTAAGTAATTCTCAAGCTCATTTACCTGCGGGTGATTGAAACATGCTCGATCAAATCACCTGTTTCTGAAAAATGAATATTGAAATGAGTGACTCTAAAATACTGAAAAGCACAAAAAATAAATTGTGCAGGGAAGCATGCTTCACTGCACTTCCACACCTCCTAAATTATATATGCCAACTCCATGGTTACGCCACAATGAAGAAAAGGGGAAAAAATCATCAAAAATAGCTCTGCTTGCTAACACAATGTAATACATTTCCATGAAGTTCACCACAATATTCAGTTCACAATCTAATGCGAATTACACACCAACACTTCAATGACCTGTTACTCTTCTGTTTAAACAACCTGCTGAACCATATAATCATTTTAAGCTTACCCATCATTTAAAAAGAAATGTTATACTGTTTGTTTAAACATCTGTCAAGTATGTAACAGTTTTTCATAATATTTTTTTTGTAGAAACTGTCTCATTTTTGCTGTCATGACACATTGCTGTTGGTCTGTGTGAAATTTTACCTCAGTGTGTTTATGTTACAAAGAGTAAGAAAAAGAACTGATAGAATCACTTTATCTAAATGTCATATAGGTATTGAATACAACATTACACTGACAGTAGATTCCAATCTTCCTATTTGACAATGTATACTAAAAGTTTTACTACTTAATAAAACAAATATGTTCACCTACTTTGGCAAAAAAGGAACAGGGATAGGAAAACATGATTACAGCAGGATAAAAATGAAGTGGCATAACCATGGTGAGTTAATTGTAATGGTTATAAATTAGAAAAACTCCACATGTTCATGATATTCAAACAATATAAAATACTCAAACAAAATAACACCTTTTCATGATATAAATACACTATACATGACACTTGGTATAAAGTGTGCCTTCATGTGCGACAGTAACAGCTTGTAAAAGTATATCCTGATTTAATCATTATACAGATTCATTTAGGTCTTCATTTTTTATTAAACTGTTTCTCTTGTATATCCGTATCAAGATGGATGTTAACTCCATTTGCTAGCTGCCCTACACTTCCACTGAATTTCAGCTGGACACATTTCCACCAGTTTGAGCTCAGCTGCCCAGTGCTGAATGCCCGATCCCTGATTTCCATGGGAACTCACTGCTGGTATAGCTTGTAAGTGTGCTCCCCCAGTGAATCTGTTATTTGTAATAATATCCTGTTTCTTTGTGTTGATGTGACTCAGGAGCTAGTATATGTTAAATTTCATGTACACCAAAAAGGTCGTGATATAACAGGACCTTATAGTATTCTATAGTATCATCAACACTCATGCCTCTTCATGCACAAGAGGACGAACCCATTACTTATAAGGTAACACATTTTCCTTTATATAACATAGACAGTCCCTTTCTCTTCACCTGCGACATCACGTCATAGGTTCATAGAAGGTTACTAGACTAACAGCCTGAGAGCCCTTAATGTCCTAGTTATATTTATCTAGAGTTGCCCCAATTGTCGGTGGTTAGGTGAGCAAAGTTTGCAGAGGTAAGGGTCTATGGCAGTTAATACCAACTTCCTCTGTCCGAGGGACATGGGTGTCACTCCAGGAGTGAATTTGCTTTACAAATGTGTAGCATTTCCATCAGAGCAGGGTCAGAGATTGCCATGTAAGCCAGGCACAGGTCACCCCTTGGCAACTACAGAATACAGTGACATGGCTTTCAGTCTTTCCACTTAAGACTTGTTTTTTGTACCCTGTAATTTCTTGGTGAGAAACCTCTGAGGTCTCGGCAGTTGTTACAGGTGTCTGGTGAGGTACATGCAAAAAGGAGCATTGCACTCAATTATTGGCCTAATGAGGGCCGAGTATAATGGAATTAAATATCCTTAGATTTAGATGCCATGCCAAAACTTATAAGATGTGCCACATAGAAGGCTTTCCTTACTGCTGTGGATACATGATGGTAAAAGTTCAGATTGTTATCAATATGCGTACCCAGATGACATACCGTTGGTTCTACTCTTAGAGTGGTGCTGTCTATAATGCAATTAGCAGGGATTTCAGCTTTCCCAAAGAGAATAATAATGCATTTTTTTGCATTTAGCTTTAATCTCTGGCTTTGGCACCTATCATCTGTCTGCGTTAACCTTGCCTGCAGTAAATAAAAATAATTGGGGGACTCAATGATTGCTCCCAATTTGCAGTTGTCAGCAAACTTGGTCATCCACAGGCCATTCAAGTTTGCCTGGACTTCTCAAAAATAAATTCCAAACAGTAAGGGGCCCAGCACAGAACCCTCTGGTACACCACTGGTAAGTGGTCTTTTGCTAGAGCTGAAGTCACCCACTTTGACAGTATGTGTCTTGTCAGTGAGCCAGTTGGTCACCCATCAGGTAATGTAGGGGTTAATTCCCAACTGGGTGAGCTTCTCTATAGTACCTGAGTGGGGTATTGTGTCAAATGCCTTGGATAGGTCAATATAGGTGATATACACTGTCTTTCCCACATCCAGGGCCTTAGTGATTTTCACAAAGGAGTCAGTTATGTTTAACAGACATGATCTGCCTTTAATAAATCCAAACTGGGTTGAGTCTAGAGTTTGGAGATTATCTATGTCCTTGTTAATAATGTCCAAAACAATTCTTTCCATGGTCTTACAGATGAGGTTAGTCAAGGCTTATAGCCCTATAATTCCCAGGGTTGGTTGATGGTCGCCCTTTGTAAAGAGGGATTACTGTTGCTGTCCTCCATTCTGCCAGAACATAGCCAGTTGGCAGACTGTGGTTAAACATAGATCCAAGTGGGTCTGCTAGGTCATGTTTTAAGTTGTTTAAAAGGCAGCCTGGGATGTTGTCTGGTGCCATTGATGCTGTGTGTTTGGCCTTGGAGAGTGCCAAAATGACCTGATCTCTTAAGATAATAGGCTGAGGAATGGTGGCAGGTATACTTTGGGGGGGTGACTGGAGGGGATGGGAGGGGTGAAGTTTGCTCTCAGGTTGGCTATTACGTTTGGCTGAGTATGGGTGGAGCCATCCACAACCAGTTCAGCACACAGCTGGGTGTTCCTTTTTAGATTTTGGATGTAGGTAAAAGATGCCTTATCATTATCTTTAGCTAGTGAGGCTATTTTTACTTTGTAATTAGCTTTGGAGGACCTGACAAGATCTGTAATTTGTTTGGTTAAGATAGAGAGGGATTTCTTCCTCCGCTGAGCCGGCTTCTTCTTGTTCTTGGACATTAGTTTCTTTCTGTTGTTGTATAGCCTGTTTATACTAGGGGTCAACCAGGTTGGCTTGTTTTTTTTGGCAGGACCTGGTTCTAATCCACTCAGGTACAGCCAGTTCCATACAACTTCTTAATTGGTTATATAGGGCATTGGTGTACACCTCTGCACAGGAGTCAGTGTTATCTGCATTTGAGGGGGCTTTGAAACTTCTTATACCATCACTTAGTAGGAAGTAATTTGTCTTTGAAAAATTCTTGAGTTTTTGAACTTGATGGGGTATCTGGTCTTACAATTACATGAAACAAGACTGTTTTATGGTCTGATCTTACCAAGGAGGACATCACATGGGGGGGGGGGGTGCAATGCTCTCCTATGTTACCAAGTATTTAAGCCTCTGGTGAGTGTGCTGACTAGGTGGTCCAGAACATTTGCATTAATGAAGTCCAAGAATCTCTGAGCCGGCATGATTGCCATCATGTACGTTTCCTAGTTGATGGTAGGATAATTAAAATCACCCAAGAGTAAGGTGTTGGGCTGTATGGCAAGTAACTTCAATAAGTCCAAGTATGTGATATGCTTTTCCTGTTTCATGGTGGAGGACCTATAACTAGTTATGATGTGGTAGGGGGCTTTGCCTATAGTTAAATAGACATGGAGTAGCTCAAGACAGTCATACTGTTTCACCAGTCTAGAGTAGTACTTATACTTAATGAAGATGAATACACCTCCTTCTTTGGTTCTTTCATGCTGGGTTTGTGGTCTGAACATATGGAAGGCATTGTAACCCTGCACTGCCAGGGTGTTTTCTGCACCTGTGAACTATGTCTCAGTGACTGCACAGACATCAGCATCTTCAAAAGCAAGTAGTGCTTCTAGGGCATGCATGTTCTTCTTCAGTGTGTCATCCTTTTCTTGTATTAAGCTAAACTCTTCCTTAGCAACTGTACCTGTATATGAAATGAGGACCTGATTAGCATATTTTTAACTGTTACCCTCTGTTGTCTCATAAAAACTTTCATGGTTTAATTCAGTAATTCAGTGATAAGATAAAAGGGCATTATTATCATTTTCAGCACTTTCTGATATTCTTTTATGTACATTACTATTAAAACCTACTGCAATGAAAAATGCCGCCTTCACCTCAGGTTTTAAACAGACATATATCTGGCCTGATTATCTTGTTTAGACTGTTACAGAAATCATATAAAAAATGAGAGTCAAAGGTAGCATTACATTACTCAGTAATCTTAAGACTTCTCTGTACTTTCAGAATGAAATCTGATCCATGATTTAAATCTGGTTAAAATATATGAAAAGTATACCACACAATTCTTAGGTTTACCCCTTTCCATTGGTGCAGACCCAAAATGAGTGATGGTATCTCATGTATATTTAAAATGGATCTCCAAACATGCTCAACTTCAATATAAGCAAACTTGTTTAGTATATCTATGCATAATAATTTCTGTGCACATTTATGAATATATTAGGGGTAATTCAATAAACCCTATATGGAGCAATTCTTTGTGTAGGAATAGTGCTGCAGCCTGAACATGGAATATGGCCACCGAGCGATCCAGGAATCAGGTCTGGGAGCGTGCACGAGTATGTGGACACCTTGTGAACACAGAGGTGCTCATGGAATGCAAATCACCTCATCTGATGGTGACAACCATGCAAATGAGGTGATTTTGGGATCCAGCAAGCAGAAAGGCATCTGTGTAGGTGCCGTGTCTGCAGGAAAAATGTATGCAGTTACTAACCATGTACCGGACTATAAAACTGGAACAGGGGCTGTGGCAGCCCAAATAAAAGTTTGTATATGTGACAGTAGCCATGCAAATGGCCAAATATATTTGGCCATTGAGATGAAAAATTATTGCAATGTATGAAAAATTAATCTTTTTTTAAATACATATGCCACATTTAAGCAGTGCGCAGTAGTGCACAAACATGCTATTTCTGAATAAAAAATGTGTAAAATATGAAATATAAAAGTATACAAAGTTATTGCATTATAGTGGCCAACATGCAGAATCATACAATGGCAGGTTATAGTGGTTGCTAAGGAGATAGGCCCTGGTGTAGTGCTGTATCCAGGGTATATGCAATTAGGTGTAGGTAAATGATCCAGGTTTATAGAATTGCAAAAAGGACCACCGGGTCCGCAGGTACTAACTGTGGTAGGGCTAAAACTGTGATGGTGCAGGCAGAACAGATATGTACCATGAAAAGGCGGTGTGTCATGGCATATTTTAGGGGACTGGAGCTGAGTGGCAGCTGTTTGCTCTCAGATAACCGCATCTAAGCAGGGGGCCATGTCTGGATTACTAAGCTATACTTAGCCCTGCTGTGTGTGTTTTAGCAAGTTAAAGAAAAGGTAAGTGTGCCCATGTACAGGTTAGGTTCTAAACTGCTGAGCAATGTTTACACTAGAGCTGCGGGTTTGTGCTGAGCGCTGCGGGGCTTAGCAGTGGAGGAAATTAAAAATAAAATAAATTGCATGGAAAAGACAATCAACTATAAATGACTGTTGAGCCCTGTTCCACTGGCACTGGCCCATTCAAACCCCTCAATAATATAGCTGGCAAGTGGAATATATGATAGTCAGCCAATCACGCAAGATGTATCTGCAGCACACCACTATAAAGTACGCATACACCCTTCAATCTGATTTTTCCCATATACTCTGTACCATTGGAGTACACACTTGGGAATTTTAACTGACAAAATGATAGGGACTGCTGCTGCTGCTTTGCTACATTTGTATGTGCTACAATGTGGTCAGTGATGATTCTGATGCTGACAACCAGCCGAGACTGAGGAGGAGAAAAGTGTTCAGGCCCAGGGTAGCCTTTCAGGGGCTACATGAGCTGGAGATAGTAGAGTGCTGCATGGTGGGCAGGGACATACTACAGGAACTCACTGAGCTCTGCCACCCTCACCTCAGACCCAGAGCTAACAGAGGGGAATCCATCCCAGTGGAAACAAGGGTATGTATAGCCTTAAGAATACTAGCTATGGGTACTTTCCAAAGACCTACTTGGGACATCATGGGGTCTCACAGGCATTCACGTCCAGGGTACTCCTCCAGTTCCTGGATGTCATGCTAACACATGCCAGTGAGCACATTTATTTCCCCAGCACCCCTGAGGAGAGGACCAGCAATATGCATCTCTTCCACCATGTAGCACACTACCCAGAGGTACTGGGTGCCATAGACTTCACTCATGTGCCCATCAAAGTACCACCCAGTGAGGAGGGTAGAGTCTATGTCAACTGCAAGGGGTATCACTTCATCTACTGCCAGATCATGTGCAATGCCCAGGGCATTATCATCAATGTGTGCGCTGGCAGCACTGGCACTTATAACAACTCCCACATTTGGCACGCATCATAGCTGTACCAGGCATTTGCCAAGGGGGAACATTCCATATGGCCATCTAGTGGGGGATGCTGGCTATGCACTGAAGCCGTGGATGATGACACCCGTCAGAAATGCACACACACCCACCCACTGAAGAAATCTATAATGTGGCACATGCACAAACTAGGAACATCGTAAAATGTGTGTTTGGGCTGCTCAGATCATGGTTCTACTGCCTTGACATATCTGGTGGACTCCTGCAGTACTCTCCAGCCACATGTGCACACATGTTCATAGTATGTGCCATGCTACACAATATGATCCTGTGGAAACAGCTGTGGCAGGGATATCAGAGGAAAGAGACACACAGTGCCCCACCATTGTCAAGGTCCCCACAGGCACAGGGGGACTCGGAGGAATCCCCTGAGCTCATCCCTGTAGGCAGATGTAGGCGTGCCCAGTATGCCCTGGTCTTGGCAAAGAGGCAATGCATAGCACATACACTGACAACTTAGGGACCCAGGGACTGACACCTCACTCCAACTCACAAACACTCAGTAAAAAGGATGCCATCCACATCACACTACCTGTACCTTACCATGTATAGGCTGTGTACTGCATGCATCTGACCACTCAACTGCTGCAGGTGCAAGATAAGTCACTCTTCTTAACAACAAATGAATGGGGTAGTAGACTGTGGTGGCATACGTATGGTGTTGCTGCATGTATGCAAGGGAATGGAGTGGGCTACTGGGATAGCAGCAGACAACTGACAGCTATGTGAGACAACAGGAACTGTCTGACAAATACTGGCTGCCCCAGAATATACAGTAGTCCCCAAGATGGCAAAACTCACTGCACTATATGTGCGGTACTACAAACAGCAGGGTCATAGGACTGATGCATTGATGTCAATGTTGGAGTCCCATACATACCTCACAACCTCTTACAGCAAGACATCTGCACAAAGCCATAATGAAATGTGTGGCAAAGGGGCAAAAATAGGGACAGTTATGAAATATTGCTCTTACAAACTTAGAAAGTTGATATTAAACAGGTTTTGCAGTAGCATCAATTCTATGAAGGGTAAGAAGTCTGAAACTCAAATGTCTGTCATTACTTTTTAACCTCAGTCTTTTATGATTTGCCAGTCTTTTTCCAGACAACCACAATATTACGAAAAGTGGACCCAAAACATGAGGCAAACATCTGGACAGTCTGTGAAAATGTGTACACTTGAGTGGTTTGCTCCTCTACCCCCCAACACATCCGTGTTCCCATAGAACTGCAGTAACATTTATGTTTGTAAGGTAATATCAGCAGATCACACATTCCCAGGGCTGTCCCAATCAACTTGCTAACTTGTTTCATTTCCATAATATGCTGGGGTCAGTGTGCTATGTATGTGCATGATTAATAGTGTCAGGAAGTAGACAGCAATGACTGGTGGCTGTTGAGGCTTAGTGGTCTAAGTACTGTACTGTGGCTGATAGGGTCCATGCAATGAGACTGGCTGTGGCTGCCATTTTGCATGTCAGCTACACCTATGGTAGAAGGTGTACAGACTGTCAAGAAGTCAATATTTGTTACTGCAGGAAATCTGGACAATGGAGGGACAGGGGGGCACACCTAGGGACAGTGCACAGCTCTGAGTAACCTAGACAGTGCCTATTAGAACAGCAGGTTCTGACTAGTTAGTTTAGTGCCAGGATATAAAGGCTGCCATGTTACTGTGTCAGTACTGACAACAAGTCAGTGGGTGCCATCCATACCTCTGAAATGGTATGTTGTCACAGAATGTCCACACCTATGCCTCATATATCTGTTCTGCTTGTCATAACATTGCACTTGCCTGGAAAATGTAAAGGTTGATATGAAAACATCAGTGGCAGACAGAGGAGATGCAGACTTCATACCCATAAGAAAATGCAAGCTAATACAAAACCATTCTGCCAACTGTCTATGTTTGGAAGAACAATATTAAGACCCTGTTCCCATGTCTGGGCCTGTGTCCTACTGTTACATATGACTCTGTCCAGATGTCTGGCTGTAAGAGTTTGAGAGCTATGGCCAACATGTAGCCTTATAATAACAGTGCAACACAAACTGTCTGAGGACCACAGCAGATGTATGGGGCACAATGATGGACAACCTGCTAAACAGGTGCAGTCAGAGGTGTGAACTCCGTAAGCCTGTGTGTGATGTTATGACTTCTTCCCCAGTTACACCATAACTACAAATACATAACAGCAGCAACTGTGGACAAAGCCTGTGACTGAACTACAAAAGGACAAAGACACACATATAAGGGGAAGGGGAACCTCTAGACAGACAAATGTAGAACAATTTATGCAGTAACTTAGTTTCCCTGCAGTGTATGGAGTCAGTAAACAAATGTCTGTCAGCAGT
>NC_056750.1:227664172-227715310 GCF_019279795.1 Protopterus annectens
TATCTGTATTGCCATTCTGCCATCCTGAGCTTCTATAATGGCAGCAGCTCATCATGACTTACACACACACACACTTAGAATTGAAACAGAATAAGGTCTGTGAAACAACAGTCAGTCAGCAGTACTAACAGCAATAAAGCATCATGGCACAAAAGTACATATACTTTGATGTGTATGCGTGACAATTGCCAGCAGACAGAATCTTACAGGGCATAACACTACTACACTACATTCATCCTGTGCATCAGACACATATTAGCATATCTCTGCATTGATGGTAAGAATAACAGAGATGTGGCACAGGTATCATCACAGACACAGGTTGTGGTGTGGGGTTGCCAAAGGCCTTGGCTGTGCCATACAGTTGACATTGTGTGTGTGTGTGTGTGTGTGTGTGTGTGTGTGTGTGTGTGTGTGTGTGTGTGTGTGTGTCTGGAGGGGTGCTGGTCAGCTGGGCCATGGAGAGGAGCTGTATGCATCTGTCAGTGACCTGCATGTGACAGTGATGTGTGAGTATGTGCATGCACACATTCAAGCCATGTGCTAGGCATACACAAGGGTATGTTGGACAGCCATGGACCGTACATGGCAGAATGTACAGTTCATCATCTCCGGCCATGAACACAGGAACTGGTTCTGTCATCAGTGGCAATGACACCACCATGCCCAGGGCCAGATGCGGTACTACTTCCTGATGGTGACCAGTGTCTATTGGGTCTGTGTCCCTCATGGGACCACTCAGGACCACATACCCATGGCCTGCCATGTTGTGGTGTGGACAGCAACCTCCCTTTGGTAGTGCTGGTGGCACTGCCACTATGGGAGTGTGAATTTGCATGGCCACGTGGGCTCTCAGCTGATGTTATTGCTGACCTACGTCCATGTGTCCGACACCATACTCCCACCACATGTTCAACACAGATATTGCACAGTTAAGGACTGACAATGTCTCACCCCACCATCTAGCCTCTACATCAGTGAAATGACAAAAGGCATCAGCAATGCTATGGAGGAGTCATGCATGCCAAGCAGTGTGCCATTCATGACCCTGAGCATCTGTCTGGTGTACCATTCACAACGTGTCTATGCCTCCACGATGGACTGAAACATGCATCAGGTGACACATGCTGTGACATCTCTGACAGGGGTTAGATGGGCAGCAGTCCTTCTTTGAGCACCCCTGTCAATCTGCCTGTGTGAGACCTCTCCAGCTCTCTGGCTATGGCTAGTGTCCACAGTCACAGATGCCATAGTCACCACACTCCCCTGTTCGATGCCACCACCCTCTGACTGCCCAATATCTGTGGCTGCTGGGTGCTGGGTATGTGTGGACATACTGAATGTGTGCATAGACATTAGGGGTGGAAGTGGGATGTCAACAATGGGACAGATGCAGCCCCCCAGCAACACCACCTGTGCCTCACAATGGCCACCATCATCATCAGAGTTCAATGAGACACTGACATCAGGTTGTAAGGGGGGGACACTCCAACCCCCATGGTCACCTGTGAGGGGAAGACAACATGACAACATTAATCCCTGTACTATAATGTCTGCTGACCAATACACACACACACACACATACACGTGAGGTGCCACAAAGGCATTATACAGACCACACCTTCTGTGTGATGCCATGCACAACACACAATCAGACCACAACAGACACACTCTGGACAGGCCTACATTGGAGACACACTGATGTGGCTCTCACCTGGCTGTGTATGTGGATGGTCACAGTTACTTGTGTGTTAGGTGACAGACTCCACCATATTGCATATGCACGGCTGTCTGTCACCAACAGGTACTGTCATGAGTCTGTCACAGTACATGTAGGTGTGCCTGACCTGACATGTACATTCCTGGACTATATGCAGTTTGACTTGAGTGAGCACACCAATTATGTGTCCCATTCATGTCCGTACCCTTACGTGGCATTCTGCTATCACCTAGACTGATGTTGCAATACAGTCAGGAACTGATTGCTCTTAACATGTGCCATTTTATCTTGTGATATTCCAGGGGTTCCAGTCCTTGTGAGTCTGGGATGATATAGTAAACAGACCACGATGGTCTGCAAGGGATGGCCTCCATCTGTCTTCACTGGTCTTCATGCATCTGGCAGTTGTTCTCTCCAGCCCCATAGTGACTCCATTAGTAAATGTGGTGAGGTTATCACTACCAACATACAATTGTCAGTGCAGCAAATATTGAAGCCATGCTGCTAAATGCTAGAAGTGTACACATGAGTCTGCCTTCATTGCAAGCACTGTTAACCCTGGGAACTGCAGACATCTGTGCAGTCACACAGACCATGGTTCACAGCTGCAGAGAGCACCCCAGACTTGCCTAGTCAACCATCCTAGCATACATTCAGAACCCAAAGTGTAGCCAGTAATGCCATGGGACATGGGGTTTCAGTAAATATGACACACATACACACCTCCATGCTGTATAGCCAGTAACATGCACAAGGGACACTGAAGGGGTAGTTCACCTTTGGCAGCTCACAACTATTCAAATCACAGCTAGCTACCAGCCACCACATGTGATCAGGAGCCCCATTCTGCCTATATGGACCTCATCAACTGTATTAGGAGTCAGGTCTATAACCTGATCCTGGGTCAGTTGAAGGACCTTAACATACATTGTAAGATGTACCCAAGCCAGCACACAAATGGCCAGAGAGCCATCAACAGTGAAATTACACATACCTTGGTGTGGCCAGGGACTACCCCCACATGAGGTGAAGGTGTATTGCAGTTGACATTACACAACCCAGGTTACCACTGCAGCAGCCCTACAGTGTCATCCTCTGTGGCAAAGCAACTATCATGCGGTCACGTTTGCATTAACCATCTCCCATAATACACATCTAGATGAGTCAGCCATACATACACCTCCCATGTGTACTACATCCTCCTGGGAGGTATAGACAGCCTCACAGCCTCCAACCCCTCATTAAGGACTGGCAGCAATATCCACACATACAGACAGGCACTATATGTGCATTTGCATAGATGCATGTAGTCAGTTATACCCGGCAGGCCTACATCATCCTCTGCTAGGATATGTGCACCTATCTGGTGGACATCTGCAATACATACTGTCCATAACAGGGATGACCTACTGCTGTCCGAGACAAAGTAGGGGTGGGTGGCCATTTTGGAGCAATGTCTCCTTAGCATGTACAAGAGAATGGGATCAGTCCTGCAAACTTGCACAACAAACGCAGAGCTTACAATGTCTACATCCACTACAGACAGTCATCTCCCCTACTCACATATGTCTGCAACAGCACAGGAAGCACCTGCATCCACTCACTTGTGCTGATCAAGGACACCAGCTATAGCAGTGCTGTTGGTATAGCATACTGGATGCCTGACAGAGTCAGTGTAGGCTTTACCCCCTGTCTTCCCCAGCAGTACATCGGGATGTCCACAGTAACTCACCCATCTCCTCTATGTAGGGAACAGGTCACCACTGCCATGTGAAAGTCATGGTATACATCTGCCATGGGAGCCTACCACATCACAGGATGCATTCTACATGACCCCAAGCATAACCTTGCAACACCATAAGGCACTGTATTCAAAGGAGGACAGATTATCATCAATGTCCCAGCCATGTGATGGACAACTACTGTCACCCCTCTTTACTAAGCTGGGCCATCCACCAGTCTGTCACAGGATAGAACCAGTAGCCTAACTAGGCTATTCTGCATGGCCATACCACAGTTTATAGTGAACCCTGTTAACAAGGACATTGGTGACCTGCACACATTCCATCTTGGACAGTTAGACTTTGTCAAGGATGTGTTAATGTCTGTTACAATTGGTTGACCTATATGACACAGTCACCAATGCCATGGACAGAGGGTGACAGTGATAACTGCCTACCATGACCTGGGCAAACTCTGTGACAGTATAACCTACCTAGCCATTATAGATTTAACACTCGCAAGTATGCATCACACCATATATTACCATAGGGGTAGCACAGTGGTGCACTGATACGACCCACTTATTCCACATAGGGGAATCCACCTCAAACAGTTGAACCATAACTAGTGGTGTAACCTGTTCTGCTGTTGGACCTCTATTATGTGTGATGTACACTTCTAAAGGTGCAGGTAATAGCCATTAGCCTATGTCTGACCAATTCTGTGGATGACTGCATGCTGTGTGCCATCAACGGATTCCCTAGAGATGTGGACATCTGCCTAAGATGGTCTCACATATCTACATGACTGTTGCCAGATACATGGTCTCAGGCTGCATACCAGGACATGCAGTGTCAACCCCTTTGGGGAGAGTGACGTCCCCACATATTATCACAGTACTAACAACATCATAGGCATGCAATCAGTTATGAGGGATCTGTGGATACAGGTGTTTGGCAACATGACATTTCACCACAATGTTGCTTCGGTTGTAAGGTAAATCTTCTACATGGCCCACGTCATACATAAGGGTATGTCATCAGGGGACATGGAGTATAGACATCCCTGTGTTCTCCCCAGTAAGGGCCATTATTGTCTATAATTGCCTGTTCATCATTCACATCACACAGTACATGCAGCAGCTGGGGACATCACAGAGGTTCCCCACCAAGGAATGCCAGGGCTTCAAACATCTACCATACACCGATAGGCTATAAGGCCAATCCTCTATCCGGTTTCATACATACTCCTCAGGGGTGACCTAAGTATGGTATGCAAGGCAATCATGGGCTCCATATTGCTGGGACTGCTGTACAAGTGCAAGTCATGCTCCACTCTGTTAACACACACACACATGTCCTCAACCTGGTGTGTGACATGAACTGGGCTTGTTGGCAGCAGAGACGTGTGAACCACACACTCACCCTGCTGTGGCATGGCATTCTGTCCACATCAGGCAGGGTAGCTATTTACATGTTTGCAGGAAAAACCTGGATAACTGGATGGTTAACTGCACATACACCCTTGGGATATCACCTGTGTTAGGGGGATCAGGTGCTGCCTTGCATACACATGGGCTAACATCTGGCCTAGACATATGGGTCCTCAGGGCCCATAGCCTAGTAACCTCATATGGTACCAGGAATACCAGTTATGGCCTGAGTGCTGTGACAGACTGTGTTAGTATGTGGCCACACCCATCACTGCCATTGACTGTTGTGTGTCCCCTATGGGCATTATAGTACCATGTCTTTCAGCCTACATCTGACAAATAGGTGAGGGGTACTACAAGTGCATGAGGACATTCCAGCAACATCTGTGCTACACAGTAACTTACAGCTCTGTGTATGTGGCGTAGGGTGTCCGACATCTACAGTACCCAGATGTTTCCAGAATGTGTACATGTGCCTGATAAATGTAACCCCCCTGCCAGACAAATGTAGTTTTCTGTACAACAGTTGGACAATACATGATGGTTGGCCTGAGAGTTTGGGGAACGTGTCTGTGACATGACAGACCCATCAGAACACAGTAATGATGCCTTCATATCTAGTACTGCATTCATTCCCTTACATTGCATGTTCACTATGTACACACTGCTGCTGAGGCAGAGGCACTCTTCCCCCCTACTGCTGCCTATGACCTGCTGTCCTGCTGCAAAGGTCACCAGATATACTAACCATAGGTGTCAGGCAATGACATACAGGTGTAAAATACAGTGACCTAGCCAGACTATGTCAGGAACGTTCATGGACACCTGGACAGTCTTTGAACTATGCCTGTATGACATTCACAGACTGTGAGGGGCTCACTGACAATACTTGATGTGATATGCCAGCTGTATCCACCAGTACTTACTGTCACTATTGTACAACAGACACTGCAGTAGCAGTCATATGCGACCTGACCATTGCTGGGATGACTTAGGGGCCAGAGCTGTGATCTATGTCAATGAAAACAGAGCCATAAGGGATGGCCATAGGTGTTGGAAAACAGACTAACAGCAACATGTCATTCTAATAAATGTTGTTGAGAACTACTGTAGAAATTCCTATTTCCCATGACTGCATCCCCCCATCTGCATTCCATTACATGCTTAATTCTATGACATACCTGGTATAGTGCTGTACTCCTTTGTGAGAAAGAAATTGAGTGGTACTCTCCTATGAAATCACAGTCTGTCTTCATGAAGAAGGTGTCAGACTTGTTTACCATAGGCAGCAGCTTGCCTTTTGTTGGTAATGCTCATGAACAGGTGATTGCCTGTGTACCAATCTGTGACTCCCACTTGCTAATAGCATCCAGAGTAGCTTGGTTGCCTTTTTATTAGCCAATGGCATGGCAACACAGTGCTATAATTAAGGCCTTCATGTCGGCCTTGTCCCTTTTCCTGGCCTGTGAGGAGGACATTATCGAAGTGTGGGAACTACAGCATCACACGGGGTAGGTAGAAATACTGTCCAGTGTTTGGATTGATGTGCTATATCCACAGTTTTGCATGCTATGTCTGGCTATTGTTAACAGACTTTCAGATTCTGTAGCAGTGTACTGTTTAACAATGTGTGTTGGGGTTGGTAAGGAGACAGGCAGATGTGAGTGTCATACTTCCTTTTTGTTTGAATGTGCATGCTGCTGCAGTTGATGCTGGTCTATCAGCTGTGTATGTTTTTGTAGGGGGAGACTGTGACACATGTCCTTTTCACCTGAGCATTCACCCCCAACCCTTTATGTATGGGTATTGTGTGGATGTCCTGTTCCAAGTGTTTTGGAGGTATGTTAGGTCTGTAGCAGGAAGCTGGACATACTGCTGCATGTGAAGCAAGCCACAGCAGCTGCATTCTGGCCAGGAGTCAGACTAGGGATTGTGAAGACATTGGGGTAGAGCAACCTGCTACTATCAGTGAGGGAGCGGTGTCAGCTGTTATGTCACAGCATGGCCAGGTTGAGGGTACCCCTACCAGTCCAGGTGAGGCATGTGTCTCTGGTACATATCTTAAGTAATAGTGCTATCCGGAGAGTGGTAAGCAACAGTATTTCATAGTACCAAAATACAAAAGTGCCCACCCCTTTCAATCCATCTTGCTGTTTTTAAAAATAGTAACTCTCCACTAAACCTTAACTTTTTAAACAGGTAAAACTCAAGTTACCTACTTTTTAGTTGTCTTGTTAAATACCACTGTCTTTCTAGTTGCCCGCCTCTTATGTTAATCTGACCATATATCTCATTTCTCTCTACTTTCACTGGCTTATGTGAGAAATCACAAAATCATCATTTTTGAAATCCCACCCCTTCAATTATTTAAATTTATTGGCCATCCTACAGTATTTCATAGTACCAAAATACAAAAGTGCCCACCCCTTTCAATCCATCTTGCTGTTTTTAAAAATAGTAACTCTCCACTAAACCTTAACTTTTTAAACAGGTAAAACTCAAGTTACCTACTTTTTAGTTGTCTTGTTAAATACCACTGTCTTTCTAGTTGCCCGCCTCTTATGTTAATCTGACCATATATCTCATTTCTCTCTACTTTCACTGGCTTATGTGAGAAATCACAAAATCATCATTTTTGAAATCCCACCCCTTCAATTATTTAAATTTATTGGCCATCCTACAGTATTTCATAGTACCAAAATACAAAAGTGCCCACCCCTTTCAATCCATCTTGCTGTTTTTAAAAATAGTAACTCTCCACTAAACCTTAACTTTTTAAACAGGTAAAACTCAAGTTACCTACTTTTTAGTTGTCTTGTTAAATACCACTGTCTTTCTAGTTGCCCGCCTCTTATGTTAATCTGACCATATATCTCATTTCTCTACTTTCACTGGCTTATGTGAGAAATCACAAAATCATCATTTTTGAAATCCCACCCCTTCAATTATTTAAATTTATTGGCCATCCTACAGTATTTCATAGTACCAAAATACAAAAGTGCCCACCCTTTCAATCCATCTTGCTGTTTTAAAAATAGTAACTCTCCACTAAACCTTAACTTTTTAAACAGGTAAAACTCAAGTTACCTACTTTTTAGTTGTCTTGTTAAATACCACTGTCTTTCTAGTTGCCCTCTTATGTTAATCTGACCATATATCTCATTTCTCTCTACTTTCACTGGCTTATGTGAGAAATCACAAAATCATCATTTTGAAATCCCACCCTTCAATTATTTAAATTTATTGGCCATCCTACAGTATTTCATAGTACCAAAATACAAAAGTGCCCACCCCTTTCAATCCATCTTGCTGTTTTAAAAATAGTAACTCTCCACTAAACCTTAACTTTTTAAACAGGTAAAACTCAAGTTACCTACTTTCACATCTAACTTCTCTAGTGCACACTGCAGAGTGCATTCTTTTCAATCTTGCCTTTAAGCATCCCTGTGACTAGCACTTTCTCTAATACCTGCTGGAAAGCACTAGGTAGCCTTAAACTCATACAAACACTGAACTCTCCTTGTTAACAAGGAGAAATTAATAGTAGGCACTAAACAGCCTATAATTGCAAAGTACCTTGCTAAGGAAACAGCTCCTATACTTTACAAAGAAAAAAAGCCCCAAACCAGGCATGTCCAAGGGTCAGCTTCCGGTGATTTCTCCTGTCCACCTGGTGAATCTGGGCATACTGGGGCAATGCAGCAATTGCCTCATGTACACAGACAACCCTCTCCTCCTACCACCTAACACTACAACCTGTGAGAGATGCACTTACATAGCCAAAATGGAAGCAAAGCTCTCTCCACCCAAGATTGTGCTAAACAGTCAAGAGGAGAAGGTTAACACCCACACTACACCTCAAGCAACACATAGCCCTTCTAAACCCACACCACCAACACCCACATATAGCAACACTAAATCCACATATGCAGAGGCCCTTAACTGTAACCTACCTAAGCAACAAAGACCTCTGAAGCTGAAACGCAAACAAACACCAATCACAACCAATGTGTCACATAGTTCACAACACCAGTGTGCCACCCAGCAACAGCCCCTAAGGCAAGACAATGTACCTAACACTTTAGTCATAGGTGACTCTATAGTCCGGCACACTGATGTCCCTCTCACCAGGTTGAATAAGGAGAAAATTACAGTCAGCTGCCTGTCGGGTGCCAGGATCCGCCACATAACGCATGCACTCAAGTCACTCCACAACAAGTACAAATATGACTCTGTCATTGTCCATGTTGGAGTGAATGACTTGAGACTGGACTACATGAAAAGAGACATGGAAGAGCTCTCGGATCATGTGGCCCAGGCAGGTATGACCCTAGCCCTGAGTAGCATCCTGCCTTCGCCCAGAATGATACCACAATATAAGGATAAAATGATTGACTTCAACAATTGGCTAAGCTTATGGTGTCATTCAAAGGGGATCCAGTATCTGTCTGCCTGGGATGACATGATTGACAGACCACGATGCTTTGCCAGAGATGGTCTGCACCTGTCGCCTGGGATTCAGGTTACTGGCTAAGGCTCTTGCCACCCCTATAGTGCCTTTTTAGGCAAACTTCAAAGGACAACACCACCGTAACAGGTACAAGCATGCAAAATCTGAAGGTAATGCTACTCAATGCTAGAAGTCTAAACCTCAAAATGCACTCTCGAGGCACTCCTAAAATGGAGAACATCGATATCTGTGCAGTAACTGAGACCTGGTTCAAGGCTCCAGAGAGCACCCCTGCAATACCAGGCTACAACTCTTACCACACTTTTCGCCACCAAACCAGGACCGAAACACTAAAGGTGGAGGAGTGTCAATATTCACCAAGGATATTCACACCACCAGGCTAGTTGGCCAACACAATGTGTCTGAAATTCTCCAAGTGCAACTAACACTAGGTAAGACTGCAATCCAAATTGTAGCTTGCTACAGATCCCCACCATACCCCAAGATTCTCATTACACCTTTCTAAACATACTGGAAAATATTAAGATAGAACCAAACACCCTAATACTGGGTGATTTTAACTACCCTGCCATTAACTGGGAAAACTACTCATGTCCCAACACCTTTGCTAACGGTTCTTGGAAATCATAAATTCCAACGCCCTGGATCAACTAATCCATAGTCCTACCAGGGGCTCCAATATCCTAGACCTGGTCATTACCAACATGGGAAATCAATGCTCCATACCTATGGTCACCCCTCGTTAGTCAGGTCTGACCATAAGCTAATCACCCTTAACATCCACATCCCACCCCCACCCCCAGTAAAGAAACCACCATAAAAACTTCTCCAAAGCCAACTTCATGCTACTTAAGTCAGAAGTGACAAACTTCATGACACCCATGCAGACGGAACTGAAACTGCTGAATCCTACACTAAGGCACTGTACGAGCACATCCACTCATGCATGAATCGTGCCATCCCAAATAGAACCAAAATGTTCTCATCCAAAAAGGAAGCCAATCTGGTGGTCCCCTGCCATAAACAAACTTTACAACAAAAGGAAGAAACTTTTGCAGAAAAGAGGAAAATCCCAGGATGCAAAACTCCCTTACTAGCCTCAGTAAGAAACTGAGATGCCTCATAAAATCCTCCAAAACTAGTTACGAAAATAAAATTGCCAAAGATTCCAAAGACAACCACAAAGCATTCTATAACTATGTCAAAATCTAAATGGCAATGCTCAGATCTGCTCTGAGCTAAAACAGAATGGCATTAAATATACTGATCCAAAGGATATTGCCAATATCCTGGCAGATCGATTCAGTGCCAACTTCACCCCTCTCACCCCTAAATGGCCCATCTCAATACCGAAGATTGCCAAATTCCAGTAATAACGGCCACACAGGTACAAACGCACTCTAAAGCCAAGAATACAGCATCCATGGGACCAGATGACATCCCGGCTGTGTACTACATGAACTACAATATGAACTGGCACCTCACCTAAGTGTCATGTTTAATCATAGCCTCACCTCAGGTTTCGTGCCCACTGAGTGGCGTAGAGCTACAGTTATCCCAATCCACAAGGGGATCCACCTTGGATCCCGGAAACTACCGTCCCATCAGTCTGACAAGCCTTATCTGCAAGGCCATGGAGCATTATCATGGAACTTATAAACAAAGACATTGGCAACCTTCAAACACTGGACCCCACCCAGTTTGGGTTTGTGAAGGGCCGATCTTGTCTCCTGAACCTGATTAACTTCTTTGAATCAGTCTCCAGAGCCATGGACAAGGGTAAGGTGGTCCACACAGCCTATCTAGACCTTGCCAAGGCCTTTGACACCATCCCCACTCTGGAATCATAGATAAACTTACTAAGTTGGGCATTAATCCCTATGTCACCCAATGGGTTGCTAAATGGCTTACTGATAGAACCCACACTATAAAAAGTAGCTGACTCCAAATCCAGCTCCAGACAAGTGACAAGTGGAGTACCTCAGGGTTCAGTCCTGGGGCCGCTCTTGTTTGGCATCTACTTCTCTGAAGTACAGGTCAACACTAAGGGACTCTGGCTAACAAAGTTTGCAGATGACTGCAAACTGGGAGCCATTATTGAATCCCCAAATGATGGATACTCTACAAAGGGCCTTACAGAAACAGATGCTTGGTGCCAGAGCCATGGGCTCAAGCTCAATGCCAAGAAATGTATTGTTATCCCCTTTGGGAAAAAAAAACATGTATCCATGAATTACCATATAGGTGGCAGTACACTAAACACAGAAAGTGTGATAAGAGACTTAGGGACACAGGTGGACAGTGGTCTCACGTTTGATAACCACATCGCCACAACAGTCAGGAAATCCTTCTATGTGGCCCACCTCATCACGAAGGGCTTTTCATCCAGAAAAAAGGAGGTCATTGTCCCACTGTACTCATCCCTCATTAGACCCATTATAGAATACAACGCCCCATTTGGTATGTACCTCTCAAGACATCTGCAACAACTGGAAAGGCCTCAGAAATACCTCACTAAAAGAATCACAGGCCTAAAGCAGATGCCCTACGCTGACCGCCTTAAAAAACTCCAGCTATACTCTGTCGCATATCGTCTACTCAGAGGCTCTATACTCTGCTTAACATACAAGGCCATGTCAAACCCAGAGCTGTTGGACATGCTACACTTAAAGAAATCCCAATCCCTCAGAGCTACACGCCCAGGGATCTAAACCTTGTCATCACAATAAACAAAACATGCTGGAGGGATAGGTTCCTGACCCAGAGACTCCCCAGACTCTGGAATAGATTGCCCATACATGTCAAGCAGAGTGCCTCTTTGGACCTCTTCAAAAGGAACCTTGACGACTGGATGGGAAAAAGGAAATTCACCCCAGGGATCACGTCAGTCGCCCTGCTAGACAGGGGTCCAGGAAAGTAAATAATGTGGGAAGAAATAGCCAGGGAATTGTTATGGCTAGGCTTGTATAGGCCCTAGGGCTGATAGCCTAGTACCAACCTATGAACCTATGAACCTATGAACATTTACAACACATATTCACATTTATGACATGTGTCCCACCCTGTAGGCCTTTAATGTGCTACTGTGGGTGGCAGTGACTGCGGTATGAGCAACCAGTTTTGCTGGACATTACAGGGCTCAGTTATTCCTATGTTGTAGTGACATGCATGTAGTTGTCATGCCACAGACTGGACTATGGGCCATGACTGTGAGTGTCCAGATGTGACACATGCTAGGAATGTAACAGATAGAGCTACTGAGTCATTATTATGGCAGGTGTATTTGTAAGACATATGTGTATGCATACAGTGTGTTACACAGGATTGTCATGGACTTGTGTATTCAGATGGGTATGACATGTGACACTGAGCTGTCTGTCATCATTTTAGAACCCCAATCTGCACTGCCTTGCCAGTATGTCGGCACACAGAGTAGGTTTTATGACGATCGTCCCATAACTAGGCGGCACAACTGTAGACATTCAGCAGCAGTCTGTGCAGTTGTCAGCTGTACTTGATATTGTAGGCCTCCTGTGCATCCAACAACATTTATTTGTCTGTGTACTGGCTTGGTGTCTGCATCACAGGCCCAAGTACACTATGATTTGTCCCAGTATATATAGGAGTAGTGTGTCACTAGCGAGCAGGTTAAGTTTATAAAAACACTAGCTATTCTCCAGAGCTGAGTTGGTGTAGTGGTGTGTTGTTCTGACTTTAGCTCAGAGAGTTGTGGGTTCCAGACTTGGCAGAGTTGTCTTTTTTTCCCTAATGTTACATCACTATAGTGCACGATATATTTACAAAAACATCAATAATTTTCCAAAGCTGAGTTGGCCTAGTGGTGTGTTGTTCTAACTGCATTTCAGAGGGTCCTGGTTTCGAGACTTGGCATGGCTGCGTAATATATTGATGTGCAGAACAGTGCCTGACTCAGATAGGGTTGTTAAAGTGGGTTTGTGTAGTTTTGCACAAGGTGCAGTGATGACAAGCGGTGCTTAGTCCTGCTTAAGCCAGCACTATTTCCAAAAAAAGAAAAGAAAAAAGGGGTGATAGGAAAGTTGTGAAATGGGGGCAAGCAGGGGGAAAAACAATATTAAAGGCATACAGGTATGTGCAGGATGGGTGTAGGAAAGGACCACAGCTCTCCATTTCTTCTACAGCAACAGTTGTGCATGTTGTGGACAATTTGGAATTTGGAGCCTTACATCCCACAGGGAGGGGTGTGGATGACATAACTTTCTTAATTAATTGCTGGGATGATTGATTGATAACAATGTATGTGGGTGCAAAATGGAGAGCTATGTATTGGGCAATATTCTTTTTTATGTGGGTTCAAAATGGAGAGCTATGTATTGGGCAATATATTTTTTTTTTGCAGGACAGATGCCCTGTTTTTTTTTTTTTTTTTTTTTAAGGAGAGAGTGAAATGTTGGGGAAGAGTTGTAGGAATGTTTGGGGAGGTAAGTTGTGCAGGAGAGGTTGTGTATGTAGAAAGACAAGACAGCAGACAGGTGTGGTATATGACACATGAGGGGGGTAAACACCTTAGATGGGGAGGGAGGTTGGGAATCAGAGGACCAAGTACCCTCACATGGAAACAGTGGGACTGAGGTCCCCACCCATGGGTAGTCACCACTGCCCTTTACGGCCCAGAAGGTGGCTGTGCTGGGGGCTGGGGCCAGCCTGCCTCTCGAGGTGCACCAGTCTTTCCTTGATCTGGTGGAGTCAGTCATCCAAGTCATGCTGGAGGACTCTGCACACCAACCATGAGAACTGATTACAGGTGACAAGGTCTTCTCTGTGCTCGCACTCAGGGGGGCAACGGGCCCTATCCCTTGAGCCAGTTCCACCTGAGGGTAGTGCAGGACCAGCAGAGGAGGCAGCCGCAGGTTGGGTCCCAGACATGTTGGGACCCAGTGCCACAGCCAGATGAAGTGGGACAGGCGGATCTGCTGGGATTGGACTACCCAAACATGCTATGGTGTTGAGGTTTGTCAAAGTGCATTGGTTAGTCATGCACAAAACATTTCAACATTAGTTATAACAGCATGGATGGGTGTTCCAATTATCCCAGAACAATAGAATTGCATAGCATATGGAACACAGGCACAAATGAAATAACAGTCATTATTGTAACAGCATGCCAGTAACAGTTATGGCAAAAGGCCAACAACAGTGGAATTTCAACAAGAAATATTATTATGCAGCCATTGACATATATGACCAATAATACATCACAAGTCCCAACATTAGGTTTTGAGAACAACATACCCATAGTATAAGAATAATAATTTGTAATGCAGATAAGGGGTGGGGGGAGAGAAAAATATTCTATTAACAACTGTATAGGCTATATTTTTCAGAAGAGTACTGCTAAATACTCTACAGATCTGCCATTACATTACATCTATCTATGCCCTATATCTTCTGTAGCACATACATACCTGTCAAGCTGTTGACCTGGAATGGTATGGGCCAAGCTGTAAGAACTACAGGTACATAACTACAGGGGATGTGTGTATGTCAGTGTTACATATATGATTAACATGGTGTACCCTGCACTGATGTTGTGTGGGTGTGCTACTCGCATACTTCATCTGGAGTTATATCTGTGTCCAAGGTTATTGGCAACAGTAATCAATAACCATGAGAGCATGACACTTGAGAGACATGTATCAGACAGAGTTCATGGACTATATACCTATTCTGCTGTCATTCATAGGAATGGTGTTGCACTATCAGCATGCATTCACATACACAACAGGCATACGGCCATACCAACAGTAGGACATTTAATTTGTCTTATTCAGTTGGTATACTACTGTACTGCATTACATTTTATTTAATGAAGTCTTTTCAACTTGCTGAGCACTGCTGTTTACACATTACTACATCTGGACACAGACTATTAGCATACCCTTCATTCGGCTACTACAGACATTTCTTTACCTGTAAGTCCTGTGGAGAAAATATCTGTTAACACTATGTGATTGTTTTTATAGTCAAGAATATTTTCTGCTTAAAAACCTCAGCTTTGGCCGGCTAAGATCTAGCTGTATTAAACTGGACGTATAAGAGAATTTAAGTACCTTTATCTGCACTTTTTTTCAAATAATACAGTATTTAAATTGATGTAACTGTGTTGCAGGAATATTAACTGAACTGGAAGTTTTGACTCTGCTCTTCAGTCAGTGCTTGCTTGAATTTTATTATTTGTTAGTAATTGCAGGTGTGGGGGTAGCCACATTCTTTGATTTCCTGTCCTTGCCTATTTAAGTGGTACAGTATGAAATATTTTCTGCTTAAAAACCTCAGCTTTGGCCAGCTAAGATCTAGCTGTATTCAACTGGACGTATAAGAGAATTTAAGTGCCTTTATCTGCACTTTTTTAAAATAATACAGTATTTAAATTGATTTAACTGTGTTGCATGAATATTAACTGAACTGGAAGTTTTGACTCTGCTCTTCAGTTAGTGCTTGCTTGATTTTTTTTTATTTGCTAGTAATTGCAGGTGTGGGGGTAGCCACATTCTTTGATTTCCTGTCCTTGCCTATTTAAGTGGTACAGTTTGAAATATTTTCTGCTTAAAAACCACAGCTTTGGCCAGCTAAGATCTAGCTGTATTCAACTGGACGTATAAGAGAATTTAAGTGCCTTTATCTGCACTTTTTTTAAAATAATACAGTATTTAAATTGATGCAACTGTGTTGCAATAATATTAACTGAACTGGAAGTTTTGACTCTGCTCTTCAGTCAGTGCTTGCTTGAATTTTATTATTTGTTAGTAATTGCAGGTGTGGGAGTAGCCACATTCTTTGATTTCCTGTCCTTGCCTATTTAAGTGGTACAGTTTGAAATATTTTCTGCTTAAAAACCACAGCTTTGGCCAGCTAAGATCTAGCTGTATTCAACTGGACATATAAGAGAATTTAAGTGCCTTTATCTGCACTTTTTTTTTTAAATAATACAGTATTTAAATTGATGCAACTGTGTTGCAGGAATATTAACTGAACTGGAAGTTTTGACTCTGCTCTTCAGTCAGTGCTTGCTTGAATTTTATTATTTGTTAGTAATTGCAGGTGTGGGGTAGCCACATTCTTTGATTTCCTGTCCTTGCCTATTTAATTGGTACAGTTTGAAATATTTTCTGCTTAAAAACCTCAGCTTTGGCCGGCTAAGATCTATCTGTATTCAACTGGACATATAAGAGAATTTAAGTACCTTTATCTGCACTTTTTTTCAAATAATACAGTATTTAAATTGATGTAACTGTGTTGCAGGAATATTAACTGAACTGGAAGTTTTGACTCTGCTCTTCAGTTAGTTCCACCCACCCTCCCTGTTTTTGTTTTGGTGTTAATCTTAGTGGCCTTGAAACTGCCCGCCCCTCTTGTAAATTTGTGTTTGGATACTCCTTCTGGGCCCATCTCATTTTCTCACTCAACTGATTGCAGTGAGATCATATTCTGATTTCAGGCACTCCTACTGTGTACAAAAAGAGCATCTGGGAAACAGAAAAAAAAATTGAAGCTTGTTTCCTGCCTTTCCTATTAAGTGGTATAGACTGTTTGTAGGCTTCTGAGCCCCCAAGCCCTTCTGTGTTGGAGGGAAGCCTTCTAGCTTAGTTTTTTTTTCTTATAACTAGCCAGTTTTCTAGTTTCAGCACTCAAATCTGTTTCTTTGAACTCAGCACTTGTTCAGAACTCATTGTAAGCACTACATAAGCTGCAAATTACTACAGCACTCAACTTTCCTTACTTGTCTAGTGGAAAGCAGTTTTTAGTACTTAATAAATAAGCACTTATCCAGGCATGTCTAAGGGTCAGCTCCCAGTGATTTCTCCTGTCTACCTGATGAATCTGGGCATCTTGGGGCAATGCAGCAATTGCCTCATGTACACAGACAACCCTCTCCTCCTACCACCCAACACTACAACCTGTGAGAGATGCACTTATATAGCCAAACTGGAAGCAAAGCTCTCTTCACCAAAGATTGGACTAGACAGGCAAGAGGAGAAGGTAAACACTTGCACCACACCACACTCATCACATAGTCCTTCAAAACCTACACCACCAAAACACACACACAGAAACACAAAACACACACCTACATTCGCGGTGGCTCTCAATAAAAACCTTCCCAAGCATCAGGGACATCCAAAGCATAAACGCAAGCAAACTCCACCCCCCCAACACAACCCAAATGACACATAGCCCACAAACTCAGTGTGCCACTCAACCACAGCCCATAAGGCATAACAACGTACCCAACACTCTAGTCATAGGTGACTCTATAGTCAGGCACACTGATGTTCCACTCACTAGACTAAACAAGGAGAAAGTTACTGTCAGCTGCCTGTCAGGTGCCAGGATCCGCCACATAATGCATGCACTCAGGTCACTCCACAATAAGTACAAATATGACACTGTCATTGTCCATGTTGGTGTGAATGACCTGAGACGTACCTCCCTGGACTACATGAAAAGAGACATGGAGGAGCTCTCTGATCTTGTATCCCAGGCAGGTATGACCCTAACCCTGAGTAGCATTCTGCCATCACCCAGAATGATACCACAGTACAAGGACAAAATGATTGACTTCAACAATTGGCTAAGCTTCTGGTGTCATTCTAAGGGGATCCAGTATTTGTCTGCCTGGGACGACATGATCAACAGTCCATGATGCTTTGCCAGAGATGGCCTGCACCTGTTGCACTTAGGATTCCGGATACTGGCTAAGGCTCTTGTCACCACTATAGTGCCTTTTTTAGCCAAGGTTCAAATGACAAATTCACCACCGTAACAGGTACAAGCAAGCAAAATCTGAGGGTAATGCTACTCAATGCTAGAAGTCTAAACCTCAAAATGCACTCACTTAAGGCACTCCTTAAAATGGAGAACATTGACATCTGTGCAGTGACAGAGACCTGGTTCAAAGCTCCAGAGAGCACCCCTGCATTACTAGGCTTCAATTCATACCACACCTTTCGGCAACCTAACCCAGAAAGAAGCACTAAAGGCAGAGGCATGTCCATACTCATTAAGGATATCCACACCTCCAGGCTAGTTGCACAGCATAATGCATCCAAGTTTATCCAAGTGCAACTAACTCTGGGCAAGACCGCAATCCAAATTGTAGCTTGCTACAGACCCCCCACCATGCCCCAGGATTCACACTTCTCATTTCTTGATACACTGGAAAGTATTAGGGTACAACCCAACACCCTAATAATGGGCGATTTCAACTACCCCACCATTAACTGGGAAAACTACTCATGTGCCAACTCTTTTGCTCAACGTTTTCTAGAATTCATAAATTCCAATGCCTTGGATCAACTTATTCACACCCCCACCAGGGGCAGCAATATCCTAGACCTGGTCATTACTAACATGGGAAACCGGTGTTCCACACCAGAGGTCAATTCCTTGTTGGTCAGATCTGACCACAAGCTAATCAGCCTAGACATCCACATCCCACCCCTAGCCCCAATTAGGGAAACCATCGTAAAAAACTTCTCAAAAGCCAACTTCACACTTCTTAAAACAGAAGTGGCAAACTTCATGACACCCATGCAGATGGACAATAGAGTTATGACTGCCAAACCCTACACAAATGCACTTTATAAGCACTTACACGAGTGCATGGATCATGCTATCCCTAATAGAACCAAGATGTTATCCTCCAAAAAAAGGAAGCCAATCTGGTGGTCCTCTGCCATAAACAAACTCTACAACAGAAGAAAGAAACTGTTGCAAAAAAGAGTAAAATCCCATGACTGGAGGAACTCCCTGGTCAACCTCAGTAAGAAGCTGAGATCCCTCATAAAATCCTCCAAAGCTAGTTACGAAAACAAAATTGCCACTGACTCTAAAGACAACCACAAAGCATTCTATTGCTATGTCAAGAATCTAAATGGGAACACTCAGATCTGCTCTGAGTTACAGCATAATGGCACTAAATATACAGAACCAACTGATATTGCCAACATCCTAGCAGATAGGTTCAGTGCTAACTTTACCCCCCTCTCACCCCCTGGAGGGCCCATCTCTATACCGGAAGAATGCAAAGTTCCTATAATCATGGCTGCACAGGTAAAAAACACACTCTCCAAAGCCAAGAACACAGCATCCACGGGACCTGACAATATCCCAGGCTGTGTTCTACACGAACTACAGAATGAACTGGCACCCTACCTAAGTACCATGTTCAATCATAGCCTCACCTCAGGCTTTGTACCCACTGAATGGTGCACCACAACAGTTATCCCACTCCGCAAAGGGGGAGCCATGACGGACCCCGGGAACTACCGCCCCATTAGCCTGACGAGCCTGGTCTGCAAGGCCATGGAACGTATCATCATGGAACTCATAAACAAAGACATTGGTAATCTCCAAACTCTGGACCCTACTCAGTTTGGATTTGTAAAAGGCAGATCATGTCTCCTAAACCTGATTGACTTCTTTGAAGCAGTCACCAAAGCCATAGATGAGGGTAAAATGGTTCACACAGCTTATCTAGATCTCGCCAAGGCTTTCGACACCATCCCCCACTCTGGAATTTTAGATAAGCTCACTAAACTAGGTATAAATCTCTATGTCACAAGATGGGTTGCCAACTGGCTCACGGACAGAACCCACACTGTGAAAGTAGCGGATTCCAAATCCGACATCAGATCAGTGACAAGTGGAGTACCACAGGGTTCAGTCCTGGGTCGTCCCCTGTTTGGTATCTACTTCTCTGAAGTGCAGGCCAACACAGAAGGTCTTTGGCTAACAAAGTTTGCAGATGACTGCAAACTAGGAGCCATAATCGAAACTCCTAACGATGCGGACAAACTACAAAAGGGACTCACTGAGACAGATACCTGGTGTCAAAGCCATGGCCTGAAGCTCAATGCCAAAAAGTGTATTGTCATCCCCTTTCGTAAAGACTCTGTACCCATGAACTACCACATAGCTGGTAGTCTACTTAATGCTGAAAATGTGATAAGAGACCTTGGGACACAGGTGGAAAGTAGTCTCTCCTTTGATAATCACATTGCCACAGTGGTCAGGAAATCCTTCTACGTGGCTCATCTCATCACAAAAGGATTCTTATCCAGAAAAAAAGAGGTCATTGTTCCCCTCTACTCATCATTAATTAGACCCATTATAGAGTACAATGCCCCTTTTGGTATGTACCGCACAAGACATCTACAACAACTGGAAAGACCACAGAAATACCTCACAAAGAGGATTACTGGCCTCAAACAGATGCCCTATGCAGACCGTCTCAAAAAACTACAGCTTTACTCCATCGCATATCGCCTACTTAGGGGTGATCTCTGCCTAACATACAAAGCTATGTCAAACCCAGAGCTGTTGGACATGCTTCACTTAAAGAAATCCCAATCCCTCCGAGCTACACGCTCTAGGGACCTTAACCTTGTCACCAGAATAAACAGAACATGCTGGAGGGATAGATTCCTGTCCCAGAGACTTCCCATACTCTGGAACAGACTACCTATCTATGTCAAACAGAGCTCCTCATTGGCACTCTTCAAGAAAAATCTTGATGATTGGATGGGAAATGGAAAATTCACCCCAGGGATCACTTCTGTGGCTCTGCTCGACAGGGGCACAGGAAAATAATTTTCTTGGGCGGCGAAAGCCAGGGTACATTTTTTGGCTAGGCTTGTATGGGCCCTAGGGCCGATAGCCTAGTACCTACCTATGAACCTATGAACTACCTGTCTGTTACTATAAATGCATCTTAGTACCAGTCCCTGGATTCAAACCCTGGTCTGTGTGTGAAAAAATGAACAACATATGTACTGCTTATCACACTGAGCTACTGCTGTGTTGGGGTTGACCGTTTTGTGCCTAAAGCTCACCTGGTGACAAAGTCTGACCTGGTAATGCAGGTGGAGTGTCACAGAAGACTGCAATGAATGAATCTCATGCATGTATGTTCAACTTTCACTGCAGTCTTCTGACAGTACACCAACACAATATAGCATGGTCCTATTAACAAATCAGAGCATTCCTTTCTGTTTCAAGTACAAAACACCAATGCTAGGTTGGGAGGTTTGGTAAATTCAACAGAGAATCTTGAAGTGAAGTGGATTCTAAGACTAGGGGCACACAGAGGACGAGGTCTTAACGACAATGTGCCCCTGAAGCCAGCCCTTAAGTCTAGGAAATTAAAATAGCCCCATGCACACTAATCATACAAGGGTACATATTTGTAGGAATGTATTTTTTATATTTTGTATTTTACTGATTTCTTAATAGGACCATGCTATATTGTGTTGGTGTACTGTTACTTTAAAAAAGCACTTTATCTTTGGATGCAATTAAGTTTAATTAATTGTTACACCAATATGATTGGTCTTCTTGGATTTCAAACAGTATTTATGTGTGGAAGTGGTTTGTAGAAAATGTCTGATGAAGCAGTGGTTGCACTGCAAAAGCACTCACTTTTATTTTTGTACAATAAACAAGAAGATTTGTTTTATTTGGTCTGCCGTGTTGCTGATTTATCCGGCTACCTTCCATCAAGGGCAAGTTTGTTTAGCATTTGAAATAAATAAATAAATAAATAATTAAAATTTTTTTATTACAAGTGCCTACATTGATATACTGCACTTTGACAATGCAGGGGCTGTATTACTCATCTCCAGACACAGTAACACACTCCCTACACCGATTTAGTAACCATGTACATGGCTCTCCCTCAGTAATGCACCTTTATTAATATGCATGGCGCACTACTGAGGGAGTACTGCATACAGAGACACCATACCTTTCGTGTAGGCCTTCCACTGTTCCTACATGGATTTTGTTAAATCCCTACCTAATATTTTTTAGAGTAAGCAGTATAGTGCAATGCTTGCCTAGCGCAGATTATAGTGAGTTTTATCAAGTTTTTTTTTTTGCCGCCAGGGGAGAACTGTAGGTAACCTTACATTAAACCCACAGTTAGATAGGGTGTGCAACAAGAAGGAACCCCACATTAGGGCCCAGTGATGTCTCACTGGGTGCATGGGTAAGCAAGGTATGGTAGATTGTTGAACAAGCAAGCATAAAAGGGAGATAGTATTAAATTTGTCAAGGGATTTAAGCAACTAGGGTAGCCAATTAGATTATATATTGGCCCCAAGTAACACTTCTGGATACATGCAATAAAGATTATTCCTTTGAACTCTATAAAGGATAAAGAATATAAATTGTGGAGTTGGGCCTATCAGAAATGGAAGCATGAAAAAGATGAATTGTTACTGTGGATGTTGCAATACATAGGATCATTAGGGACGAAGTCTGTTCAGCATGCTTTGATGGAAGGGCTTTGAGGAAAAAAATTACAGCTAAAGTTATGGTAAAGAAGGATATGAGGTGGTTCTTTAGGGAAATCATCACAGGAAGGAAGTAAGAACAATTTACAGAACTCTAGCTGCATTTAGCTAATTTGTTGGAGAGTAATATGCATCTTTGGTTAGAAGAAGAGAGACTCAAGGCTGAAAGACTAATGCCTGCCTCACTTGAACATAGGTGGGGACAGAGACTGTGATGAACACACTTATCCAGGAGATGGAGATCATGATGGACCCACTTATTCAGATGTACTATTAACTGTTGATACAAGGCACTAGCCTAGTACTTACCCATGAACTTATGAACTTGTAAGACCAATGACTCCATTTACAAATCAAGCAGTAATATCAGTCATCCTCAAACTTATTTATTTTACTTATTAAGCTGCATCTTGACATCATAGTAAAAATACTAGCATGGAGTATAGAATGAACACTGCTGGACATAGTTCATATAGATCAAAGTAGTTTTATCAAAAGATGGCAAACTGTAGCAGCCTTTATGGTGCAGCAGAACCAACATACCAAGTCTAGATGAATTGTGCTATTCAATATTAAAAAAGGCATTTGGTACAGAATCATGGAAGCTTATGTACAGTGCTTTAAGACAGGACAGTTATGGTGGTAATTTCCTGATATCAGTTAAAGCTCTGCACCAAAATTCCACAATTAGGGTTTCAATCTATTGAGGACACTCAAAAGTAGGTACCGTACATAGAGAGATGAGATCGGGCTACCCTCCATCACCAAGAATTTTCATTGTGATTTGGCAGGAAATGGCCTTGTTACTGAGGAATAAGTTAAGACAGGTGGAAGACAGACACAGACCGGGGGTGGGGCTTGGATCTATTTATGATTTTTGCTGACGATTTTATATTACTAAGTGAGCATATAGCTAGGATCATTAAAGACATTAATACTGAATAGTTAAACTGAACAGTGGTGTTGCATTATTCTTTGATGTTTACACTGTATTAATGTTTGTGAGCATCAGAGTAACCATAAACCATGTAGACTGGACAGTGCATGTACAGTACATATTTCTTATATTGTTTATATAAGTTTATCCAGTTTGGTAATATCCTTTTTAAATATTGTTGCTATTGTTCATACCTGAGTTGTATTTCTTGTTTATGTTTACATGTGTGTCATTAAAATCCAATAGAAAAATTCTTTAACACAGAAAACACAATATAACCTCATTATTCTCCCAGATTTTGCTTTCTGAAAAGGTATATGCTCAGACCAATGTATTATTTGATGTTTATTAACTCTGAGAAAATTGTGATACAGAATTTTGTTAAGAGGTATATTACCACAGTCACCAGGAGATGTAACTTTACAGGTACTCCTTAGCAGCTGGATGTTCTTCCGTGATACTGAAGTGCAGATTAAAACATTTATTTTAAGCATATTGTGTTAACTCAGAAATGTTGCCATTGTGGTTTTATGTTGCCTGATTTGTGCTACGTGTGCACTTGTTTTTTTGCTTATTAAGCTGGTATTGCAGTTTTACAACTGAAGAATGCACATACACCTATCATATACTTTATGAAATTCATAGGAGTACAATATTTAGTTTCACTGTAAATATGATACACTGTATAATTTGGCCATTTAAATAATGCATAAAAAAATCACACAGCTCAGATAGCTTTATAGTTGTGATCCATCCAAAACATACTAAATGTATCTAGTAGTATAGGATAAAGAACTGACTGTTGCCCATGTGATCAAGGTTTGATTAGCATCTCAGGTATCTGTGATGCTGGTAAGTGAGATTAGCCATGCACATCTTTGGGGCAGAAGGGTGATGCATGCACTTAGGGCACACTGAAGTAGTTTGATGTCCATGGTGGAGAATGAAAAAATAACCTCACAGGTGGGTGTAATGGCCTGATGATGTCATTTCCTTACAGAAATGATGGGAAGATTAGTGCTAACACCCATTGCTCAACCTAACCATACGGTGGTACTGGGCATATGCAGTTGCACAGAAAAAAAAACACTCTCTGAGAGCAAAAGGATGCTGCCTCAGGCTCCTTAATCTCATAACCGGACCCAGATATGGATCATATATAGCCTGGGAGGGGCTAATTCAGGTCCAGAAGGCTCAGAAGATGAGGAGAGAAACTTGGGTCAGCTAATAGCTGCAGGAAGCCAAGAACAGAGTAAAACAAAGCACAGTAACTGCAGGTGTACATGCACATGCACTCTCAAAACTTAAAAAGGTGACTAAAAAGCACAAGCTAAAGTAACATGGGCAGTGCTTCCACAAGCTGTGGTGAAATGTGTAGCGTCTCAAGGGGAAACCCATGGAAGCATGATTTGACAGAAAAAGTGGAAATGGGAACAACCTACCTGAAGAGGTGGTCTGGACTAAAAAAAAAAAGTAATAACATTCAAGAATGCACAGGAAATATATGCAAGGGAAAGATGTATAACTATTTTTAAGAGGGCTCTGAAAACATTTTGAATAACTGAACTGTTGATTAAGTTAGATACACAACATACCCAATAGGAAGAGAAAAGGGTAGATCAAGTAAGCCAAATCATCCTCAATTTCAATTGACTTTATTACTCTTTGTTCAAGGGTAAGTTCTTGCCTTGTGGTGCTAAAAAAAATGCAGATATCTGTAAAGCTCACAGGTATAAGCATTACAGGGAATCAATAGAACAAACATTACTATTCTCTGCTGGGATTTTTGCAGCCTTGGTAGACTTCTGCAGGAAGTGGATAGTGTTGATAGGTCATATTAATTCAGGTGGGCCAGCAAAATTCCTTTTCCCTGCAAATATTTCCATCTGATTTTCACATTACTCCTTGCTCTGAAATACATTACTCAAAGCAATCATTAATGTTACTGTGTTATAACAAACCCCTGTAAAATTCAGATTGCAGCACAATTATTTGCTTTCTGTGTTAAGTTTTCTGGCAGCTCACGACAGCCAGTGAATGTGCAGTAGTCAACATTCCAGCAAGACTAATATATAGTTGTAGAGCTGACACAATCCAGGATTTTACTGCACCTTTGATAATACTATTTCCTCATAGCAAGGAAGCCTTTTCTGACGACTTCTATGCTTTATTTGCTATCAGTATAGATTTGAATTCCAAACATAAAATGTTGCATATTTTATTTTCTCTGGCTTTAAGATAAAATGAGAACTTAAAAACAAATATTTCGTTTTTTATATATATGGAGGCTAAGAATGCATGCTACTTGTTTGCCTAATAGTATCGCAGATCTCACTATGTAATATAAATATGCAGCCATATTTCACAGTGACAGAAACACTGGAATTAAATCAAAGTAAAGGTTGCTTTCTGACAAATGTGTGTGCATTACCTCTGTGCACCACAAATGATATGTAATAAAGTCTGACTGTGTGCCAGGTAACACAATCATACCCTTCCTATCCTAGATGTCTATAACTTTGAGTGCACTCTTGTCTGTGTAATATGATAAAAGTGGTATGCCACACCAAAAACGGAAATGACTGCTGATGCTTTCAGAATATATTTAAGCTCATTCCCTCATTTGTGCTCTAAAGTCAAGGAAGGAGGTCTTTATTCTCATGTTCAGAATATCTTGGTTTTTAACAAGTGCGCTTTGTTCTATGTTATTGTTGAGTTTACTTCAAGATCACTATGCCTTTCAAGCACATCTGCTTTATTGTTTTACTGACAGGTGAGGGCCATGCTCTTTATACTCATTTGGTTTCGGTTACAAGATGTAATTAGAAAAATTGTAATACAGTTATATATGCTGGGAAATTGTTTTTTATGTTTTGTTTATGTTTTGTTTTAACAATTTGTCTGTACCTAGTTTACAGCTATTTGTGCAGAAATTGTTCTTTCAATGAATATATATATATATATATATATATATATATATATATATATATATATATATATATATATATATATATATATATCTATATACAGATATTGCCTTTATGAGCTTTCCTTGTATTTTGCAGGAATCATAACTGCAGATAGAGTAACCCAACCAGAAGTGACTGTGTATGTCTATGAAGAGGATAATGCCTTACTTTTTTGTAATATCACAACCAGCAGAGTTGACCCTAACTTATTCTGGTACAAGCAGAAACCAAATGGACCTATTGAGTATCTAGGAATTAATGTAGGAAAATATCAACCTAGTGATGAAAACAGAAGATTTGCAGCCCACTTTAACCATTCCGAGAGCATCACAGTTCTAAATATCTCCAATGCCCAGCTGTCTGATTCGGCGGTTTATTATTGTGCCCTGAGTGACACAGTGCCTGATGCCCTCACTAATGCTACACAAGAACCTGAACTACAGATATCAGAAATGGCATGCAATAACTAAACTCTTTGATGAACAATGTGATACTTTTTGAGGGACTACATGTATCTACAATGGCTGAAAAAATATTCCAGTGTTTATTTAAACTACTTTCTGGTACATAACAGTTTTGCAAATGAATGTCTACTATAGAGGCTATCCTGACATGTTGGTGTGCATCTGTTTTAAAATTTTAACTCACTTTGATTATGTTACAAGTTGTATAGCAGAAACATGTATAGTTTACTGAAAATATAGTGCCTGAGAAAGGGACTTCATGTTTGTCTAGTTACAAATATGAAGTTACTGATTTAAAAGAATATATTAAGAAGAATAATTTAGTGTATCACTTCATCTGAATGTCTTATAGCTGTTGAATATGGTATTACATTGAATGCAGAGTGCAGTTTCCCTTTGCCTTTTTATATTTTGTGTTGAAAGGTTTGCTGCTTGATAAAAATGTGCACAACTGAATAGACAGAAGTGGGAACAGGGATGGGATTACATGATAAAAGAAAGGTAATTAGCATAACCATAATGAGTTAACTGTAATGGTTAAAACTTAAAAGAACTCCACATATATGCAGTACTCAAGCAATATACAATACTGGAACAATTTAACTGCTTTTCATTACATAACTGTACTATAAATGACAGCTTAAATGAATCATAATGACTTCTAAGTGTTCACCAGCAGTGATTCATTTCTTTGTGAGAATTTCCCTTTTTTGTGTTTGTGTAGATGTGGATTTGATACATGTTAAAGTTCAGGAGGGATTATGGATGGGGAACAACAAAGCTTAATCCATATGAATATAGTTTCATATATATATATATATATATATATATATATATATATATATATATATATATATATATATATATATATTTTTTTTTTTTTTTGGTTTGAGTTCCAGTTGAGCTAGATTCAGGCAAATTAATCTTTGTCCATTTGAAACTTGGCAGTACATAGGTGTAGCCTATTTACCATCAGCACCCTATTTCAAAATAAACATTAAAACATAGAAAACATATTAATGTCAGACATTGGTTATCAAGGCATCTGATTCTAACCATTTACTACCTGCAGGACAGGAACAGATCCCACCGAAATAGCAGCTAACTTCATCTAATCCTTCTTACTATAATGCATTTGCCCCGTATATTCTCACATCCTGTCACTGTCCTTGTCCTCACTACTTCCTTCAGAAGGAGAGTATAGATATTCAACAGGCTTCTTTCTCTCATTGTCCTTCAGAAACCTATCTGGTATTTCCTAATGGTGTTTTCAAGTTCCTGTGCAACTGTTTTCTGTAATTGTTTTTCATTATGCTCTTGAGATACTTGGGCATTTCTGTCATCTGAGAAGTCAACACATACTAAACCTCTTTAGCATTATTCACCTGTTTGGACTTGTCACTGTATCTGTTCTGCTTTTTCCATATATCCCTTCACCTTCAACATTTTCTGACAGAACTCACATCTTTAGAACTGCATATTTCACTTAAAATGGATTCTCAGAAAATGAGGCACATTTATTTATTTATTGACATTTGATTACCGGGAAAGTCTGACTGGGTAGAAACCCATTTTCAGAGGGGGCCCAGGGAGAAAAGCTACAAATTATTTCAAAACATTTTAAAAACAATAATTTTACAGTCTTCAAAAATAAAACAAAAACATCTGCAGTTTAAATAAGTATATCAAATTAGACATAAAAAACATTGGTTAAGAATCAATACAAGGTATATGACAATCTAATATTTAGAGAAATTTTAGACAGTTTGTAGAGAATTTAACAGTAAGTTAGTCTAGTATAAATAAAATTGCAATATGAAGTGAGGGAAAACAGGCTTATGATATATTTAGAGAGAAAGTCAGGGAAGAAAAATAGATAGCAATATGAGAGTAAGTGAAGAAAGGAGAGTAAGGAATTGTAAGTAATGGAAAGGTACAACATTTTCTTTCCCTGGTACAAATGCCTCCATACATGCTCGTATTCTGCTAGCACTGTTAAAGGACTTTCTAGTTTGCTATTTGTCACAATTTGCTGATGGGTCATTCCATATATTTATTTCATTAATTTTACGAGAAAAGGGTAAGTGAACTTAACTAGTACAGGATACGACAGACAATCATAAACTTATCAGAGGGCTGAGAGTTCCAGTAACAAATGAAACAACTGTTCACCTGAACTTATACAACGTGATTCCATTTTATATCTACATTTCCATTTGTGCTGTTGCTGAAGCATTTTACAAGGTGCTGACCTATTCTAATGCAAGACATTTAATTTCCATTTATACTTCTTCACTGGTTAGTGTGAAATTATTTTCTAAGATGTACTTAATCCACATCCCTAACCCATCAATGACCTGTTACAGTGGTCATCTAATATGAGCTTTCCTACCCTAAGTCCATGTTATCATGAATCTTTTCTTATTCATCCTAACTGGCTAAATGGGACCTTCAGGTATGGTATTAGTTCTAATGGGGCAATGGATTGCAAATGGAAAGAGTATATATATATATATATATATATATATATATATATATATATATATATATATATATATATATATATATATATATATATATATATATATATATATATATATATATATATATATATATATATATATATATATATATATATATATATATTTAGTGATGTCCTTAGCCTTCATAGGTTATTAGAATCTACATAACAATTTTCCACTTATCTTAGATTGGCTTTCATCTCCACCACGCATACTGTGATGTGACTGGAATTATGGTATTTTGTAGGTACTATCAACACTTGCTTTTCTTCTTGCATAAGGAGATACACCCAATTACTCATAATCTAACTCATTTTCTTTACTTAATTCAGATGTTCCTTTTTTCTTAACTTATGAAATACTTCTCTGGTCATCTGTTTCTCATAGGAAACTCTTCAGTGACATCTATATCTGTATCCAGAAATGTTCCCATTGGCATAAAAACATATTTTTTTTCTAATTTAATAATTCAGTGATTCCTCTTGATGCACTTTTAATACTTAACTGCAATTAACAATGTTGCATTTACCTCAGTTTTAAACAATTTTCTACCCTCGGGGACTTGTTTAGACCTTTGTACAATGAACAGGAAATCTCCCCCAAAAAATCAGAGGTGAAAGTAGCACTGCATTAGTCAAAGCAAACAACACAAACCTTGAAATCTGGTAAAGAGCTATAAAATGTATATCATTAGCTCCTATGTTTACCCCTTCCATTTGGTGCAGGCCAAACAAGAAAGGTTTACCTCTACATATATGTCAAGTGTAGCACTTAAAATGTTATACATAACGATAGCAACATTTTGTTATACTATGTATGCAGAATAAATTCTGTGCACAGCAGAGAATATATTATCTTAGCAGGCTGCCAGACAACATTCACATCAAGTAGAAAACATCAACATTTTCCTAATAAACTTAAAAAATGAAAGATAAGAAACATAGTACTTAAGTGTGAGTTCAATTTTTCAAATACTTACTGAGCAACCTACTAAACAACCAGAAAATAACATTAAATATGGTCAGCCAAAATAACATGGGGGAAAATGCAAATTCCAAAGCCCAGCAAAACATTTCATACTCCCCTGCCATTGTCATACATCCTTATCTAACATTGATCATAATGTATTAACTTTCTTGGGTGGCGTAAGCCTGGGAACCTTGTTGGCTAGGCTTACGTAGGCCCTCGGGCTGATAGCCTAGTACCTACCTATGAACCTATGAGCCTTTGTGAAGGATTGGAGTGAATGCAATGAGAAGCAAACTGGCCTTTTAGATTTTTTTTCCAGTGGGAATTAAACTGGCATAAAATTAAATATTCTCAGACACTAAATGAGGTGGTAGCCGTAATAATGCTAACAAAATTTACCTGAAGGCGACAAAAGATTTGCCTTTTTAATTGCAGTATTCAAAGGTTTATATTTTGAGTGTACATATTTAGAGATATTTATAAACAAGCCCCCTGTGGTGGAAACACAAAATCAGCAACCTATAGAAAAGAAAGAAAAAATAGTTCTGCATAGCTTCTAAAATACATTTCAAAACAAATTTATATAAACTGAAATATAAGAAATATTTGTTAACATCAGCCAGATATCCAGACCAGCCTAGTAAATTAACCTGGTAACCATTGCTGAAGGAATCAAATTTTTTAACTACATCAGAAAACTTGAGTTAAAGAATAGCAAAGCTATTACGCTGTTCTATCAGTAAAAAAGGAGGTGATTTTATGACCATTGGGATAGCAAATAATCTGCAGACAAATCTCGTTCTGTTTATAAATATCCAAGGGAAAAATTACATCTCTATACTCAGAGGAAGTGGCATCCTGTATGTTGCAATGGATGGGATAGAAAAAAAAAGTACTGTTGTCAATGAGCCCTGTCATTATACCAGGTGACACCCTTTCCTACATATAACTCATGCCTTCTGTGACAGGCTGACAGGTATGACTGTCAAGCTTATGTCCTAATTGTCTGCAGGCAGAAAGATGGCTGTAGGTCTCCACTGATATTTCTACTGTAAGGGGTAACTTATTCCATAATCTTGGAAAGCATTGTGTAATGTAATTGTCATAAGTTTCTATTACTTATGTTTATTTTTAGGATTAGCTACCCAAACTGAAGTTAGCTCCCTTAGCAGTATATTGCAGTCATCTTAGGCACTGTTTTACAGACGGTGGAGGAATCATCTCTTTGTAAACTATAAGAAAAAGAATGCAATTGGAGTGCCTGAAGCTTGTCTGAATATTTCTTCTTTTCTGTTCCTTTTAGGACATCACTATACATCTTCAAATTCTTTTAGGTGATTACTTTGAAGGTTACTAAACAACATTGTACTCAGTGCTGGAGCAGACCACTGAGGTACAAAATAGTATAATGATCTCCCTATAATGACTATATATCCCCTTTAGAATTAGATGGGCAACAAAATATACTTTTCTGACTTTGACAGATCCACATCAGTAAAACCTTAAATTGTTTCCTCTCATTTCCACATTTTTAAAGATGGATTTGTCTTTCTATGACTTGACGTTTTTATTTAGAATGCTACAACATTTACTGGCATTAAATGCAGTTTTTTGCAGGCTATCTTAGAAATCTTTGGCATGGTATCTCTTATTGAAGTTACTTTATTACTTATCTGGCAGTATCAGCATATCTGATTGTCTATAGCTTATTTTCCATTTTTATATATGAGAAGAATATTCAAAAAAGAAGTGGTGCCAGTGCATAGCCCTGCGGGACACCACTGGTAAGCCCCATTAGGATACATAGGCAAATGTCCAGCCCAGACTTGTTGTGTCCTTTTGTTTAACCAATGTTTTACCACTGAATCACATATAGAGTGATATTTAATGCTTTTAATCTATTAATTATTCCCATATGTTGACTAGGGCTAAATAGATTAAGAAATTAAAAATAAGCAACATGCACTGCTAACCCTTTAGCTAGCACTTCTGTTGCTTTTCCAAAAGGTCACAATATTCAGCAGGCAAGATATTCCATTAACAGTCTAGTACAGTTTCACATATAACAGAAAAAGTCTCCTGTGCCATTTTGGATAAGCTCTATTACAACAACTTCAATGACTTTACAAAGAACACTGGTCAAGAACTGTATGGATTTGATATGACCTCCAAACTTTTGTGAACCGTTACCACTGCAACCTGTCACTATAGGTCATAGATATATCTGCACATGATTGATAGTTGTTCAACCTTTTTAATTCCAAAGAACACAATGTATGTCTATCTGTATGTAACATGAGGTTTTAATTTTACATATGGTAGCAATTATCATGTTTTAGTTATAAAAAGGATCTCTCTTCAAGTTTCTATAGCACTGTCATATTTCTTTGCTTATTATTAAGTTTGTACAAACTTTTACACGACACATTATGTCCAGTGGTTGGGTAATCACTTTATTGTTTACTGATAGCATGATAGATTCACAAGTTTCCTTGAACATTTTCTAATGTAATTAAAGAATTATTTATTAATATGTCTTCTTTTTCTTCTTTTCCCAGTTAGGGGTCACCACAGCAGATCACCTGGCCACTCATGATTGGTAGTGGAGTTTTACGATGTCATGTTGCCAGTCCAGTGACCAACTTTCCACAGAAGGCACACACACACACACACACACACACACACACACACACACACACACACACACACACACACACACACGCGCACTCACACCTAGGGCCAATGTGGAGTGTCCAATCCACCTACAGCATGTCTTTGGGATGTGGGAGGAAAGCAGAGCACCTGGAGGAAACCCACTTGACCACAGGGAGGACATGTAGACTCCACACAAAAGGCACCCCAGCTGAGGATCAAACTGGAAAACCTCTTGCTGTGAGATGGCAACGCTAACCACTGCACCACCATGATCACCTCAATGTATTAATATATCTACCCTTTAATAATATCTTTTGGTATCATCTAAGCATGTTACTGTTCTCTGGGTTCAAGCAGTAACAGACTTAGGATTTAATATAGACTTATTCTGATCTAAAACAGCTTTAGATCTGTCAGGCTTAGACATTATCTTGAAATATCTTGGAAAGGGTTGTAATGCAACTCATCAAGGAGAGTAAAGGTGACTTATGCCCCAATGGCAAGGAAAATTATGGGTCCTTAAAAAGGAGACTGTGCATTTAAACACCACGGCCTGCTTTCACAAGGTGACAAATGTACTTGATAAGGATCAGTGTAGAGCAGTGTTTATGGATCTCATTAAAGTATGTGACATTATACCCCACAACATATGCTAAATCTTTTGACATTATTGCCAGTAAATTCATTTTAAAGCCTTTCACACTATCCCTAATAACTCATGTTAAAGCCCCACACTATTCTCCATATTCATGTAATATTCTTTGATACCATTCCCATAAATCCTGTTAATGCCTTTGACACTATTCCGTGTAACTCCCAATAACTCATGTTACATTTTTTGAGACTATCACATTATCTCATGTGAAAACTTTTGACACTCTTTTGCTTAAGTAAAAGTATTTGACTCTACTCCCAATGACTTGTAAAAGCCTTTGACACTATTCCCTGTAGCTCATCCGAAGCCTCTCAACTGCCCAGATTTTCGAAGAATGTCCAGATTTGTGCCTCATATTTTTAGTCTATTTTTCATAATGTTTGTGATTTTCTGGACTATCACTGGGATGATGTGAGGATTGAAGTAACTAAATAATGACATACATTTGAGTTTCAGATTTCAAATCCTTCAGAAAAATGTATAACACAAACCCTGTTACTCTAGCAACTTCTCAAGTTTACAAAAGCAATATTTAAAACATGTCCCTATTTTTGGCCCTTTGTTCACCCATTTTGTCAGGCTTTGTCCAGATTTCTTGCACTAAAAGACTGAGAGGTATGCTTTCACATTATTCACAGAACTTATATTAAATCCTCTTTCTCTATTCCCCATAATTCTCATAAAGCCATTTAACACTATTCCGCATTATTCATGTTAAAGCCTTTGGCACTAGTCCTCATTACTCATGCCAAATTCTTTTACACTAGTCCCCATAAATCACATGAAAACATTTGATGCTATTCTACATAGCTCATGTTAAAGCCTTTCACATTATTCCCCATAAGTCAAAGTTAAAGCTTTTAGCACTATTCCCAATTACTTAAATCAATGCGTTTGACATTCTCCTTTATAACTCATACCTTTGACAGAAGTCACCATAATTCAGGCTAAAACCTTTGATATTATTCCCCAAAATTCACGTTAGAAACATTAACACTATCCACCACCACCTCATGCTAAAGCCTTTCCCATAACTCATGTTAAAACTTTTGACTCCATTCCTATAACTCATATTAAAACCTTTGCCACTATTCACTATAACTCACTTAATAGCTTTTGATACTATTCCCAATAACACACGTTAGGACCTTTGACAAAATCCCCATAACTCACATTAAGGCCATAAACACTGCTCCCCAAACTCATACTAAACCTTTTGATACTGTTACACATAACTCATGTTCAAGTCTTTGACACTATCTCCAATCAATCGTGTTAAAACCTTTGACACTACTCTCCATAACTCATTATAACTTTTCATATTATTCCCAGTAATTCATGTTAAAATGTTTGTCATTATTCCCCATAATCCACATAAAGTCTTTAAGAATATCCATGTTACTCATGATAAAGGTTTTACACTGCTATCAAACTCATGTTGAATCCTTTAACACTTATCCCCATAGCTCAGCTTAAAGCCATTGACACTCTTCCCCACAATATATGTTGAAGCCTTTGAAACTAATCCTGTATCGCATGTTAAAGCTCTTGATGGCATTATCCATAATGGATATTAAAGCCTTTTCCTCTGCCCCATGCAATTCATGCCAAAACCTTTGATCCTATCTAAAATACACAGCAAATCCTTTGACACTGTTTCTTTTAGCTCTTGTTAAAGTCTCACACTAGCCCCTGTATATGTTTTTAAATCATTCATAAGTACGTATGAGGCAAGCTGCCTTATGTACCAATTTAACCCTTGCCAATTTCTCTTTCAAAGGTGAGACTAAAACCCTGTACCTTATGATTGAGAGCTAAACACCTTAACGAAGTTACCACCCACTTTAACATTACTCTCTGAAGCTCATGCTAAAGCCTTTGACTCTGTTTTCTGTACAGTAAATACTTTGACTCTGTTTTCTGTAAAGTAGTTTTCTGTACAGTAAATACTTTGACTCTGTTTTCTGTACAGTAAATACCTTGACTCTGTTGGCCAACACTTATGTTAACGCATTTGATTCTCTTCCATGTAATTTGCATGAGGCTATTTGTCACTATTCCTGATAACTCAATGCAAAGCCTTTGACACTATCTCCTGTAACCTATTGAAAGCCTTAGACACTATTACCTCTAATACGTTAAAGCCTTTGACTCTATGTCCAAAAACACATTTTAAAGCCTTTACCAATATCCCCACATGACTCACTTTAAAGCCTGTCACCCTTCCTCTTAACTCATGTTAAGTATTTGATACTGATCCCCATAACTTATATTAACACACATTTGGCACTGCCCTTATAACTCATGTTAAGTATTTGATACTGATCCCCATAACTTATATTAACACACATTTGGCACTGCCCTTATAACTCATGTTAAAGCATTTGATACTATTCTCCATAACTAGTGTTACTACTATTGACACTATCTCCCATAAAACACTTTAAGATCACAACCCCCCTCCCCTCCAACCCACACCTTCAACTAGTAATCTCCCCACTGCCTTCTCTTTTTCTCCTGTACCTACCTCCAACATAAAAAAACTCTTAACTAAACTTAAACCCACCAAATTAGCAGCAGACAACCTCCCAAGTGAATACCTACAAATCACAGCTGATGCTCTGGCCTACCCAGTATCCATCTTGATTAACCGATCTCTGTCAGAAAGTTACGTTCCCACACTGTGGAAAGTCTCACATATAATTCCCCTCCACAAAGGTGGACCCTCTGCAGAACTAACCAATGACCACCCCATAGCTATTCTCTCTCCACTCTCCAAAATACAAGAGAGATGCATACACTCTCAGGTCTCAGATTACCTCCTTACTAACAACCTCCTTTCCAGTACTCAGCATGGTTTCCGACCAAACCATAGCACCACCACTGCCTTACTCTCCTTTACTAACACTATCCTTCAGCATAAAAAACAATGGCCATCTCTCCTCTGCTACTTTCCTAGACCTATCTAAAGCATTTGACATGGTCCCACACAAACAACTTATCTCTGTCCTCAGTAACCTATCCTTCTCACAATCGGTCACCAACTGGTTTCAGAGTTACCTGTCTGACCGCCAACAATCCGTTGTATGGCAGAATGACATATCTCCCCATCTACCTGTCTCCATAGGGGTTCCCCAAGGATCCATCCTTGTACCCCTACTCTTCTCTGTTTACACCAATAATCTAGCCTCTGCCACCAAACATGGCACACTCATCCAATACGCAGATGACTCGATCATCATCTGCTCAGCCCAGTCCCTACCCTAACTGCAAAAAGTCACACAGGAAGCCTTTTCCTCTGTTGAAACATGGTTATCCGATGCCCAATTAATATTCAACCCAAACAAAACTAAACTACTCATCTTCCAACCCACCAAACATACTCAAAACAACTCTCACTTTAACATCACAGCAAAAGACAACACCACTATATACCCAACTGAACACACCAAATTGCTAGGAGTGGAAATAGACAATAAACTAAAATTTGACATTCACATATCCATGACCATAAAAAAAGTCCACAAAAAACTAGGAGCATTATACAGAAATAAACAATTTCTCATCAAAGCAGCAAAGATTTCAATAGCAAATTCCCACCTTATATCCACCCTACTTTATGCATCTCCAATATATACCAACGTAAGGCAATGTGATCTAAACAAGCTAGAGACCTGCTACAACAAAATCGCCAAATTCGTCACAGGGGCATCCTACCGTAGTCACCACTGTCTCACACTTGCTGAACTGAGCTGGCTTGAACTCCCTCACCTCCTTCAGTGGTATCAACTCTCACTCACCTACAAACTAGTAAACCATCCACTAAATGTCCCATCCCTCCAGAATCTACTCCAACACTATCGCACCACCAGACCACTAAGATCCAGCAACAAAAATCACTTGCAGATCACTAAAGCCAATAACTCTGCTGGTGAAGCACTATTCTCTTGCGCCATAGCCAAATTATGAAACTCACTCCCACCCACAATTACCTCCGTACCATCATGCACCCACTTCAAAACTTTACTAAAAGCGCACCTAAAAACATGCTGGCTATGCCCTTGCAACTCCCACTCTAATATCATCCACCCCATTCAACTACTACCTTTCTTTCCACTCCACTAACTATCTTGATTATAGCAAGCTCAGATGCTCATAAGCCTAGTACTTATTATACAGCAGGAACTTCTCATTGTTACATTTGTTAATGCCTGTTATGTACTTCACAGATAAAGATTCTAGTTGTCTACTGATGTACTATGTTCTTCATCTGTAAATATGTTGTAAGTAATTTCTATGTTAAATTGTTAATCGCTATGTAATCCAATGTAACTGCTGTCTGTTTATTTTACTGTAGAGCTTTTCTCCCCGGGCCTCCACTGAAAATGGACCCACATCCAGTCGGACACTCCCGGTCAACAAATTTAAATAAATAAATAAATAAATAAAGATCTCTGAAGATTCCCCTATAATTCATGTTAAGCTTTCACATGATTCCTCATAGCTCATGAACAACTGAATCACTGAGAATAATACAGTGTTTAATTATTGCATTGGCAGGGGTCAGCTTAGCATGACTTAGTGAATTCCTAAAAAGCAGTTAACATTTTGAAGGCACATTTATAGATGAAGTTAAAACAGAAATCTGGTCTAACTTTTGATTTAAATGTTTTTTAAATGTTTTCAGTACTAAATATCACATATTCAGCTTCATTTTTTAAAACAACCAAGGTGTTTTAACCAAATCACAAAGCAAGAAGCATATAACATTTAATGCTGTATCCATGGCTACAGCTCTGGGTACCAGCAAGCAACACAATCCTTGTACCATGAATGCTAATGAGACCACAATTCTAGAAAATAGTCTGACTCCGTATTGGTTGGGATGCTTTTCAGAAAGTAAATATTTCCTAGGATTCAATAAATTCCATGCAAGAATAAAGCTATTCTTGCATGGAATGGTTTGTGTCCACACAGCACAGCAGCACACCTTGCATATTCATGAAGGCATGCTGCTGTACTACTTATATGGACACAAACTGTGAACGAGTGCAGGGGGCATGTCCAAGTAGTTTACGGACACTGAACATGCCTCCTGCACTCAGAAAGTGCCATACAGCACTTTAAAAGTCGATTTGCTCTAATATTATGCCAGTATTTTAGTGTCTGCAGACACTGAAATGAAACAATGATCATTCAGTGTCTATGGACACTGCAATAAATATCAGCAACAAGAAAGCAATGCAGAGGGTGTGTGACAGGTTCTGTGACACACCCCCTGTATTGCCAAAGAGCTGTATGACACCTCCGCAATCTGCTAATGCAGGAAATGTGTGTAAATGCACAAATAATGGGGGGTAAACCCATCAAAAGGAACACAACCCATATATTGTCCACGAAACATAGAAAGTTGATAGAAAACAGGTCATGCATTAGCATGAATTACTGAAGGGTAGAAGTCTGAAAGCAAATGTATGCCAATATTGCCTTACAGCAGTGTATGTTAACAAAGGCACAAATAATGGAGGGAATAAATAATAAAATAGGGACACACCTGAAAAATTTCCCTCACACACTTAGAAAGTAGATAGAAAACAGGATATGTATTAGCAGGTGTCCCTTCAGGATAGGAGCCTGAAAGCCAAATAAATGCAATTATTTCAGGATTTCATTTCTCAATGAGTTATCAGAACACCACAAGACTCACTTATATGACATAATAATATAATAATAATATATTCTTTTTTTCTAGGCTAAGGAATGTTTAAGCATAGCTAAGTGGGTGTGCACGTTACGGCCCTCTGCTTACCATAGCTTAAAAATCCCATAGGAGATAAATGCAAATATACAACTGAAGTTTCCAAGCCAAGATAGTGTAGTGGTTAGAATCCTGGCTTTATATTCAGGTGTTCATGGTTCAAGTACCAAAACAAACACCTGCTTTTTCCATGGTAAAGTAGTGTCAAAAATATTTTTGTAAACTTAAATTATGTAGCAACTGTTTTTTTGTCAACCAGGGTAGTGTAGCAGGTCCAAAAGTGAGATATCAGTCTAGAAAAGATGTCAAACACCTATATAAACACAAGTGCTACATAGAGTATAGTCACACAAGAATATAATTTAATGAAAGCACATAGGGGAATGTCAGGGAAGGTAAACATAAAATTATAATATGTCAGTAATGATGAATCAATCCCACACTCCTGATACTCTTTGAAATGAAATCTGAGCAATGCTAAGTCATGCTCAGCTATGCTAAGCTGTTGTAAGCATTGTTTAAATGTAAATGCTAAGCAATAAGTAGCCCAGCTAAGTGGAGTTGCGCATTGGTAAGTAGTGCTCAAAATCTATCCCTTTAAGCACTGCCAACCTTAGCTAAGCAGGTTTGCACATCTCTTAGCTCAGCTTAGTATATTCAAAATGATCCAATGACAGCAAAGGGCAGGAATTTGGCTATATTTAAACCTCACAGACAGGAATACAGCCATAACCAGTTGTAGCTAATCTTTGCCGGCACTATGTCTGTCGTAGGGGAAGAATCGTGCTTTCGGGCAAAACACTGGGGCATTCAGGAGTCCAGGGAAATGGTTGGACTCCTAGTGAAAGAACATGAGGCGAGACTGCTGCAGGGCTAGTACCAGGGCTCCCAATAAAAAGCAGAGGCCTGGAACTGTCTTGCACTTGATATCACTAGTGCTACTGGCATCCCTCGAACTGGTGAGGAGGTCCAGCACCATTTTGCTGACCTCAAACATAGGAAGAGGTAACTCTTGGACCAATGTTCCCAAGCCGCATGTACACAGAATGTCCCAGAAGTGTGTAAGTATCAGTATCAGTTAGTGTTTACCAAAGTCCAGCCTGCGTATGTGATTGATAGATATACATAAATGTTTCTTTATCTCCTGTACAGCTGCAGATGAGAGGGCTGTGAACAGAGATGCCCATGCAAGCAGGTTGCTAAGGCTTCACTGGTAGGCTGGTGAGCACAAGTCTAGCTTGCAGAATTCCGGGCAAATAAATAGAAATGAGTAAAATGTTAACTGCCAGTAGGTTAAAATGTGTACAGTGTGTAATGAATAAATGAGATGTTAGCAGAGTAATACTGATGTACAGGATATCTGTCAATATAAGTGCCAGTACCCTTCAATAAAACTAAAAACCCCAGACTGTTGTGTTTACTTTGGTATGTGGTGGTATGAATCTAAATGTGTACAAGTTCTGCACAACAACTATGGCTCTGACAGCATGAATTAACTAAGACTTATCTGACAAAGATTGTGGAGCTGTTTAACAGGAGATCAATTATATGAAATGTTCCATGCACCAAGATCTGATCCCTGAATACTAATGTGTAAACTATTATACTGTATCCCCTACAGCAGTGCTTTGTGTTAACCATTGCTTTCCAGATTGTAATATGTCAAAGTATTAATACACAGTACAAGAACTATCTGCGATGCATGAATGTCAGAATTACAAGGTCAGATTGTCCAACCAAGACAGTTTTAAGCAGAAAACAGTCAAGCAAACAATAGCAGTTCCTCAATAGCTCATTGTGTTGAAATGCAATCTTGTTTTACTCTTTTGCACAAACAGGCACAGTTCAAATCCCAGGAGTGGTAGTAAGCTGTATGCATAATTTCACCCAAGAATATGTGAATATGTATAGAAACAGTCAGGTAGTGATAAAGAGAAATTTCCTCCACAGGACTGCCAGGTAAGGAAGTGTTCCTATTAGCTGTAAGAAGGCTGTACTCATACACTGTGAACAACACTTCCACTGTCAAACCTCAAGGCTGCAAATGACTGCAAGATAAGCACATACACCAAGCAGTTTCATCTGATAAATGTCCCTCAAGTGTCACACTGTCACAGCTTGTGGTCACCACTGCCAATACCCAGGGTGACAGATAGAAATCCAGGTGGAGTATGGCAGTAGCACACACACACACAGCATGAGTGCAGGGCACCCTTGTCAGTGTCACATATGTAACCTTCAATATATGAATATGTGTAGAAACAGTCAGGTAGTGCAAACAGATATTTCCTCCACAGGTCTGCCAGGTAAGGAAATATATGTATTAGCTTTAAGAAGGCTTTAGTAATACACTGTGTACAGACATTCTACTGCCAAACCCCAGGCCATAGGGAGATGTAAAGTTAAGTTATACCTGGAGAGTAATGAGTAGAAATAATGATCAGTGCAGTTGTGAACAATTGAAGCCTATACAGTTGTTAATTGACATCTCTCTCCCTCACCCTTTCTGCACTAATAATTCATACATATAATCAATGGGTATACTGTTGGGAGATGTGTCCTATTGTTCTATAAATATTGAATTGTTTGGTTATTAATGTTCCCTGTTCAAAAACCATTATTGGTAGCCTGTTGTTATCAATGTTACTTGCCTGCTGTTATGATGCCTACTGTTTTTCCATTTATGCATGTGTTCTGTTTGCTATGCGACTGTTACATATCTGTTGTTTTGGGTTAATTGTAACATCCATGCAAGCTGTTAAAACTAATTTTGAAATGTTTTGTTCATGAACCAACATATTTTGTAAAACCTCAAAACCATAGCACATCTAAGAAGGCAGATCCCAGTGGATCCACCTGTCCTGCCTCATCTGTCCGTGGCATGTCTGGGACCCAACCCTGGACCTCCTTGTCTGCTAGTCCTGCACCACCTTTGAGTGGAACCGCCTCAGGGGATGGGGCCCATCCCCCCTGGGAGTGGGCACAGACAGGAAACTGTCACCTGTAGCCAGGTCCAGGGTTTGGTGCATAGCACCATCCAAAAGGAGTTTGGTGGACAGCTGTGCAAGATTGAGGGCTGTCTGGTGCATCTTGAGGGTCAGCCTGCCCCTCCTGTCCAGCCCATCAGCCGTGAAGGTGCAGTGGTGACTGCCCATGGGTGAGGATCTCAGTCCCACTGTATCCATTTGGGGGTTCATATACCACCCCTGTCTGCTGTTTTGTCTGTCTTGTCTATCTTCATTCCCAACTTACTTCCCCAAATATACCTGCTATCCTTCCCCAACATCCCACTCTCACCTTAAAAAAAGGCATCTGTTCCCAAAAAAAACAAAATTATGCCCCATGCATAGCTGTCCATTTCACACACATGTCCACTGGACACATGTAATCTGGTCCAATTGGCTTGACAACACATTGCTGTTGTCCTCACCCCTCTCTCAGGAGTTTGAGTGTCCAAATACACCTCCAAATTCTGTAGAAATCCACAGCTGTTACTATAGAAGGAATGGACAGCTATGGACTTTTCCTACACCTATCCAGCACATCCCTAGCTGCATTTCATACCGTACTTCCTTCAACATGCCCCTTTTTACCACTTTCCTATCACCCCTTTTTATTTTCTTTTAAAGAAATTAGTGTGGGACTAAGCAGTGGTAAGTGACGTTAAAATTGATTAACCCAACTTGGCATCCCTTAGCATCGCACAAACCTGTGCAAACCCACTTAAAACTGCTTAAAAGTGTCTTAATCACTCTGTATCCATCAAACCTTGATCTGCCCAGCAACAAAACAGTCAGTGCTACTAAGTCTCAAACCCAGGATGCTGTGCTCTATATTCACAACAACATACCACTACACCATGCAAATGTGCAATGCTTTAACAAACATATCATGCATTTTGGTCATTTAACATTAATGAAAAAAATCATCCATCCCAAATCTCAAACCCATGACCCTATACACTACAATGACAGCAATAAGCTGCTACACCATCTAAGGTGTAGGAATTAGTGTTGCTTTTTCAAACATAAGATGCAATAGAGTTATACAACATTAGCGAGAAATCTCCGTGGAATCATTCATGTGTTGTATATAGACATATATGCATATATATATATATATATATATATATATATATACATGTTGAAACATATATATAAAAAAGTAGATACATAATATAGATATACATATATAACTATATAAAGGAAGGAAAAAAATATATGTATATGCATGTATTTATATAACATGCAGTGCAGTCATACCTCAGAACCATCCCTCTCAATGGCTGTAAAATGGGGGGGGGGGGGGCACATATAGAGGCATATTTCAAATATCGCTGTTATAAATCGAAGACATTTGCTACAGCAACAGGGTGCATTTCAGCAGACAATTACTGAAGGATATGAGGATGAAAAGTGAAATGTTATGGCATCATTTACTGACATAAATCCTTGGATCATCACAGTGATTTACCAGACAAATACAAATAAACTATGGAACAGAACAAAAGTATAGGTCAAACATCTAGGCATTCTGTGAAAATCCTGACAGTGGAGGGGTATGCTCAGAACCCTTTAGTGCAATGAATCTGGACCAAGCCTGACCAAGTGGTGGGACAAATTCACGAAAATAGGGACATATCCAAAATACGTAAGTAGATAAGCTGAGAAAGTTGATGTAGTAACTGAATGACCTAACATATATTGACTGAAATATCACAAGTCTGGGACTCAGTTGCTTCTCAATTAGTTAGTGACTTCAATCCCCACATCATCCTACTGATGTGTCAGGAATACATAACAGTTATGCGGACCAGAACAAAGATATCGGACAAACAACTGGACATCCTACAAATGTGTGAACATAACACATTAGCGAAAATAAATTCAGATACCAAGCAACATCCAAACTACAATCAGACTGACATAATAATACCCAAATCCAGCTCTGGGGCTGTACACATGCATTTGCAAATATAACAGGCACTACAGGGATGTAACACTAGTGGAAAACAGACACTGGTGTGAAAGTGCATACCCACAACCAATTGCACCACAGTCACAGTGACATACCAGTAAGCAAACTGAATACTGCAGTATAATGACTGTGTGAGCAACAATTTCCCATTTGCCACTCACACATTACCCCTACATATACTGCCCAAAGTCCCAGCGTAGTGGAAATCTTGAGGTGTTATGGGACATGTCACGGTCTGCCCGTACAAACATATACAGATGATAGGGAACCAGAAATCAGAGCAGCATGCACAGTCAGATAGAAAGGGCCCATGACACTCACATGTACCTCTCTCCCTACACAGCCCAAATAACATGTACACACTACACTGCTACACAATCCTAAAAGTCTGTTAACAATGGCCAGACATGCACAGATTTCTCAAATGTACAGTTTTCCACAGAATGTATAGACACAGGATGCATATCTATGTCTGCATCCTTGTTACATGTCTGGGGGTCTAAGACATCACTGGGAGGGTAGCAGGAATGAAGGCAGTTAATAATGATATTACATACCTCTGAACATCTTAGTGCATGCCATCTGGACAAAGCCTAACATAATTGTGGGACAGAGGCCCAAACACAGGGGTATATTGGACATATTCCTGTTATAAATTTAGACAGTTGCTGGTGTTACTAGGTTTGCTGTCACATACTGTTTCTGAGGGATATGAAGTCAGTAACACTAATGGATGTTAGCATTTACTGACTGCATTACCCAGAGTATCCTACTGATTAGCCAAGGACAACAACTGTCTGGGGAACAGACCAAACATATGATCCACGCATCTGGACAGTGTCTAGGCCTCTGGACAGTGTAGAGTTATGACTGCAGTCAAGTATTAGAATTGAAATCCCCTGACAGCTGCCAAACATGTCACCCAGCACTTTATGAAGCACAGTAAGACTAATACAACATTTACCCACATCAGCTCTGGGAAATTATCCATGTATATTCAAATATGGCATGCAGTATAGGGATAAAACTGTACTGAAAAGCAAATAGTGGTGCAAAAATGTCCACCCAAAAACATTTGCACCACAGTCACAGCAACATACCAGTACCCAAAATGAACATCAGAGTAGAACAACTGTCTGAGCAAACATATCCTGATTGCCAGTCGCACATTGCACTGACATATACTGGCCAAAATCACAGTGTACTGGGAATCCTGAGGTGTTACAGGACATTTCGCAGTCTGCCCCTACAAGCATACAGACCTGATAGATCACCAACAGTCATAGCAGCATGCACAGTCAGATAGGTAAAGTATGTATGGCACTCACATCTGCTATTCTCCCTACCCAACCCAACAAACATTTACGCACAACACTGCTACACAATCTTGGCAGTCTGTTCACAAAGGCCAGACACATATAACTGTCATATGTACAGATTTCCACAGAATTTACAGGGTGTGGAACCATAATCCTGGCCACTGCCGCATACCACAGCCAGAAGTCTACTAGGTCACTGGGATGATAACTGGAGTGCAGTTGGTAATTACCTCTGTACCTCATAGTGCAGGGCATCTGGACAATGCACAACATACTTGGCAGGCAGGGGGCCAGAAAGAGGGACATATCACACATAATGGTGTTACAAACTGAAACAGTAGCTGGTGTTACATGTGTTGTTGTGACATAACATTCCTGAAGGATATGATGTCTGGAATACCAATGGATGTCAACAGTTAGTGACTACAATCCTCCCATTATCCTACTGACTCCGCAAAAACAGATGTTGTTCGAGGAACCGACCAAACATAACAGACAAACATCTGGCCACTCTGTGGACAACATGTCACTTGAGAGGTATGTCAGAGGCATATTACTGTTAGATGTCAAATCACTCAGTAAATGCATATCCAGATGAACCCTGTCAATCTAGCAATCTAGCAACTCTCCATGTGTATAACAGTACTAATGACATACAATCTGTATGCAATTCTGGAGCTTTATCCCCCATGTTGTTGGGCTGTCTTCACATGTCCTGTCCTGTGAGGTAGTCCCACCTACTGTCTGTGAAGCTGTAGCCCCCACACCTCTGTAATGTCCCCTGCACAGGCAAGGAAAAGGGGCAAGCCCCACATGAAGGATGTCCCATATGCTGGAACTAGCAGCAGTGTCCAGGCCCACACCAGAATATTATGTGGGCACCTACATAACTGTATGGCCTCAGCAATACCTGTCAGGACAATATCAACCCCCTCAAGGTAGGTTGAATGCCTGTGGTGGACAGCAGTAATACACAACTACCATCATAGGTGGAAATAATCACAGGATGGGCCAAGAAGGAAAATGTGCCTCATTTGCAGCCATGCCACCTTGCTCTGCACAAGCAAATAAGGTCACAGGTGATGTACACTAAGGCTGTCTTTGAGTGCAAACTGGATACATCCACCAATGCCAATCGCTAGGCTTTCCAGACATGTGTCTGCAATTCCAGAGGCAACACACATATCTGCTATGTAGTGGTGGTCAGTAACACCACATACACATATGTCATAGATATAGGCAACCGGCTGCAGACACGTGAAGTGTAAACTTTACCCCCCCCCGTCCCCCCATAGGTACACATGTGCATGTACAGCACCTGCTCCCCTCCCTTCATCATCAGGAAGCAGCTCTGTACACATAGAGGTCTCCATAGGTCTGATACCATTCCTGGCTACATCCTACATGAACACACGTATGGGCTCTCAGACCCATTCTACAGTGTAGTCAACCACAGCCTGAGGATTGGTGTCATCCCATCTGCACAAAAGACAGGCAGAAAGTTGATGGAAAACAGGTTACACAGTAGCATGAATGTTCTGAAGGATACAAGTCTGAAACTGAAATGTATGCCATTATGTCATGACAGCAGTCCTCAATGACATGGCCGAAAAGCTCAATACTCACCATTTAATATAATAATATAGTATTAATATGCAATATGAGATAAATAAAAATATACAGTTAAAATCCCCAAACCAAGGTAGTATAGTGGTCAGAGTCCCAGCTTTGCATGCAGGCATACACGGTTTGACTACTACAACAGGCAATCCAATTTTACATGGGAAAGCCGTGTTTAAAGTACTATTTTCATATTAAAATATGTGGTGTTATTTTTGTCACCAAGGGTAGTGTAGCTGGTATAAAATGCAAGTGTGAGTGCGTATAACACGTGAAACCACCCATGTATATACATGTCCCACACAGTATAGTTACACTCCTTGCTACTGTAAGGAAAGCACATTTTATATTTTATAAGAAATATATAAAAATATATCTATAAAATATAATAGAATATAATAAAATATTATAATATTATACTGATATAATATTATAATTATATTATAATATAATAATATTATAATATAATATTATAATATTATTATTATAATAATATGATATAATATATAGAGAAATATATATAAAAGATATTTTATAAGAATGAACTGTGAGCAATGGTTAGCAATGATCAGCGATGCTTAGCAGGTTTAAGCATTGCTCAAACTTGAATGCTAAGCAGCAGGTAGCTCAACTAAGCAAATTTGCTCACTGGTAAATGTTGCTAAGTGAAGCCAACACAGATTAAGCATCTGTACATTTAACCTTGTGTTGGCATTGCTTAGCGTCAAGTAAACCTGCTTACAACTGCTTAAAACTGCTTTAATCACTCTGTTTCCATCAGCCACTGTTCTGCCTAGCAACAAAACAAATAGAACCTGCCAAGTCTCAAACCGAAGGCCCTGCATACCATAGTCAGAGCAGTGCATCACTACACCATTTCAGCTGCAAGGATTATGGATGTTTTTCAAACATATCATGCAGTAGAGTCATTCAACAGCAGGGAAAAGATTTCGTATAATCAGTCAGGTTTTGTATTTATACATACAAACATGTATATATGTATGGAGATGCATATATCTGGAAATTATATACATAATATAAATAGATATATACATATAAAATATATACATACACACACACACACACACACACACACATATATATATATATATATATATACATATATATATATAGCTTTATATATATGTATATATATATATATATATATATACACATATATATAACTATATATATATATATATATATATATATATATATATTAATATAAATATATATATATATATACACACACACACACACACACACACACACACACACACACACACACACACACACACACACACACACACACACACACACACACACACATCACTGCCATGTTCCAAATCCTTTTCAAATCTCTTCCTGCCACCCCTTCCTGGAAGGCAGTCTTCTCTTCCTCCTCCTGCTGCTGGACCAACCCATTCGCAACGGCTCCATTTTGTGAATTGGAATGGGGGAAGCCTACATTAGTGTGGTTTGAACCATCTCCTTCTTTTTTACAGATTGAATGGCTACAGAACTTTCATTTTGACAAAACATTTGAAGTGTGCAGCATTTCTAAGACTTCCAATGGCTCTGTGGTGTTGGACCATTGCGCTCACCCCTTCTTAAACTAGAATCATTGTTCCGTGCTGTGCTAGAACTTACAGTTTCCAAGCTCAGTGCCTGTGAGCCGGGAAAATTAAAATGTGCATTAATATTAGTGTTATATGCATCTTTTACTTCATTGCCCTTTGGCCAAGTAAACACATGTCCATTTGAGAAATTCCTTAGATCTCTCTCTAGTTTTTTCTTTTTCTGATTTAGTAAGTGCTGTTTATGTGCAGTAACATTCTCACATAAATTAGAAAGCAATCTATCATACACACGCACTGGAACAATAGACCTCAGCTCTTCTTGTTTCTTCTTATATCTCTCAACAATAGATTCTCACTGGGCTTGTGAAAATCAATTAAAAGGGCCATGCATTTGAAGCTGGATCCAATATTCAACTTTTGCCAGCGTTTCAGCAATTCAGTAAAGGTATCTGTTGAAGCAAGCATTTCTGGACTCTAAGGCCCCTTGGATAAGAAATACATGCCTCAAAGTGAAACCTTTGCCATTTTTAGTTGCTTAAAATTCAGCAAATCATGCTCCAAATCACGAGTGAGCTTATTAACAGTTCTTTCATCAGCTTTTACTTGTTCACATCTCATTTCTTCATCAGAAACTTCAAAGGCTAATATTGGATTATTACTTTGCTGCAGCATCTTATCAAAACCAACTTGGGAGGCACTTACTTCTTTAGGTACATAGTCCAATTCAATGCTGTTTCCTTCTACCATGCTCTTCTGGACTAACACCAAAAACAGTATCACAAAAGCAATGAATGTCAATAGTGTAGCCACTCTGAATTAACTCCCTCTCACACCAACAAACAAATTTTCTGCAATAAAATGAATCAGAGGGAGAAACATTATAAAACTTTAATACGGTTAGCGCTTTCACATCATAGATGCTTCTTCAGACCATGAATAAAACAACATAAGCTAAAACCACTTTATATACTTTCCAAGTTCTAAGTTGCTGTTAATTAATTAATTACATCTATTTAACACTCAAGTTAAAGAAACAACATATTTATAGGTATCTAATCTAAAACATATTACAGCTTACTAACTCAAACAACTATATACACAAGACAACATTGCAACTCTGAAATAAAAAATAAAAAATAAATGAAAAAATATGTATATAAAACAAATATAGAATTTTTTAGTTAAAATGAATCGATATGAGCTGATTTTATAAATGTCTGGGGACACAGGTTTTTAACAACCTCTCCTTCGACCACTACATTGCCACTGTGGTCATGAAGTCCTTCTATGTGGCACATCTCATTACCAAGGGTTTCGCATCCAGGAAGAAATAGGTCATCATCTCTGTCTACTCTTCTGTCATTAGACCAATCTTCAAGTATAATGGCCCATTTGGCATGTACCTCACTAGACACCTGCAACAGCTGGAGAGGCCACAGAAGTACCTCACATCAAGGATCCTAGGCATTAAACACGTCCTACACAGACAGACTCAAAAGACTCCAGCTATTCTTTGTCTCATATCACCTACTTAGAGGCAATATCTGCTTGACTTACAAAGACATGTCTGACCCAGCTGTTTTAGAAATGGTACATCTAAAGACATCCCAATACCTTCACACCACACCCTGCAGAGACCTCAGCCTCATTAACAAAATCAACACAACATGCTGGAGGGACATGTTGCTCACCCAGGGACTGCACATGACATGGAATAGACTTCCCATACATGTCAAGCAGAGCACCAAGCTGACACAGCTCCAGAGAAATATTGATGAGTGGATGGGTAATAGAAAGTTCACCCCAGGGATCAGTTCAGTGGCTCTACTTGATAGAGACACTGGGAAATAATGTTGGGTGGCACAATGGCAGGACACTTCTATGGGTTTGGCTTGTAAAGGCTCCAGGGCCATTTGCATAGGACACACCTATGAACCTATAAGGGGAATGATATCAGCATGACTGATACAGTAGAGCAGTGGATGGGAAAATTATCAAAATATTTCTTCTAACAAACATACACACACACACACA